>NW_021703771.1:60460180-60488917 GCF_005190385.1 Monodon monoceros
AGATCAGAATAATGATCCTTTGAGGACTCAGTCCTTGAATACATGCATAATGAAGCCTTGAAAGTAAAGACCAAAAAGATTAGCCTGCAGGTTTTTTTTTTCTTAATTTACTGCATGTTATACAACCAGGTAATAAAATAATTCATATTTCTTAGTTATGAAAAATTACATATAGATGCTATTCCAAACACTAAAACCAAACCAGGGGCAATTAATAGGAACTGGGCTTGTTTTTCCACATTTCTCAAGGATATGTGCATTCTCATGGACATATACACAAGCAGATTCTGAACCCTTCCCTTGGTCTTCTGGGCTAAATAAAACTTAAGGCCTTGCATCTACTACCTGTGTTTTTATTTTATAATCAACACAAGACCAATGTCATCAGTTTATTCTAAAGTGGAACTCTCAAGATTGCAAAGAAGCTGGTCTAGTTTGAAGGGGTAATTTTCACAATGATATCTGGAAGAGGGGGGAGAGGGTATGGGCTTTGGAAGAAAAGAAGAAAAAGATTTAGACCAGCAAGTACAAGGGGACGAGTGTTTGCCATGTTACACTGAGATTCACACAAGAATACAGATTTTAGAAAAGATGCTAGATGACAGGATGCCAGGTCAAGGTGAACTGGAGCTCCTGTGGTCTCCTCAAGCTTCCAGCCTTTGGGATAGGCTTACAATGTTATTGCTATGGTCTGAATGTTTGTGTCCCCCCAAAACTCACATATTGAAATCCTATGCCCAATACTATGGTATTAGGAGGTGGGGCATTTGGGAAGTGATTAGGTCACAAGGGTGGAGCTTTCGTGAATGGGATCAGTGTTTTTATAAAAGAGACCCCACAGAGCTCCCTAGCGCCTTCCACCATGTGAGGACACAGGGAGAAGTCAGCCATCTGCAACCCGGAAGAGGACCTTCACAAGAGCTCTACCATGCTAGCACCCTGACCTCCAGAGAGGAGATTAGTAGATGATAATTCAGTTCAGAGCATGTCACTTCAGGGCTTGAGACACTCATAGGATATCCAGCAGGAGCTATCAAGCAAACAGTTAAAAATATAATGTAGGGCTTCCCTGGTGGCGCAGTGGTTGAGAGTCTGCCTGCCGATGCAGGGGACACGGGTTCGTGCCCCAGTCCGGGAAGATCCCACATGTCGCGGAGCGGCTGGGCCCGTGAGCCATGGCCACTGAGCCTGCGCATCCGGAGCCTGTGCTCCGCAACGGGAGAGGCCACAACAGTGAGAGGCCCGCGTACCGCAAAAAAAAAAAACAAAAAAAAAAAACAAGAATAAAAAAGTAGCTCATGGAAAAGTTTGAGGAAATTACAAAATCAAAAGAACAAGTTTGTTGCTTCTACTATAGCTATTAATAACAATCATTAGGAGAGCAGTGACTTGAAAAATGGGTTGGACATAGATTCTTTTTAGGAAGAATAACTCTGACAATACCATGAAAGAAGGAATGGAAAAGAATATAGAGGTGGGAATACTAGGTTACTGCAGACATCCATCTGGAGGCGGTGAGGGACTCAATTCAGAGAGTGGCCACAGGAATGAAGTGGGACGGTCAAATTTGAAATTCATTTTAGGGCAAAATATCTAGGATTTGGCAGTGAAAAAATTGGGTTAGGATGTGAGAGAAAGGGAAGCATGAAGATGTCCCTAAGATTTCTAACTGAGAAGAACAGGTGGGTGGACATTATTAACCAGCCCAGCATAAGTCAAAGTTTTCCTTTGTTCCTTGTTCTTTCCTTTGTACTTATATACTACATGCCCCTTAGGCTCTGACAGGTTTCAAAGATATTGGGCCTAAAGATAATCCTGCTGGTCAGAAGAAAATAAATCACTTGCCTTTTTAAATACTTACAATTTCCAGTCTAAGAATAAATAGCTTGTAGTAGTTGAAAAAGAGATTTAATAAATCGTGTCCTGGGACTGAAAGTAGTGACTCACTACTAACAAATGATGATATTGTTTAGCTCCATCACTCATTACCTCATTAGTCTACACAGTGTCTCTTACAGGTCTCCACTTCCCTAAGTGGAAGGTAATGCAGATCGGCTCATCCAACTCTACTGTAGCCCATCCATCTCCATTTCACCCCACTTAGCATCCCAGAGGCTGAAGAGCTACAGACCTTTTGTCATTTGCCAGATTCCCTTACAGCTCTAGCTCCTTCCAAGGTTGAACTTCCACCAAACAAACCTAAGCACCCAGGATTTGGAAGGCAGAGGCCATTCTGCCACCCGGGATACTCCTAGTAGCATCATTGCAGTGGTGGTATTTGGTTTTCTTGTCTTTTCTACAACAATAGTTGCAGAGGTCTTGTTATAGGTTGAATTGTGTTCCTGAAAAATGTTGAAATCCTAACCGCCAGTACCTGTGAATGTGACCTTTATATGGAAATAGGGTTTTTGCAGATAATCAATTAAGATGAGGTCATTAGGGTGCGTCCAATCCAATATGATTAGTGCTCTTATAAAAGGGGGAAATTGGGCACAAAGACAGACACATGAGAACATGAAAGTAAAGATCAGACTGATGTATCTACACGCCAAGGAATGTCAAAAGTTGCTGGCAAATCACCAAAAATTAGGAGAGAGACATGGCACAGATTCTCTCTCACAGCTCTCAGGAGGAGCCAGCACTGCTAACAACTTGCTCTTGGACTCCTAGCTGTCAGAACTGTGACACAATACCTTTCTGTTGCTCAAGCCAAACAGTTTGTGACACTTTGTTATAGCAACTGTAGAAAACTAGTACAGGTCCCAGGTCTGGTTCCTAGTTTTGTGGGTGTTGAGAGTCAGGGAATGGGGAGAGGGGCGCATCCATATTGGTGATGCACATTACAGCATAGTGGACTATTCCCAGAGCTACTAGCAGTTACAACTTCAGGGTTTTGAAACTTCCTTCCTTCTTCTCTTAAAGGCAGCAGCTACTCAGGCAGGCCAATTCAGTGGTGGCTCCTGAAAGTTCAGTCTAGAACCTGCTTCTGACTTCCCATTTCTTGAATTAAGTCCCTTTTTCTTAAACTAGGTTCAGTGGATTCTGTTAACTATCTTGACTATAGGAAACCATTACACCCCAAAGAGATTCTAGCCCACAGAAAACAAACCAAAATTCTATGTTCTCTTGGGCAATACAGTACGTGGATCTATAACAAGTATGAATAAACCAAAGCAGAGTGAAAATAGGTAGTAGGTCTAATTGAAATTAGATCACAAACTAAAAAAAAAACCAAACAACTCTATTCCTTCTAGAGATTTCCATATTTGTAGGAAGAACACTGACCTTATTGCAGTAGTAAGCAGCTGGTTTTCCTTAACTAGGTAAAATGAGGGAAAACAGACAGAGAGAGGGGTGGGGTGGATAAGGATGGAAGTTATAAATATGGGCATAAACATTGTAAATTTTGTTGGTCAAATAAAATTTTGGCAGTCTTATGGTTTTGGAAAGCTCCTTTGGAGATTCTGTAATATAAAACTTCATAGAGAAATCAATCACTAAAAAACTCAGGCCCAGGGCTTATAAGATTTGTAGTGAACTCTTCATAAACAATGTGAATGAGGTACAAGGCTAAAACTCACAACAATATTGTTAATAATCATAATAGTTAGAGTTAGTTGTTTTAAAAGCCATAGTGCTTCCCGAGTCTAGACCTTTACTACTCCAAATGGGGTAACTGAGTCCCAGAGAGGTGAGATGACTAACTCAAAGTCAAGCAAATAGTGGTCTGATTATTTGAAGGACAAATAACTAACTCTTATGAAAGAAAAAATTTGCTTTCTCAGTGCCCTCAGAAAGCATGTTTTAAGAGCCATGTCTATATTACATGCTAATAGATAATGCACAGAGAAGTTTGGGCAAAGCTCTGCTTATCTAATGCTGAGAGCACTGACTCAGGTGGACAGGTAAATCAAGAACATCAGATAGAGAATTCAGCTGAGCCTTCAAGGCCTAGATCAAATGCAGTCTCTGCCCTTAGCCTTCTTAGTCTCCCAGCACATGTCTGCCTCTGAATCCCAGGGCACTTCAGTCATTTCTCTGTTAGTGTATTTGTCACTTATTTTTTTGTAGCATTTACCTAGTGCCAACACTGTTCCAGTGCTTTCCTCAAAACAAGCCCGTGTGATACGTCTTAGTATTATCCTCACTTTATAGATGGGGATCTAAGGGACAGAGACAGGAGGTCACTCTGCCAAGGTAGAACAGGATTCAAATCAAGGTGAGCTGGGACCACAGTCCATGTTCTAACCCCTCCCCTACAACCCTTCTACCATGTTAAGGCTGGAGGCTTCCACGCCCAACATTTTCTTCTACCCACAAGCTTACTGAGAGCAGATTTCACTCTGAGTCATGCATATATTCTAGAGAACATTTAAAATAGTGCCTGGGGCAGACTTAGAAATCAGATTATTAACTAAATAAATGAATAACAAATAGGTGAAGAAGGCATGGGGGCATCTAGGCTGAGACAGCAAAAATGCATCTGTGATACACACATTGGTGGTGATGGGGCTGGAGAAACACCGTCCTTTCTCTTTGGTCATTTCATTCCCATGTACTCCCCGCGTGCTACTTTCCTTAGGCTGCTGTGCTAAAATTTCTTAAAATGTATGAATTTTAGGGGAAATAACCAATTGCAGGATGAGAGCTAGCTCTTGATGAAACTCTGAAGAAGAAATGTGACTTTGCCGCTCTCTTTTTTCCCCTTCTGTTTTCTTTTTGCCCAATATGGGTGGTCCCCATGTGAGGTGTCCTGGGCTTCACTTGATGGGTTTGGAGAGGTCACCGCTAGGTCTCCAGGAAGAGAACAGTCTGACCACAGCAGTGGGACAGTCACGTTAAGGATCTACAGGTGTGTGCTATAAAATATATATCCACTCAGACATATGATTCAGCCCCACTCAAATGTTCCCAGTAGTTTAGATTTGAACATTTGATTTACCCTTCTCTCATAAACTGCCATAAAATCACTTTAGTGCATGACTCACTTTCTTTCATTTACTCACATTTCAGTGAAGATAATTAACCTTGGCTAATAGTTCTCTTCACTAGACTGACTCAGGTGTTGTTAAAAGCAACAGGCTTACATAATAGACAGTGGAAGATGGAGACACGAAATGCAATTTGCCTCATATGTTCTAGCACTGAGATCTAACACATTCTTATGAATTCTAGCTCTTAGCTGGGAGGTCTCTCGGTCAAAAGCAGGGGCTCTGGAATCCAAGTCCTCGATTTTGGTCAGCCTCATGGTAGCAGTAGTTTAAGAACCAGCATCTGGGATAGAAAAGCAAGAAAAGGAATGGAAGTGTTTTCTTTCTATTATTATATTTTATAATAAATAGTCTGTTTGATTACCTATTTGGCTTTAAATTGCATGATTTGTTCCTCAAAAAGTTAAACATAGAATTACCGTATGACCCAGCAATTTCACTCCTAGGTATGTACTTAAAGAACTGAAAACAGGTATTGAAATCAATACACGCACTTGCATTTTCATAGCAGCACTATTCCCAGTAACTAAAACATGGAAAAAGCCCAATGTCCAACAACAGATAAATGGATAAGCAAACCGTGGCATATATGCAGAGTCGAATGTTATTCAGTCCTAAAAAGAAGTGAGTACTGATACACACTACAATACGGTGAACCTTGAAAACACACGCTAAGTGAAAGAAACTAGACACAAAAGGCCACATATTGTGTGGCTCCATTTATACAAAACGTCCAGAATAGGTAAATCCATAGAAACAGAAAACATATTAATGGTAGCCAGGGGCTAAGGGAAAGGAGAAATGGGGGAGTGACTGCTAATGAGTACCAGGTTTCCTTTTAAGGTGATGAAGATGCTTGGGAACTAGATAAAGATGACGATTAGATGAGATTATAAATGTACTAACTGCCACTGAGTTGTTCACATAGTTAACTTTATGTCATGTGAATTTGACCTCAATTTTCAAAAAATGCATGTCTTCCCATTGAGATATTATTAATACACTAAATAAAATTATAAACTTACCATTCTTTTGCAAATCAGTATGGCATACATCCTATCATACAAGGATGATGTTCAAAATATTTAATAAACAGCAAGGAACACATGACCCCAATCAGAAATGACACCTCCCATGGGGCTTCCCTGGTGGCGCAGTGGTCGAGAGTCTGCCTGCCAATGCAGGGACACGGGTTCGTGCCCTGGTCCTGGAAGATCCCACATGCCACGGAGCGGCTAGGCCCGTGAGCCATGGCCGCTGAGCCTGCGCCTCCGGAGCCTGTGCTCCGCAACAGGAGAGGCCACGATAGTGAGAGGCCTGCGTACCGCAAAAAAAAAAAAAAAAAGGAAGAAAAAAAAAAGAAATGACACCTCCCATTAACAATTAGCCAGCTGACTGTCAGCCCTTTTTGGCCTTCAAGCAGAAAACCACTGAAGGATCATTTTCTCTATGAGCCACGCATTGCAGGTCAGCAAGCATGATCTCACTAACTCCTTACCAACAATTTGGACTCATTTGTAAAGGGAAATTTCTTCCATTTTGCAGAAGAAACTAAAGTTCAGTGAGACTAGGCAGTTTACTCAGGATCACATAAACATTAAATGGCAGAAGCAGGACTCACAGTCAGGAATTCTTATTGCAAACCAAGATCTCTTTACGGCACAAAAGTCGTTTTTCTCAAGACAACTTACATCTAAACAACTCAACTGCTACAGATTTTTGGAAAAGATATTGGCCCTCTGAGCACTCTCTCAGATATTTAAATTATTGAAAGAAAAGGGTAGAAAATATCAAATGAAGAAACAGACCAGATTTCTTGGCATAAGCTCAATGGTACAGTTACATTAATAAAAACTAGTATTTGACAATTTAGTATTTTGCAAACATATGTACCCTGGATATAAATGTAGCAAAAAATTACTCCCTCCCCTCCCCTTCACCACCAAATCTGATGATAGCAAAGTGTCCAGGGCAACCCTTCACTAGCAGGTAACCTGTTCAGTCACACAGGGCCCTGTGCTCAGAAGTTTCATGGTTTAAAGTTCTGCTGTTGCCACCTTGAAATTCTTAATCATTTTTGAACAGGAGGTCCTGCTTTTTTATTTTGCACCAGGCACTGCAAATTATGTAGCTGGACTTGCCAGCATCCAAATAATTTTAATCCTTATCTGACCTACTTAGAAGAGCTGTTATGAACATTGAATGGAAGTAATGTTATAAAATTCTTTACGGTTTATAAAGTATTTTCACATAAAAATTAGTCTTCTTCAGTTAACAGATTTGTGATTATTGAGATTCACTGCCAGGCAGCTCCTTGAGGAACATATTGCCCACCTAGACTCAGGTCTCCTGATGCTCAGGGAGGGATTCTTCTTGAAGCTTCTACTGCTGCCTTTGCAGCCTTCAGCAATACATTCCAGTGATGCCTCCCCAGCAGGGCCTCGTTTGCACCCTAAACCGTGTGAAGAACCCCTCACCCACTCTCACTGCCACTTACTCTCTGTCATGTCACTCTGTTCATGCTCCTCATAGCACTGTCACCTCTGTCTGTAATTATTTCTGTCTTGTTTGTTCATTATCTGTCACCTTCACCGGAATGTAAACTCTACAAGGGCAAAAGCTTCTCCGTTTTCATCAGTGTGTATTTCCAGCACATGGAAGGCACTCAATAAGTCACTTCTTGAATGAATGAATGAATGAATGAATGAATGCATATTCTTTTCCAGTAGGCCTGAGAAGGTTGCTTTCTGCACTGACTCTAAAGCACTGTGATGTCCTTTGGTCCCATGGTCAACGGGTAGAGTCTGTTGGAACGTATTGCTTTACAAATGTTTAACCATCAGCTTATTTATCTACCTACTCTGAAAATGAGATTCTAAACGATAATAAAAAATGGCTTTGGAATGTGCCCTAAGCCTACGGTGCACATGGTACAGAATGTTCTCAGAAGCAACGGGACTCACGGATAATGAGGCAGCCACTTCCCTGACTTTATGGCCTTGCCTGCCTGCTGTTCTCGCCCACAAACCTTTGCCTATATCCTAAATCTCGGCTGCCACATGTGCTCCACAGTTTCTACCCAGCTCCATGCTTAGAGCCCTGCTATTTTATGGAAAGAATGTAATTAACCCACCTACCGCAAACTTTGCTCCCGGCAGAGCCTCTGACCAAAGAAGCATTATTCCGTTCAGGCTGTGAATGCTAGACTGCTCCAGACGGCAAAGCTGAATCAACAGACCCTGGTAGGAAGGCTGGGTTTATTTCACAGCAGGTAGGAATGTGTAGCTGCAGCACAAACAGAAAATTTCTTTGACCTTCCCTGAGTTATGTGAGCATTTGCCATGCTTAATAAAATCAGTGTCTATTAGCCTATTTGCTCCACATACAGAATTTTTGACCGGCAAATCTACATGTAGCTTTACCCATATGAATCAGTGTCATTTATACACACACACACACATTCTCTCAATACATACTCATTATAAAAAGTTCAAATAATGTAAAAGTGTATAGAATAATATCTAGGGTCCTTTATCCCATCCCACTCCCCTCCCTCAGAGGTATATTTTGAACATTTTAAAGTATAATATTTCTCCGTTAACATTTTAGAATATATTGTTCTGACACTCTTTCTGCCTTTAAAAACAGTTATTTAAAAACAATTATAAAAAGCACTTATAAAAACCTTTATTGACTTTAAAATGTGTATGTGCTCACATATTAACATTTCTGAAACTGAGCTGGCTTACATTTGATAGCTTCTTAGATTTAATGAAACACACAGTTTTTCAGTTTTCAATTAAATGGTTCATGTTCGATGTATTGTTTTGAAACTTATTTTTCAAGAGAACCTAAATAATTTCTTGACACAATATTTACCACTCTTACTGCATTTATATCCATATCACTGTTTGCCATTTTCAAGCTGTAAAGTATATGGTTATAACTCTCGTGTCTTCAAATTGCTTCTAAATTTACTCCTGACCCCTCACACAGTGCCATAAGCATAAGGGTCCAAGTCCTTTATAAAATTTGTTTGGGGATGAGATAAAGAATTTGGATCATACTCTTGGGAGCACCCTTGTAACCTGTAGCTAATATGCGTACAAAAATCTTTCCTCGGGCTTCCCTGGTGGTGCAGTGGTTGAGTCCGCCTGCCAATGCAGGGGACACGGGTTCGTGCCCCGGTCCGGGAAGATCCCACATGCCGCGGAGCGGCTAGGCCCGTGAGCCATGGCCGCTGAGCCTGCGCGTCCGGAGCCTGTGCTCCGCAACGGGAGAGGCCACGACAGTGAGAGGTCCGCGTACCGCAAAAGAAAAAAAAAAAAAGCTTTCCTCATGCTGAGGGCAATCAGTGAGTCATTTGACTTACACACTGGTTTATTTATATTTTCTTTAAGCTGTGTATTTGGGAATGGTCCACCATGTCACACGTACATAACCTATCTGAGAATTGTGGGTTTTGCAACATCTCACCATTTTCTCATGATAGGAAATGGGGAAGTAAGGCATTTGCTAACTCCACTTCTGCTTTTGTCCACAATACCTAGCAAGTAACACTTTCCTTCCCATCCCATCCCCCAATTCATGAGCAGCCTTAGACTCTCCGGAGCTGGCCCAGGGGCTGAGCAGGGCTGGGGTGAACTCACGGAGACCACAGTCACGTTGAGTAAGAGTGTAGAGAATGGGAGGACGTTGTCGTGCACTTGGACTGGCTCCAGCTCAGAATCAGCCTCCGAGAAGCAGGTTAGCTCTGGTCCTCTCAAGAGGGAGGTCCCAAAGGTTCAGATGAGGTTGGAACTCCTCAGGGACTCCTCGGTGCAGCATGGAACTAGATGCCTGGGGCCTGCCCTACATCTTGGTACTCTTAGGACTGAAGCCTAGACTTATTCCACCTCTGACATAGGAGGAGAATTGAGTGAGTGCCAAATGTTGCCTAGAATATGGAGTTCTGCAGCTGAAAGTTGATCCCTCAGCAAAAACAGCATCTCACCCTTTTGACACAGTAAGGCATTTACAATAGCCGCAGAGTAACTACTCTAATGGTCCAAAAGGACAAATGGGAACTTGGATTTTGAACCTGTGAGACCCGTCAGCATTCTCTCCATTTACCTTCATAGGAAGGAGGCCCTGCAGTGGCTTTTGACCCAATGGCCTGATCTCCAACTGTCATATAGCCAATCAGAACCATGAATCTGCCACAAATACCCTAGGTGCCATCTACCTCCAAAGAGACCCCAACTTGATTCACCCCTTGCCATCCCTCTGCTACCCCCCAAATCCAAGCTGTCATCATCTCTCACCTAGGTTATTGCAAGAGTCTCCCGAAAGCTTCCTTGCTTCTGCTATTATTTTCCACCAATCTATCTCCATATATAAACCAGTGTAATCTTTGAAAACATCAATTTCCTACATCACCTCCACCACACTCCATTGAAGAGCCTGTGCTCTTCTACTGCACTTAGAATAAAACCTAAAGTCCTCGACCTGAACAAGTCTCCATGCACTGACCTCCCCAGCATCTCCTCTTACACATGATATTCCAGACACCAAACTAGAACACGCAGAGTTCTTTCCTGTTGCAGTAGCTGTTGCCTCTGCCTAGAAAACATTCACTGCTCTTCTGAGCATAACCTACTCCCTCTCATCTCAAACTCTCCACTATAACCTCACCTGCTCAGCACAGCCGTCCCTGGGCACCTGCCTCAAGCCCCCTCTCCCCTCTCCCATGGGGTGCCATATCACCCCATTTATTTTCTCCTTTAAGGCCTCTTATTATGCTCTGTAATTATCCTATATGTTTACTTCTGTCTTCCTATATGAAAATTTAAACTTCTGAGAATGAGGAATGTTGTTAGTTTCTCCTTCACTTCCCCTTTTTCTAATCTAGAATATTTCCTGAACAATTCTGAAAATTAATTAAAATTCATTGGGAAGTGCTGCATACCATTCAAACCCACCAGCCCAGGGTTGCCTGTGTCAGGACGTGGGGAAAGGTTGAGTGAAAACAGGATAAAGCAGCTGATCACAACCCAGGTGCCCATCAGCGTCACAAATCTGCAAGTACCCTCTGACCTGCCAAATCACAGTCTTCAGGGGCAGAGTGTGAACATCCTTGATTAGGAAGTCCCATGGGTGATTCTGCTGCATCTTTGTCTCAGCATGATCAGAAAGAGCCTTTCCTTTGCCTCTGGAGTCACCAGGGCTCACAGTGGACTGTCACGGGGTTGATAACACGTGGTCAGAGCAATGCTTCAACCATCCTGGTCTTAGGAGAAACAGTGAACGTAGAGGTGCCCTGACGGGTGAGGGCAGAGCTCTCAGAAGTGATGTTTCGCCACAACTCAACCTTCCAGGGAAGCGTATGAGGCAACTCAGATCAAAGGGCTTTTGCAGGAGGTGTATGTGAGCAGTATAGGTGTGTGTGCCAGTGTGTGTGTTTAAAATAGCTCTTTTTACAAAAGTAAAATATTGTAGAAAATTTGGAAAATACAGAAAAAATATAAAGGAAACATTTTAGTACCAAAAAAGAAAATCACCATAGCCACTAATACTTATACTGAGTGCTTACAATCTGTCAGGCATTTTCCTATATGCTTCACAGGTATTTATTTATTTAACTCTCACAACAAACCAATGAGGTGTTTTCCTCACCCATTTTACAGATGAGAAAACTGAGGCACAGGGAGGTTAAAAAATTGGCCCCAAAACATACAATCCTAGGATTTTAATTTAGCAATTTTCCTCCAGAACTCGCCTTCTTAACTACTCTGCAATAAATCTCTGTGTGGTTGTGTATATTTATATTTGTACAAACATACACACACGTTTATATATGTAATGGGGCAAAAAAATGGTTTAAATAGTAACAGCCTTTCCTCATCTTTCTATAGAGGGAGAAAGCTCATTTTTAGTTACCTGCCAGATCTCTGAAAAATAAATACAATTTTTTAGATTCACTTCTCTCAGTTAAGGTAGTGATGATCTTCCTGTTGCCAGAAGCTGCATTTGCTTACTTGTTAAATCATGATTAGGTGTGTAATTTTATCAAATGTTTGTTCTACGACTGTAAAAGTAACCATGTTCCTCTCTCCCCTCCCACACCCCCTTAACCTGCTAACTAAGTTGGCTCCAGATTTGTTAGCTTGGCTGTGATTTTTTTCTAATCGATGGCTAAATTTTGGTTGCTGGTATTTTGTTTCAGAATATTGCCTCTATGTTTAATAATTTCTTTTAATAGGTTTCTTTTCTCATACCATTCTTGTCTGGTTTTGGTATCAAGGTTGTAATGGACTTAAAAAATGAGTTGAGGAGTGCTTCATCTTTTTCTCTTCTCTGAAAGAGTTTACGTTTGGAATTACTAACACCTTGAACTCATCAATGAAAATACTCTGGGCCTAGGATTTTGCTCACAGAAATATTTTAAATTTTTATTCAATTCCTTTCATGGTGATAGCACATGTCAGGTTTTATTTTATTTGAGTCAGTTCTGATCATTTTTATTTTCCTAGGAACACATCTATTTCTTATAAGTTTTTAAATTTGGGGGCATAAACTTGTCTTCTCTCACTTATCTAATCGTGTAATGTTACGTGTATAGTAACGTTCTTTTCTCTTTTTTTTTCCTTGACAAAGCCTGACAGTAGTTGCCATTTTTATTACTCTTTTAAAAGCAGACTTTTTTGATATTCTCATTTGTATCTTTGATTTCTGCTTCATTTATTTCTGTCTCTTCAACTTTCTTTGGGTTATTAAGTGAGTTTGTTCTTCCCTCTGATTTCTTAAATTGGATGCTTAGCTCAATTTTTTTTTTTTTTTTGCATTTCTTCTTTGTTAAAAAAAGCATTTAGGGCTACAAATTTATCTCTCAGCACAATCTTACTACATCCCACAAGTTTTGACATATAGTATTTTATTTATTATTCATTTCTAAAATTGCCTAATTTCTATTAATTAATTCTTCCTTGACTGGTTTAGAAGTGTGTTTTAAACTTTCTGAGTGTATAGAACATTTTCAGTGATCTTTTTATTGCATTATAGTAAGAAAATGTGATAGGTATATTACCAATCTTTCAAAAAAAATTGAGATCTTTAAGGCCAAATGTATCCAGTTGACTTCCAAAAATGTCCCATGTGTGTTTAAAAACTGTAAGTTTCATGCCAATAACCCCACAAAAGTCAACTTCTATACCCCTGTACATGTTTTACTGGCCTTCAAGGAATTCCCATATTTTCTTACCAGTAAAAATTGCATTAAAGTAACATTTTAAAAAATATACTTTATCCAAAAATTTAACATATGCTGGACTAAGAAGGAATCTTGTTTTTGAAAATGGAAAATTTTTATAAATTTAAGATGAATTATTTTCTCTCTCCATCCCTCAATTTGACCTTGATTGTAGCACGGATTATGTTGTGTTATGATAAGATATTCAGAAGTCTGTCTCCCTCTTTTGATGTTAACAGCTTGGGGAAAATGCCTATGTCATACTCACTTTGTAAGCCCTCACTTGCCTGAAACATAGTGTTTTATTAATAGATTTCTCTTAAATCCATGAAATGTATTAATAGTAACCTTCCCTGCCAAATGGGTACATACTACTGCTCTCCTTATTACAGAGATGATTTAGTTCCCCTGAAACTGACTTCTCTTTCAGCCTCGCTAAACATGGTGTAACTGGGTGCACACTCCATAGAACCGAAATCCAAAAACCCTGAATACTTGTCCCCATTAATTCAATATGTAATGAACTCTTAATCTATGTGTAGTGCTGTGTTCTCAGTCAGCCACTGATATGCTGTTTGCCATTTTATCTTCTTGTTGGAGTTTTCATTACTCTTGTTTCACCAATAATACAGGAATGTTGAAGGGCGAGAGTGGTCTAAATCAGAGCTAAGGATCCATAACCCAACAGCCAGGAGAAATATGGGGTATTTTTTTACAGCAAACTGTGTTACACTTTAAAATTTTATTAAACAATTATAAGAGCCTATGAACCTAGTAATGAAAGCCATGAAATAGAACATTCATGTCTATTATAAGAGAGGATTCAGTGAATGAATAAAATACTCGTGTTTAATAACTTGCCTTGCACTCTCCAGTATAGATGAACTAGAATTATATAGGGAGAGAGATTAGATTGATAGGTATTTTTAAAGTGTCAGCTTTTCAGTTGGTTTCAGACTAGGATTTAAAAATTAGTGTTTGAGAAGATTAAAAAGTTCTTATTTAGGGTAACTGAGACGAAGTGATTTATACCTAGAAAGAGAGAGAGAAAGAGTGAGAGAAACAGAGAGGGAGAGACAGAGACAGAGAGGGAGAGACAGAGACAGAGAGAGAACCATAAGCCTGCATCTCATCAGAAAGCTACATTAGGGGCTTCCCTGGTGGCGCAGTGGTTGAGAGTTCGCCTGCCGATGCAGGGGACACGGGTTTGTAGCCCGGTCCGGGAAGATCCCACATGCCGCGGAGCAGCTGGGCCCGTGAGCCATGGCCGCTGAGCCTGTGCGTCCGGAGGAGAGGCCACAACAGTGAGAGGCCCGCGTACCGCAAAAAAAAAAAAAAAGAAAGAAAGCAAGCAAGCTACATTAATCTCATGTTCATAAACTATGTAAAATGAACATCCCCAAAAGTAACCTCAAAAGTTGGGGAGGGAGAACCAATGTGTTTAATTTATGTTGGATGAATGAATTTGTATTTTTTTCTCTGTAGATATTCACAGAAGTATTATCGTATTAATTTTCCAGCAATTTTTATTCCATTTTACAACAGAGACGCTGCTTTCTGCCCACGATTTTAATGCCAAGACAGCTGAAAAGGACTTTGGATTGTACCTTTTTGTATTAGTCTTGACTTTTCTTTAAATTCTATTTTCAGGCTGACTTCACACGATGAGAATAGCATGAAATACATGGGTTTAGTTTACATATCTTATAGGAAATTGTAGTCGGACAATTCTGGAGGGAGGGGGAATTCACCTTCCTTGAATTCCAAAAAACTTGATCACGGTAGGAAAGCCGTTTGACACTTTTTCTTCTAAGCACAAGTGCACGTTAAACTAGATTTCCAAATATATCCATTAAAAGGAAAAAAATTCTACCTCCCACAAAGAGTTTGCCTCGTCCTCTGGCCCTGGCTGACGGCAGGCGTTATTCATCCTTTCTAAATTAGCCAGTGCTCACATCTCCTCCATCTGCGTGGGTGGTGGTGGACTCAAGCGCTTGTTATCACTGCCTCTGATCATTGGATGGACAAACCTGAGTTTGTGTTTTCCTGACACTGTCCTTACTTCTTCCTGCCCATTTAATCACGCAGGCTCAACAGAGTCCAGGGAATGATCACCCCAGGCTGTAAGAGGGCTGCACCCCTGGGAAGCAGAGGTTTTGATCAGAGTGCCCCTCCATGATCTTCTGAACTCATCTGGGGAGATTTCTTACTTTACTCCAAAAGAAGGTTTCTTTTGTTCTTCTTTATTTTGTAAATGTTTTAGCCACGCAGCACAGTATGCAGGATCTTAGTTCCCTGACCAGGGATCACCAGAGATGGAACCCACGCCCCCTGCAGTGGAGGCACAGAGTCTTAACCACTGGACCACCAGGGAAGTCCCCCAAAGAAGGTTTTCATTGTCATAGGTTATCCATAGCAACTAATTACACCACGATAGCTGCTATTATTATTACTATACATTTAAAAAGTCAAGACACACACGATAAATTAAAAATGCATCCTCGAACTTGATTCCCTTTCCACTGCACCTGTTATTCTTTGTTATGCAAAACGTTATTAGTGCACATAGGCAATCATCAAAATATTTACACAGGGCAATGAAAACATGCTTAGAATGTAATAGTCTGCAAAACCCTGATTGCCTGATAACAGTTATTCCGGACTGCTACAATACATTACTTCAATCTCTAGACCACCCAGATAGAATGCTGAGGGATATTCCTTTAAATGATTAAAAATAACTAGACTTACAAGCACAAAGATCTTAAAAACAAGTCATCATTGCCAGGCTCTCTGACCTGGCTCAGAAACACGTTATGTTTTCATAGTGGGCTTAAATAAAAGGTCTTAACTTGATGGTGGTTTTAAAATATAACACATTTAATTTGATGAAACCCATCTATTGGGTTGGTAGTGTTTTCGTTAGATGTTTATTGTTTAATATATATATATATATATACATATAGTTCTTCAATGATATAAGAAGGAAAAGAAAACATGCTAGAAGGTAAATGTCATGGGCAGTATTATACAGCATAAGGAATATCATCAATAATACTGTAATAATTTTGATGGGGACAGATGGTTATTAGACATTGTAGAGATCATTTTTTTGTGTATGTAACGTCAAATCACTTGTGGTACACGTGTAACTAACATAATATTGTATGTTAACTATAATATAGTTCAATAAAAAATAAAATTGTGTAAAAAATTTTAAAAATTAATAAAGAAAAGCATGCAATGCCTGTCTTCCCACGTTCCACTTCCACAGTTACTCATCCTTACACACATGCACATACCACACTGCCACACCTTGTAGACATATACATGTCTGTGTATGTGTACTAACATACAGTATATACGTAGATCGAGTTATTTGTTTTTACCAAGGTAAAATTATGATTTGCATATCATTCTGTAGTTACTCCCACTCCCTACAACATGGACATTTTTCTAAGTCAATACCTCAAACTTCTTCAGTTTTTAAATAATGAATAACATTGGATTAATACACCATTGTTTAACTATTTAAAATATTTTATTTCCAATTTTTCCTATTGCAAACAACACTGCAATGAGCCAACTCATTTTTTACAGTGAATATACTTAGCTTAGGGGTACCCATATTCTTCGACTTTTCCTGTCCTAGATGGCAAATGTGAGTTTTTCAAGATCCCAGAGTTACTGTATTGATGCAAAGTGCTGGAAACCACTCTTTGAACTGCCACTGATGCAGTCAGGTCACAAATCAAACCAGGTTATCATTAGGAATCATACCTTCAGCTACTACTATCTCCCCTACACGAACACAGGAAGTCTATATTCTGTGTGTTAAGCTTGTCCCTCTCAAAATTGTTATCACTTGTTTCCACTGTATGATAAAATATTTTCTCTTGCAAGGGAAATCAAAACAAAAGCTTTAAATCAAATAAAAGAATTGCTACATTCATTCCCTCATTAGATCTGTATTCAGGGTGTGGTGTAAGATCAGGAAATTAAGAACCCACCCAGCTAAGGTTACTGAATGATGGATTGGTTGGAAATTTCCAACAATGTAATGAATTTAATCTAACAGTTTGAATGGTCCGCTTACAGACTGTAGTCAGGAAACATATATACAATGTAAACTGCCCAGCTCCTTAGAGAGAAATTAACAGTGTTGGTAAAGACAAGTACTATTAAAATCACAGCACTTCTTCATTCCACCATTTCTGGTTTACAAAGGGAACAGTAGATCCCTAAAAGTTAAGGGGTTGGGAGAAACTTGATAAAAATATTTTTCATTTCTAGTTCTATAGTCCATAAGTTTATTCCTAAGCAAGTACCTCGTAACTTTTACAAGCAGAGAAACCGAGATTGTGGTCTAATGGAATGAATCATTTGTCCAGTAAGAGTCGCCCATCTCAGGTTCCCAGGTCTGTGCTCAATACCCAGTCATTGCCACTTCTCCTGCCATGAACAACATCACCAGGATAGCGCATCCTTTCACAGCCATCACCCAAATCCAGTGCTGTCCCTTGCAGTCCTCAGAATGTGTTATTCTCCATATAGCAGGCTGGCTTTTATCTTGCTAAATGAGAGATATCCTATATACCCTCTAGCATTTTTTTTTCTACATCTTTTCTGCTGCGAAATTGAAAGATTTTCCTGAACTGATATCCTGCTGATACAACCTTGACTGCTCCTTCCCCTGGAGAGGAAACAACAACTCAGAGAATCAAGCCATAGTTTTTTTTTGTTTGTTTTTGTTTTTGAGGTACGCGGGCCTCTCACCGTTGTGGCCTCTCCCGTTGCGGAGCACAGGCTCCGGACACGCAGGCTCAGCAGCCATGGCTCACGGGCCCAGCCGCTCCGCGGCATGTGAGATCTTCCCGGACTGAAGCACGAACCCGTGTCCCCGGCATCGGCAGGCGGACTCTCAACCACTGCAGTGAAATTAATCCAGCACTCTATATATCCTGTGTGGATTTTTGCAGGAAATATCTAATCCTAACTGACCCCATATTGTATCTGACCCAATCAATGCTTGCTTTTCAGAGAGAGGGGATAGCATTCTTTTGTCTGGGTGACTGGGTATTTAGGGGTGTGGCCTATGATAATATCCTGGGATATAACTGGTGGAGGGTAGGGATTGTGCTCTATGTACATTTTTAGTGATTAACTCATGAACGTTAAGACCATTAAACGAGGAGGAAGAACATTTTGCCGTTCCTTGCTTATTGCGTTAAGTGTACTTACAGGCACCTTGGCCATCAGGACGATGTGAGGAGTTGATGAGCCACTTAGGAAAGGGAAGGGCTCAGTACCTTCTCTCCGACCATCTCCCTCCTCTCTGACCTTCAGTTCCTGCTTTTATTCAGACACTAGCTTTCTCTCGTTCGGACAACTGCAGCTGCTCCCCGAACTTCCCATCACGGTCCCCCCAGTGCCATCCTGCTGCCAGAATGATCTACCGGAATGATTTCTCCAGAACGAAACCCTGACCACGTGACTCCCTCGCTGAATTCCTTTTCTGTGGTCCCTCTGCACACTGGGAAACCTGGTGCTCCTTAAGGGGACACCCAGGCCCTTTCTCACCTGGCCCTGACACCCCTCCAGCCTCGTTATGCTAAGTGCTTGCAGCTCTGTCGACACACCAAGCTGTTCTTCCTGCCTCCAGGCCAACCCCCCGGGCCACCACCATCATCACCTTGTCACACCCTACACCCGATCACCCAAGCCACCTGATGGACTCGAAGATAATGCTTTGCCTTCCTGTCACACAGCTCCCACCCCAGGTGGAATGACACTCCCAACTTTGTGTCCCCTGGGTACTCCCGTCGTGTACCTGTAATGTCCGTCTGTCCTGCTCAAAGGCACAGACTGAGTCTTGTTCACTCAGTGTGCACAGTCCCCAGCCCTGTGCCGGGAGCGTGGCGTGCACTGCTGGAGTGAGTCCATGCTTCAGTGCCTGGCGGAGCTAGGATAGGAGCGCGGTCTCTTCCTTTTCTGGCATTCTCCCAGCCCAGCGTGGCTCCTCTGTCTTTGCCTCTGTTGCTGTTGGGGTGTCTGTGGTGGCGCTACAGATGCCCCAGCACTGCTGTCTGCACTGCCCCACTCGGCTGTACCAACGCGCTTGAGCTTGTGCTGTTCTTCTTAATCCTCTGGCATAGAGCTTCTCAACCTTGGACCCCTTAGCTCTGTTAGAATCACCTGCATTGCTTTTACAAAATACAGATGTCCAGGCCCCACCCCAGAGCAGTTCATCAGAACTCTTGCGGGTAGAACTCAGGCATCAGCGTGCAGAGTTTTAAGCTCCCCACGGGATGCTAGTGCAGCCTGGATTGACTGCACTGTGGGCTTTACCTGCTTTACTTAATGACTCCAGGGAGCTATCATTTGCGGGGAGGGGGCGAAGAATCAGGATGACCCGTAGCACTACCCATGTAAGGAAGTGAAACACCAAAGCACTCCACAGTGAGTTCTGAGCAGACTCCAGAGAAAGTTTGGCTCAGAAGGTTTCCCGCCTCTGGGCTCCACTCAAAAGGGATGACCAGTGCGATCTCCAGATGGGGTTTGCTTTTGTCACAGCTTATAGCACATACTCTTGATGCCTGGCTACGGTGTGCAGATTTGAAAATATCCCCACACTTCAAATCACTGTTGACCCACTTCTAAAGAGAGTAGCTGAATTCCCCAGACATTACTTCTTAAATACTCTTCAGCATATGAGATGTGTTTGTTTGTTTACCATATAGCATTGCATCCAGCCATTTCACAAACTAGAATTTATGGAACAATTCCCAGCAGCCCCGCTCGACACAACAATGAAAGAGTTAGTATTAGGAACACTAACACCTTGGCTGCCCTCCTCCTTACCTGTTTCTACCTCTCCACTCCCACCTCCACCTCCATCCACAGCCTCGGCCTGTGCAATCCATTCTGGGGCCGTGGCCATTGCAGGGTCCACCTGCTGACGGCAGCATCTGGTGTGCCTGTGAGATGAGCGTCACCATGGGTTTAGAAGAGAAATCAAATGCCTCTCTGATGTGTCCTCAGAGAGTGAAAGGACCGCTGCAACAATGTTGTTTCGTTTACATTGTGAACAGAAAAATATCTCAAAACACAAAAAGTTTCCCACTGTGGCTCTGATTTCAGTTTCCTGAGTGCAGCCCTTCATAGAGAAACAAAATGAAATGGTCTTACCGAGCAGCTGGTAGTCCATAGTAGTCCATAGTAGTCCACAAGTGCAGAGGGGGAAACACAAAATCTGGTCCCTGCTTCCCAAGGAATCACTGTTCAGTGAGCTGGAAAGAAAGACACACACACAACACTATTTCAAATCCGACTAAGATAGTAAGTATAACAGAGGTTTAACAAAGTACAATAAACAACAGGGAAAAATGATTCATTTTGACTGGAAGAAAAATAGATTGATGCATTACTTCTATTTATATCTAAATATAGTTTCAGAACAAATAAAGATCTTTTAAGATGTTTCTCTTGTCTTTATATATTCCTTTCCTTTCCTAACACGCTCACAAATACACACGGCACCACAATCATGGATTTCTTGTGAAACAGCACCATTAAGAACTTGCTATATATGGGGATGATGGGAAGTTGGGGATTTGAAGCAGTTTAAAAATAATTACAAAAGGAACTTCAGCCTTGGGCATCTACAGATACCAGCACAGCAATCTGTTCTGAGAGGGAACATTTACCTGCATTTTCTGCCACCCCTGAAACATGTCTTCCTAAGGCACAAATCAGGATGTGTACTATCCTGCATGTGAAATAAAATCAACATAAAGCTCGCTGAGAAATCACCTCTTGCAAGGTCAGCTATCTACACATATATTGTTTATAAAGCATTGGAAGTTGAAAATATTGTTCAGTTTTGTACAATGAGACCACACCCTTAAATGTCCACGTGTCACCAGCTCTCTTTTAGACAATACTTTGGAGTAGATGAAATGATTGCCACAGAGACGGATGCCAAGAGGCAACCTCCTGCTGTCTTGCATATTCAAATGACCAGTATAGCACAGCGTCAAAGTACAGAGGACACAGGGTCCACTGACATATTTGTCTCAATTTGTTGAAACCTTTAAAAATATTGAGTTATTTAATAACCAAGGAAATATAAGTATCCGTTCTTCTATAACAGGACAAGGATGCAAACAAAGAATGCAAGCCAGAGATAAGATATGCTGCCTGGGATGTGGACAGTGTGGGTAACCAAAGTGCTGAATGCTGTTCATCGTAATAATCAGAAAAGTTGAGTAAGCTGGGTGGCTCTTTTGCTCTAGCTAGACTGTATTTTTGAAAAGCCACTTTGCATCCATGCTAACCCTCCAAAGAATATGAGCCTATATATACGACTCTATATATATGGTCAAGGATTTAACAAAAACACTCTTGCCAAATGGAAATGAGTGCTAGGGCTCACTGCTCAGTTTGTAGAGAATCCACTAGTGACCCTTCTTCCTCTGTCTTCCCCCTATATGGTTATCATTCTTTTGTATTTCTCTGCTTATTAGTATTTATATTGTCAAGTTTACATCATTGTCTAAAAAGAAATTGAAAGGTAGCTATTGATTTTTCCCATGGGCAGAGATAATTAAAAGTTGCTTTGTTATTTTGCAACCTCAATAAAATTATAAATGGCTCTTAAGGCTTTGGAAGACAATTAATTTTGTTAATCATTATATGTTTTGTGTATTTGACATATTTCATTTTAAAAGACTAAATCATCAAGGCCTAGTGGGCAGAAACTGCATCTCTTAGAAAACACTGCTGCTCCTTATAACAAAATCACACCCTAAATAGAGGTTAATACATCAGGATTTCTGAAATCTTGTCCTCATAAAGTGTATTTTCCCATTGAACCTTCCAAGGACTAGATGACCAGAGCAGGCCTCCAGCTCTAGCTTCAACTCAGCTATAGGAATGACAAGATGGCAACAAGAAAACAAAGGATTATGCCTTTAGAGGCAGGACCTGTTTCTCAGCTGTTCTTTTGACTTTGCTCAAAATAGAGCTACTACGTTTGAATTTTCAGTATTTTTATTCACTCATTCATTGATTCACCCTGAGAGGGGGGACTAAAGGCTATTTGAAAAGTCCAGTTTTAAGGTCAGGGGAATGCTTTGGGATGTTTTTGATGACCAGAGTGAACATGGATGGAGGGGAAGAAGATATTAATTCACAGGCCTCTGAAAAACTTTTTAAATGTATTTGGAACAACCAAGTCTTTAAAAAAAAAAAAACTTGTGAATTTAATAATTAACCCGCCTTGTTAGAGCCAGCACATTTGCTTTACACTGATTTATGGTGAAGTAAAACCATACCCGTGGTGTGTCTCATGTTCTCTCTCCAGCAGATCAGAGCCTTTTGTACCATCAGAATGAATGGTTTACTAGCAAACACTTAATAGAGCCTCAAAAGTTATTTCAATATTTTAAGTGATTATAGAAGTTTAAAACTGTTACATTTTCAGTTTTAGTAAAGCCTAGTAGAAATAGGCACAATATGATTACAAAGTTTTTTAAAGAAAAGTAATCTCTGATTATAATATGTTCCCAGCGGCAAATATGGCCGACTCTATGACATGGGATCCAGAAATGCCTTGTTATTAGAATTGGAGCCCTTTTCTAATACACTTAGAAAATTCAGGGGTTTTGTCAAGGCATGTGAGTAATGACCCCAGACTCTCTATGCACATTGATCAATGAGTCTCATCTTTGTCCATTTCTTGGTGGTGGCCACTACTTATCACTTTGGCTTGCCAATTATTAAAAAGGAGTGCCTTGTATCGCTCTGTACTATCTCATTTAAAACACACCCACAGCAATTTATTTATTGTTTTTCTATGTTTCACATGGAGATTTGAGAGTTATATGTTGAGTTATATACTAATAGGTGAGTCTTTAGACCGAGGCACCCTATCTTTGCTTTGGTCCACACTCAAATATTCGGTCATCTGACCATGTCCTGGGTGTGACTGGTAATAGTGAAGGAATCCATTGTAATCATGATGCTCAATATGGAGGAGACAGAGTGATGCTCTATGAAAACTGTCCCCTCTTCACCTTATCCAATCTCCCTCATCCCTTCGTTTACCCTTCACTCTGCTCGGATAGTATCCCTCCCTCTGCCTAGGAGAGAGCTAAACGGTGAGGCCGTGACTTTGTCTGAAATGTGGTACCTGATCACTCCCGTAGTTCTCTCCCACTCCAAGTTTCATAGAAAGAGGACTTGGAGTTTCTCCTTTCCCTTCTTCAACCTCAGGGCCTTCTCAACCAAGAATGAATACAAAATGGGCTCATTTAAAGCCTACCACAGTTTATTATGTTGATATACCGAGAAAGACCGAATAAAAGTTGGGGCTGGAAGTTAATGTATTACAGTGCATTTTCTAGTATCTCAAACATTTCCTCCCAGTCCATAACCTTTCCCCAAAACCACCTACCATAGCTCTAGTATTTGTGGTTTCAATGTATATATCTATCCTTATCTCTTGCAGGCATTTTTGGTCAGGAATTTAAATCTCAAGTAAAGTTTTCTATCTTTGGAGGAGCAACTTGTCACGTAATAAAGGGTTTCTCCAAGTTTTCAACCCATAATCCTGGAAGGAATTTCAGTAAACATTTATGTAACTAGAGAAATATACCAAATATGAGGTATATCTCCTTAAGTGGAAGAAATCTGACTTGCCTTTCAGAGCCTTCGGATAAGCAGAGTTTACTTAAGTGGAAAGAATTTGTATGTTTGGCCCAATTGATAAAGAAACCCTGGAATGTTCCTAAATCCCTAAGTGACTTGGCTCCGTTGAGTTGTCTGATTGGATCTATTCAGTCTATAAACTGAGAACTACCTGGTGCTGATTCTTACTCTACTTTCTTTTGTTGTTGCCATCGCTTGTCCTCTCTCTCTCTCTCTCTCTCTCTCTCTCTCTCCTCTCTGTCTCAGATGCTTCCTCAAGTTTTTTTGTTTTTGTTTTTTCATAAAAAACAGAAATTTATTTCTCACAGTTCTAGAGGCTGGAAGTCCAAGATCAAGATGCCAGCAGATTAGGTGTCTGGTGAGAGAGAGCCTGCTTCCTGGTTCATAGATGGCTGTCTTTTTGCAGTTTCCTCAATGATGGAAGGGGCAAGGGAACTTGCTGGGGTCTCTTTTATAAGAGCACTAGTCCCATTCATGAGGACTCCACCCTCATGACCTAATCATCTCCCAAAGGCCCCCATCCCCATCTCCAAACACTGTCACATTGGGGGTTAGGTTTCAACATAAAAATTTAGCAGAGATATAAACTTTCAGTTTTATTTTTCCTAAAAATTCAATCAGTGCTGGAACCCAGAGTTTAAGACATGTAATATAGCACCTTTGCCATACAGAGCTCTATGTAACGTCCAAGTTGAGGAGGTAACCATGGTGATGTCTTGGATTAACAAAACAATCACACGCGAAGAGGTTCAAGCAGCAGAGTTATATAACTGTGTGTCTAGAGGCAGACTTCTATTACTGGAGCTCTACTTAGATCAAGGGATGAGGTTCAAGGTTCCCGTTACTTAACTATATGTCCCTTAGGTACAAAATACTAGTGACTCACGTCACTTCCATGGTGATATTGTATATGCTTGGCAGAAACTGGCATAGAACATGGCTAATTCTAAGAGTGTAACCAATCAACAGTGGAGAATGCTGTGTCTAAAAAACACCACTACCTTCTCCTGCTTCTCTGATATACAATACACCCTGACTTTGGAGAAACATATCATCTCAAAGTGCCCCCAACTTTGACTTTGCTCCACTGATGCAGCAAGTGCCAAGGACCCGTTTATCCCAGGTCAACCCTGCTGGGAAGGTCTGGTCTCCCTGATCTTTAGCCAAGAGCAAGGAGTTCAGCCTGTTTGTTGAGAATGATCGTAACTCATGTAAAATCAGAACAGTATTCCTCGAAGCAAACCCACCATTGCCCTGCCTCCACATGTTAAGAAGGCCACTTCTTAACATGTAGAGAAATGAAATGTAAATGATCAAAAATAACTCTACGTGAAAGCCCCTTTCTTAATCCGTGTGCATCTTCAGACTGCCCTCTGTGATTTTTTTCTTCTCCTTCAAGGCTGCTTTTGCTGTATATGTCGTCCCATTTCACTAGGATATGGGTGTTCCACATAAGTTTGCCTCAAAGCCCTTCCCCACACATGCCCAGCATAAGCCCACAATAAGACTAAGAGTCAAGTAGCTAATAGAGGGAGGAGTAAATTTGGGGTATGGTTAACTCTGGGTGTCTTTGTCTGGTTTTTATTCGTATAAATTTATTTATTTTATTTATTTATTTTCGGCTGTGTTGGGTCTTCATTGCTGTGTGTGGGCTTTCTCTAGTTGCAGGGAGCGGGGGCTACTCTTAGTTGAGGTGCGCGGGCTTCTCATTGCAGTGGCTTCTCTTGTTGCGGAGCTCAGGCTCTAGGAGCACAGGCTTCAGTAGTTGTGGCACACGGGCTTAGTTGCTCTGCGGCATGTGGGATCTTCCCAGACCAGGGCTTGAACCCGTGTTCCCTGCATCGGCAGGGGGATTCTTAACCACTGCGCCACTAGGGAAGCCCTGCCTGTTTTGTTTTGTTTTTATTTTTTAATTGCTATCTCATCAACTATACTCTAGTCTCCCTGAGAATAAATAAAATAAGGACATAACCAAGGAATATCAAATTCTTCTCTAGTAGACAATTCATTACATGTGGATAATTTTGTTCAGGAAGGGCAAATTGTCATCCTTTAGCTTAATACAGTATATAAACCTATATAGGGTCAGGAAATGTGTATATGATATTTTTGCAAAATAAGCCCAAGTCCCAATCAAAGGGGTAGTAAAGGGTAGTTACCTCTGAATGATAGTCTTATTGTGACAGAGGATAAACACGAGATGTTGCAGCCACTCGACATACATATATAGACACATGTATTTTCCTGCGTTTCTAGCAGGAAAGTAAATATTAACTTATCTACCTATCCTCTGTTGCCCACTTGCTACTTTGAGCATGCTTGGCAAAGACAGTTGGCAGTTTTCAGTAAAGTTTAGAGCCATAAATTGGCTGTAAGGTGATGTGCTTGCTTTGAAATCAAACCTTTAAAAGCTAACTAGCCCTCACCAAGGTCAAACCCAAGACCTTACAGTATAATGGCCCAAACCTCAACTGTTTAACACTCCAGGCCTAAGAAGGGGATTCAGGAAGTGACCCTAGTAAATTACTCAAAAGGGAGAAAGAAAAATTGAGCATGCCCCAGATTCTTACATTAGTCTTACACTTCTCTCTTTAGTTCTGGAGTTCTCTGTGAAGGAACAGACAATCATACTGGTGATCTCCGTTTTCCTCTTTCTTAAGAGAAAGTGCGTTTTCCCAGAATCCTAGAATCTCAGCATGAGAAGAGACCTTAAATGTCATCTAGCCCCACACTCTATCCAATGCACAAATTGTCTCGTCATCGCACCCAGGAAGCAAGCGGTGCCTGCTCTCAGCCTTAGCCACCCTAGCAGCAGACAGCACTGTCTGTTCCATTTTCGGACACATCAACTTGATGGAAAGTTCTAGATCTTGTATGACCTTGGTTAAGACTTTAGAAACGGGCTTCCCTGGTGGCGCGAGAGTCCGCCTGCCGATGCAGGGGACACGGGTTCGTGCCCCGGTCAGGGAAGATCCCACATGCCGCGGAGCAGCCGGGCCCGTGAGCCATGGCCGCTGAGCCTGCGCGTCCGGAGCCTGTGCTCCGCAAGAGGAGAGGCCACACAGCAGTGAGAGGCCCGCGTACCGCAAAAAAAAAAAAAAAAAAAAAGACTTTAGAAACGCTAAGCATTAAAAAGATTATGGTGTTCCCTGCCTTTCAAGCAATATGTAATTCAAAATTTTAAAATACTGAATTATAAAGTAAGGGAATAAAATTTTGTTCTAAATGTCCTTATAATGAAAACTTTGATTGTTGCTTTATTTTTAAAAATATTTCATCGAAATATAGTTGATTTACAATGTTGTGTTAATTTCTGCTGTAGAGCAAAGTAATTCAGTTATACATATATATTCTTTTTCATTATGGTTTATCACAGGAAATTGAATATAGTTCCCTGTGCTATATACGGTAGGACCTTGTTGTTTATTCATCCTATATACACTGATTTGCATCTGCTAATCCCAAATTCCCAGTCCTTCCCTCCCCCACCCTCCTGATGTGCTGTTTTAAATCTCAAATGTAAAATTCATTAAAAAAAAAATTTTAATATCCTTTCAGGCTTTGATGCCCTGCTTTGTGATGTCCTATGCTCATGTGTAATTTGCTAGGAATCTATCATGGCCCTTCTAAATCTTCCCTTCTTCAGACTAAACATTCTCATTTTCACTATTGCTCAGAAATCACAGTTTCCAGAGTTTTCGCCTTTCTCTTCTAGTTGTGCTCCAATTCACCACTGTCCTTCTTTCCACTATCAATATATCCATCTCAGCTTGGACACTGACCACCCGGGTTCTGGACATGACACGTCAAGGAATAACCTCCCCAATTCATGGTGATCACACTATAGTAGTCATTCGCTGAGTTCATAGTTAATCAAAACCCCTAACTTGTATTCTTCCAAGCATTCATCCTTCTGCTTTACGGTGCCTTTTTGCAAATAAGGAAGAGGTGCTCTGTCTGGATGCACACAGTCCCTACTCACACACAGTCCTCAGCCAGGCACCTGTGTGCAGGATACAATCTGCTTAAACCTTGGACTTGGCCTTGCAATCTGCCCACTCCTCCTGTTTTGTGTTGCTCATTTTCTGGAACTAAGGGCAGCCTTTATATCTCTCCCTTTTACTTCATATCTTGTTAAATTTGGCCCATTGTTCCATCCTGTCAAGCTATTCTGGGTTCCAACATGCTTGCCCTCCCACCCAGCTACAGAGTCACCAAGAGACCATGAGTTGCTTAGTCTGCCAGCTCCATGGCCCAACCAAACAGAAGTGAGGTCTCTAAGAGCAGTCCTTATTCATCTCACTCTGACTTAAATGAGTACCTCTCCCCTTTCTAGGAGCTCAGAATGACAATCCATTCCAAAGTTTTTTCAGTATCAATATCAAATGTTCCATTTTGTGGTCTGAAGAGTCTAAACTTCTTCCCCTTTCAGAAAACTGGGACATCTTCCCTTTCCCATCCAGCCTCAGGGCACATTTTTTATGCTCCACAATTCCTCAACCAGCACTGACAGTGATTTTCAATTGAAATTGCAGAGAGCCAAGGACAAAGGTCATCTGAAATTTCTTTTGAAGTAGCTTAACTGGATTTTTACAAATAAATGGAAAATTGCTATGATACAGGGCTTATTTTTTTTTTTACTACAGTTTATAAGTTCCTTTATTCACCTTTTTCAGGAAGGGCAAACTGTTACCCTTTAGCTTAATGCACAATTTTTTGTGTGTGCAACAAAAAATTTCCAGTAACTACAAAAACAGTGATTTTATATATATATATATATATATATATATATATATATATATATATATA
>NW_021703771.1:60488927-60592468 GCF_005190385.1 Monodon monoceros
TATATATATATATATATATATATATATATATATATATATATATATACACAAAAATTTTATTCCTTTTCATATTTGTCACATGTTTCTTTTTCCTCATCTGGGAATCTCAAAGTATTACAAAGGGTAATAATATCCCATTTTGTACATGGGTTAGAATTCAGTACAGAAGTCTTATTTATAATTTTATATAATCATATTGCTATAATTATATAACTCATTAGTGAATTGTTTTTTAATCTATATTTTAACTATTATCAGAAAAAAACAGAATATACTGAGCCCTTTAGATCAAAGCTATATCACTAGAGGAAAAATCCAGTCTCTACTTAGCATTGCTTCTGACTGGCATAGAGAAAAATGTGATAGATATGTTTTTTTCCATATATGAGCCATTTCAAAAATTTTTAAAGTATACCTACAGAAGAGAATCATTTCAGCCAGCAAACTTTTATTTTCCACACTTACATTGCCAAAACCATATTATCCTTCACATCTTCTCATTTCTCTGATTGCCCAAGTTGCCTAAATAAGAAGCTGTGGGCATCTGCCAGCACCTTATGTAGTCAAAGACTTCTCAGCTAATTCCATTCATATGCAGCTGATTGAATGGTAGCAAGAAGCCAAAGGAAGAAATCTGCCGTTCAAATAGGGAAGAATCTTTCTTCTCCAAAGTTGATATGGGGTGAGCCCTCAAGCCTAACCTAGGATGGAAAAATGAAAATGGGGTACAGTGATTAGAATAGCTAGGAAAGACTTATGCATTAGAACAGAACTAAATAAAGAAGAAGTTGTATTTTTAGCCTAATCAATCAGTCCAAGTAATATGAAACTACTGTAACTAGTATTAATAATATTATCAGCCAATCTTTTTTTTTTTTTTTTTTTTTTTTTTGCGGTACGCGGGCCTCTCACTGTTGTGGCCTCTCCCGTTGCAGAGCACAGGCTCCGGACGCGCAGGCCCAGCGGCCATGGCTCACGGGCCCAGCCGCTCTGCGGCATGTGGGATCTTCTCGGACCGGGGCACGAACCCGTGTCCCCTGCATCGGCAGGCGGACTCTCAACCACTGCACCACCAGGGAAGCCCCAAGCCAATCATTTTTTTAAATTAATTTATTTATTTGTTTTTGGCTGTGTTGTCTTTGTTGCTGCATGCGGGCTCTCTCTAGTTGTGGAGAGTGGGGAGCTGCTCTTCGTTGCAGAGCGCAGCCTTCTCATTGCAGTGGCTTTTCCTATTGCAGAGCACGGGCTCTAGGCACGTGGGCTTCAGTAGTTGCGGTACACGGGCTCAGTAGTTCTGGCTCGCGGGCTCTACAGCACAGGCTCAGTGGTTGTGGTGCATGGGCTTAGCTGCTCCACGGCATGTGGGATCTTCCCAGACCAGGGATTGAACCTGTGTCCCCTGCATTAGCAGGCGGATTCTTAACCACTGTGCCACCAGGGAAGTCCCCAGCCAATCAGTTTTGAATACTTAACCTGTCTCAGCCACTAAGCGAAATTCATTACATTTTACAAGTGTGATCCTAATATATTTTCATTCATTATGACACTATCAGGAAAGCACAAATATAATCCCCATTTTACAGATGAAAAACCTGAAACATGAAGAGGTTAGGTAACTTGCTCAACATCATACAGCTAGTAAAGGACAGCGTCTGAATTCAAACATGTCATGACCCTGTGCCTTCTATTCTTTACACAATTCTTGTATAGTTTACCACAGAAGTAAAAAGGTTTTCATTTTGGACAACAGACCTCAGGTGGACAGAAAGGAATCAACCACAATCACACTTATTAGTAATAATGCATAGCCTGCTTTTATTATTTTTTCAGTTAGTTATTCCTAATAAATGCAATAAATACCCACAAATGTATTTCCCAAAACAAAAAGCCAGAACCTTGACTCCAACCTCCATCCAACTCGGGTGTTCAGCATCTCAATACCCAAACTCAACTGATCTGAGGTGAATCTCATCCTAAATCCTATTATCATAAATCCCTCAATTTCTTTTAAAGCAGTATTATTGCATCTATATGCATTCCTTACAAAGTATGTAGTCTTTCCTTTGGTTGTTTTTAACGTTGATTCATCTATGTTACTTCACTCCTCTGTAGTTCACTATCTTTAACTGATGTACAACATCCATGACGGGACTACTCATTATTCCACAATCTTGGCAATGGGCATTTGGGCTCTGTCCTGTTTTTGGTTTTGTTTTTGGCTTTTCTTTTTCAGTATGATGAACAATGCAGTTATACATTTTTACATGTGTCTCCTGTTATTGGTATCAAGTTTCTCTTGGGTATATATCCAGGAGCAGAACTGCTGGGGTAAAGGATAAATGATGTTCAAGTCTAGGAGATAATGTCAAACTACTTTCCAGAGAGACGGCACCAGGGTACACTCCCACCAGCAACACTGAGATCCTGGTAATCTTCGTCATTCCCAATACCTGATCATATCAGACTTTAAAATTTTCCCCAATCAACTAAGTGTAAAACTGTACTTGTTGTGGTGTGGACTTGCTTCTCCCTGACCACTAACAATGTTGAACATCTCTTCATTTGTGTACTGGCTGAATATTTTCTTCTTCTGTGAAATACCTGACTCATGGGCCAAATCTTTGCTGGAGAAATTGCCTTTATTTTAGCCTTAGTTTTGGTAACTTTAGAGTTAATTCTAGATCTAATAGAAATAGGATAGTAACCCCATTTGATCACAGCACCTAATAACTGCTTAGGGATTGACTTAACTGCCTTGAAGTTTTTTCTGTTGTCTTTTTGCTAAAAATCGTTTGATTTTATTTTATAACCACATTCAGAGGATCTTTTTGCATAGTTAGATGATATGCAAAGAATCCGTAGTTTTTAGGAGCGAATTTCTCCAAAGCACATGAATTTCTAGTGGCCAGAAACAATGACTGCTAAATATTTCACAGATCGAAGGCATGGTGCCTGATTCAAAGGTTTGCTTGCAAAGGCTGACAAGTGGGGAAAGACATTTGCCTTTATAAGGATGTCATAAGCAGCCTTTCATTTGACAGGAAATTATCAGTGCATACAAATGCTGGCTTAAAGCCTGGGGATATTCAATTGTACCCTACTCATTATTCTTTATAATTCCAGGTGCTAGCGTCCACAGCTATTGTCCAAAGTGTTACAGAAACAAATCCAGTAGCAGGAAGCTCAGACACCTGTTACAACTTGAACCACAAGCAGTACTTGTAAGACAATGCACATGGATGCCGACAAGAGAGCAGCAAGTGTAGCCACTGGCCATGCCTCACTAACACTGAAGGGAATTACAACTCCATGGGAAGAGTAGACACAGTGGAGCTGGAATGAAAGACCTATCTGATTAATAATTAACACACACTCAGGACACTAGCCAAGCTCGCTGTGCGGTGCAGCAATTACTGTTGGATGAGCTCTCCGTTAGGAGATTTCTGTCCCTAACTATCATGGAAATGGACCCACCCGTCTACAGGCTCAGAAGGTATGAAAGCCAGAGTACACCTCGCTCACCTCATGACCCCGCACTGTGAAGGGCATAGGAGCCAGAAGGAGTAACAGAAGACCAGGTCTACAAAACAAAAGACCCACAGACCCATCGTGGACGAGTCATTCTTTGTCACCGACCATGTTTCATTTTTCATGTGGTTCATTTTTAACCAAACCTTTTATTTACCTTATAAACTGCCAAGTTAAATGTATTGTTTAGTAGAGTCACTTGAACAGAAAGAGCCCCACCAACTTTACAGTCACTCTCCCGGTGTCCTGACTGGGCAGAACAGATAAGTCCTGTTCAGCATAGGATAGCAATACACTGCTCTGGGGAAGCTTATCACCCACAGCACCCAAAAATGTGTTTCCATGTGCTCTTAACAAAAACAAACCAAAAAAATGTAGTATTTGTTGTAAGATTCTTTTCCACCTATTAAAATAGCAGTTGAAAATATTCAGAAATGTATAAAGTTAAAATATTAAAAATATCTATTGTCCCCCAACACAGAAAAAAGAAAAAAACTACAGATAACTGCTGATTTCTTTCCCTCCTGTTGTTATTTCTGTTTTCCATGATTTATATACAGACACTTTCTTTTTCTTGTTTTCCTGCCTCCTTCACCTCCCCCAATATTCAGATCACATGGTTTTGCATTCTGATTTTTCTTTAAGAATATATTATTAGGGCTTCCCTGGTGGTGCAGTGGTTGAGAGTCTGCCTGCCAGTGCAGGGGACACAGATTCGAGCCCTGGTCTGGGAGGATCCCCCATGCCGCGAAGCAACTGGGCCTGTGAGCCACAACTACTGAGCCTGCGCGTCTGGAGCTTGTGCTCTGCAACAAGAGAGGCTCTGCGACAGTGAGAGGCCCGTGCACCGTGATGAAGAGTGGCCCCTGCTCACTGCAACTAGAGAAAGCCCTCGCACAGAAACAAAGACCCAACACAGCCAAAAATAAATAAATAAAAATTAAAAAAACTATATGTATATAGTATTAGCATTTCATTTTGTCATTATTCTTAGAAACACAACTTCCAAAGATTGCATAATAGGCCATGATACGGATCTCTCACATTTTATTTAATTATTTCCCTGTTGTTGAACATTTCTTGTTTTACCAATATTGTATCATAAGATACGATGCCACATGAACATACCTGCACAAAAATCGCTGTGTACATCTCTTATTCCCTTTGGGAAAATTCTTAAAAGTAGAATTTTGTATCAAGGGGAAAATTTTTAAGGCTTTTAAAATATATATTCCAAATTGTTCTCCAGAAAGTTGCATCTATTTATATCTCTATCAGCAGTGAATAGAGTGCCTCTCAACACAGAACATTATCATTTTTAAATTTTGCATAATTTGATGGGAGAAAAATAATATCACATCGATTTTATTTGCATTTCTTTGATTATTAGATACTGAACTCGTGATATTTATTAGCTATTTTCATTTGTCAATTAACTTCGATATCTTTATTCAATACTTTGGCATCTTCCTATTTTTGTTGTTGATTCATAAGAGCCTTTTATATAATGATGGTAATAGTCTGTTGTATATGCTGCAATATTATTCAATAACGTTTTGCTACTAAGAATAAATTTAAATTTTTTATAGACATACAACATTTCTAAAGTTTCTTTATGTTGTCAGATATAACAATCTTCCTTTTAAGGTTTCTTTGTTTTTTGGCCTTAGAAAGTTTATTTCCATAATAAGATTTTTTTAAAACCTGTGTTTTCGTTCAGTTGCTTCATTTTAGTGTATAACTATTTTATCCACTTTGATCTATTTTGGTGTGTGGTACTAAATGAGAACCTAGTAAGATTTTTATTCAAATAATTAAGCAATTGTCCTGACATCCTTTATTGAATGTTCTCTCTTCAAACTAATTTGTGATGTTCTTGTTATATATACTAGGTGATCTTTTATGATTTATTTCTAGACTACCTTGATTCACTGGGCAGTCTATACCTCTATCAGCACCACACGGTTTAAAATATTATAGCTCTAGAATACAATTCAATATGTAGAAAGTCCCCCCTCAGCTCTTACAATTATTTTCTTTTTTTCAAAAGGTTTTATTCCATTTTTTTCCCATTTATTCTTCTAGATGATATCTGTTCTCTACTTTAAATTGGTCCTCTGGTGGATAGGAGATGCAAATAAGAGACTCAAAAAGCATATTAAGACAGGATAAGTTTATATTCACACCATATTTACAAGCTGAGCTAATGATTTTAAGGCTTTATTCTCCTTTATTGGGATATACACTAAATTAATTATTAATTATTGATATATACTAGAATTAGTTATTTATTACCCACAATAATACAGTTGAATAGTATGCCTTAATAAAAATATTACCAAAATTTCATTTTAGTTAATATCTTTGACTTCTTTCCACTTAAACTCTCTACCAGTGCTGTTAGAAAAAAGCCAAAGGGAAAGCTTCAGATTTTCTCTTTTGTTTCATTTTTGTTGTTGTTTTTTGACCTTCTTTGGCAGATGTGACAACAAATCCCAAAACTGGCTGATGATACATCCAGAGACCCCTCAGGCCTGCATAATCCTCCTACTGGAAGGTAATGCCCGAGAAATCAAGAGCAGAAATTTTAAAGCCATCTGTCAAGTATTTATTTTACATTATTTTCTTTAGGATTAAAGAAATACGAAACATGAGAATAAGCTATAGAGCTTCGATTGCAAAGTCACTGCTATAATAAAATAAGAAATTATAAAATGAATAGAATCAACTACTAGAGTCAACTAATCACACCCTCCACTAGGGAAGGAATCGCTCTATAACACCCCATGGCCAATGGATGATTTTGTTTTGCACGAACTTACTCTCAGCGACAGCTCTCTGACCAGCCCCAGGACGTTGAAATAAAAACCTAAAAATAGAAATTAGAAACTACTCAAAGAAATAAATCCAAATTTGTTTAAAGGCAATTAACTTGGGATGCTCTGTGATCCCAAATAACAACTCCCAAAATAATTGCTAACATGTTTAGTGTTGCAATATTTGTTGTTCCACAGTAGAAGCTTGTGGATGAGAAGAAACTCGGTCATCACCATCAATACTAGCAAACAGATGGCAAGTAAGGCTCTGAACAATTCTCGGAATTCAAGGCCCAAGACAGAAGCCTTCCCTTGAGAAGCTGACAATCTAAGTGAGTGGTCAGGGCACACACAAGCCTCACACAGCAACACGAGGTCACACGGAATCAACACCAAACAAGTATTAGAAGAAATAAATCTTTCACTCTCTATGTTTTGTGAACAAATTCATTTGTGGTTCCAATTTACTTCCTACCCTTAATTCCCTTTTGCCTGAATGTTCTGACCTTTGTGTTTATTTAGCTTTGCTGAATTATATGCCTCTGATTCAGCCACTTTACTTTTTTTAGGGTAAGGTAAAGACACTGCTGAAGGAATCAATCGAAACGACGGAAGAACAGTTACAAACTGGGATACAGATAGCTCATCCACCGGGTTCCTATAAAATCCCCACACTGGCTCAGGGTCAAATTTTAAAGTCCAGCCTACTGCTAGGCTATCTTCCCAAAGTCATCCCTCACCAACATCAGACCCCTTAGCAGCATCATATTCGCTTGGCAAATATTAATCCCAACGCTCAAAATTCAGCTTCAAAAAGCTGCATTAAGACTGAAGCAGAGTTCTTTACACAAAAAATAAACCAGGCATCTCAAAACATTTAAAATCAAACAGATGAAAATGTTGCAATATGATTTTTTTTGGACCTCTACTGGGTCTAATTTGCTTTGGATTCATGATTTTTACGTCTTCTAAAGGATTTATATTTCTATGATGTATATGATATCCACACTGTTCCCAAATCAATATCAAATGAAAGGCCTCCCTTGCTACCTCGTCCCCAGCCTACCAAAATAGTGCTGTCTAATCAGGCATCTCTCTGCAGGAAACAGGCCTTCCTACGCAGGAAGCACAGGAAAGGGGACTGGAGACAGCCATCCCAGTGGCTTTTCTGCCAGAAAGGACAAAATGGCTCTCCTGGCAATTCCTGACTCAGGAAATCGCTGAATTAAGTAGTCAATCCACAAAGTAATTTAGCATGTCATCTGCTTCCTGGCAACAGATATTTGGGAGCATTTGTATTTTAATTCAACTCTGTCATCATCGGGGCTAGAATGCCTTCTCTCCGAGGACCTCAAGGTCAGAGATTTTCCTGCAGTTTCTACAGAGAAACTTCTTTTAGTTTCCTCCTCCTTTTTTCCAAGCCCTGGCAGTCTGGCCTCCCCTTTGATTTCTTTTGAGGTCAAGCGAACCCTTGTCTTCAGAGCTAAATATAAGCTGTGTGGGAGTGGGTGGAGACCCCCACAGCTGTGGTGTGGAAAATACACTTGTGAGGGTGCAAAAGAGGGAAGGTGTGAGGGCATGCCCAGGAGTCAAAGGAGCGTTGTTCCCTCTGGGGGACAGGGAATTGGACAAGAGGTCGGTAACATCCGTTCCGCTTGGTTATGGACTCTCTGTGTAATGCTGTACACATAATTTTGCTCCCTGTTCCTCCACTTCTCCGTTTTGGCAGTGAACTTAACCAAGTGCCAGCCATCTTCTTCCTTTGCAGCTGTTAGAGACAAGTAACGTCATAAAGCCACGGATACCCTGCATGTCACAAACCGATAGCTGAAACATGTGCATAGGGGACCTCAGGAGACATATGTTGTGGGTGATAAGAATCCTGCACATGGATAGAGCAGTTTCTTACAGCTGGTGAACACGTGTACCCACAAAGTAGCTAAAAGTGAAGCATAGAAAATATAAGCAGCAGGACTGTGTAATTCTTACTGTACACACACATCTGTAGATCTTTACCACTTGGGGAGAACGACGGCTAAATCCAGATGTGGATAACAAGGCGTCAGGAAGGTGATGATTTTTATCTGGGGCAGAGGTCGCTTTGCTCCTCTCTCGTCAGGGGCTCCCTATGGCTTCAGCAACCGGGCCCAGGAAAGTGTGTCCCAATGTCATAAATAGCAGAAAAGAGAGCTCAACCAAATACCCAAGAAGCACTGGGTTTGGAGTCTCCTAGAGTTACGACCCATATCTTCCAGAAAAAGCTAAGCTGAGACAGGTGAGACCTTCCACATACCTTATTGCCTTTGGCTCTCGCAGCAATTCAGTGAGGTCAGTAGAATTATCCCATTTTACAGATGATGAAAATAAGACTTAAAGAGCCTAAACAGTATATTCATAGTTCATCAGTGCACTAAGGGGTGAAGGTGGGATTCTGAATCTGTCTGATCCCAAAGTCTGTTCTCTTTCCACTGTTTCATGCTGTCTTCCATACACTATTTCTATTATTCTCTATATACTTAAGCTCTTGAATCTGTAAAATGGGGATAATAGTATCTAACTCTGTGAAACTGCTACAAAGATCAAAAGAAATCACATATGTGAGAGCATTACACAGAAATGTAGAGCATTATCCCAATAGCAATTCCATGCAACAATGTTTATATCTCTTCTATACCTCCAGCTTTGTTATTACAAACACATGGGAAAAGTTTATACTGGGCCAGGAACATGGATCTTATTTGGCACATAACTGAAATATCATTTTGCATTTCATTGACTTTAATGAATTTACATATTTTAACCCAGTTCAACTAGATTTTGAAGTGTTGTATCTCAGAAGTTCTAACAGATATCCAATTCTGCATGGATAATTCATTTACTTTTAGTTTATTGCTTCAAAGGTCTCATTTAAAAATCCACCTGTACTTAAACACTGTCACATTCTTTAAGGACAAACTTGCATAGAAATCATATTATGGCTAATTAAGTATGACGGCAAATTCATGGGCAACTATCAAAAACAGGAGCCTAATGAAATAGAGGGATTTCTCCTAGCCCTGATTTTCTTTCAATTTGCTGCAGTCATCACCTCCCTGTTAGGCAAGGAGCAGAAATACACATCACCAGACTTGCACCAACCTTCAGGAAACAGGAATAAAACATAAATTAAGATGGCTTATATATTATTATAAACAATTTGTTATTCAAATTCACAAAAGGGGATATTCATCAGGCAAGCTATCCTAAAAAGCTTCCTATTAAGAAACAAATTCCAAAGTTTAACATTTGAAAACTACATAATTTGAATACATTTTTGAACCATCTAATGGAATATCAGATTGATTCCACATGTGCAGAGCTTGCAAATAGCTCAGTAATTCCTCCACTGTTTCCAGACACAAACTAATGGCCTCCTTTTCTTTCCCTGATAGAAAATTAGGCTTTTTTTTTTCAGGGTCGGGGGAGATTGTGGGGAAGCAAGGACTATAATGGAAAAATGTAGTTCATTCAGGACTTCAGGGCAGTATTAGAGATTATGTGAATCTTTTCTTCACAGAGTATGTGCCTGTGAAGAGAAAAGCCCCCCACAATTTCAGGGATCAGCACACAGCCATGTAACAAGCTAAATTTTTGTCTTGTTTTTTAAAATCTTTGAATTATATTGTGTGCATTTATAACGGATAGAAAAGAGTTGTTTCAGTGAGGGGCACTAAATAAATAGAAGAACAGGATTAGCCTTACATAAAAATACTTCCATATTCAGGAGTCATTCATTTCTCTCATTTTGAAACTCTTTAGTTGGAGAAATGCCAGATCATGAGACACGGGGGTCAGAACACCTGGATTTTTTTTTTTTAATAAATTTATTTTATTATTTTTGGCTGCGTTGGGTCTTCATTGCTGCACACGGGCTTTCTCTAGCTGCGGCGAGCGGGGGCTACTCTTCGCTGCGGTGCACGGACTTCTCATTGTGTGCAGAGCACGGGCTCTAGGCACGTGGGCTTCAGTAGTTGTGGCTCACAGGCTCTAGAGCACAGGCTTAGTAGTTGTGGCGCACGGGCTTAGTTGCTCTGCAGCATGTGGGATCTTCCTGGAATAGGGCTCAAACCTGTGTCCCCTGCATTGGCAGGTGGATTCTTAACCACTGCGCCACCAGGGATCAAATCCCAGAACACCTGGATTTGATCCAGATTTTGTGATCTCGAAACCATCTTATGCCTTGGAGTCAATCCCAGCATCACTTGCTCTGCCACGTGATTTCTGATGTACAATACCCTCCCATCCACCCTCTGGGACCCCGAGATGATAGTGATTTTTACAGGGCTGTGGTGAAGACTAAGCAAGTAGTGGCTAATATACTCTGTGTAGAACCAAAGCCAAGATGTGATACATGCACAGGAAATACTCACTTTTGTTCTTGCTGTCATTATTATTTAGATAATGGTTGCTAAATGATGGGACCTTCAGTTTCAACGCCAGTGCCAAGTTACTTAAAATTTCATCAAAATAAAGCTAATTCTCCTGCCTGCTCAAAAAGAACACACAAATATCTTTTAAATCTTTTCCATTTACTCTCTAGCATCTGAGCTCCTGTGTTATCATAAATCAGCTTAATTTCCTTTATTAAGAAAGGACAGGGATTTCCCCGGCGGGCCAGTGGTTAAGACTCCATGATGCCACTGCAGGGGACATAGGTTCGATCCCTGGTGAGGGAAATAAGATGCAGCATGCCTCAGGGCATGGCAAAAAAAAAAGAAAGAAAGAAATGACAGAACACCTCCCCAGTGTGGAAACTCCCCACAGTTTTCCGGGGCCTATGGATGGTGTCTTGGTACTGATTTCCCGTTCCATTTAAGAGGGAGCTTAGTAACTGTGAACCAGAGAGCATTCGGCCAGGCAGCAGGCACTCACAGCGTCCCTGAAGAGTTCCTAGTAGGGCCTGCTTTCCAGAGAGATCTGTGAGGGAGCCTTGCCTCAGCACTTTGAGTAGAAAGTTTAAGAAGTCAACCCTATAAAGCCCCTGAAGATGAAAGGAAGTGTTGACAAAGGACTGCAGACATCCTCTCTGTCCTTCAGTGTCCTCTGGGCTTATGAAAGCACTTTCTACAACAGATACTTAAATATTATTCACACTATAAACAAAAATCTTTTGAAATTATTTTAATTAGATTTGGGGTTCTTTTTCCGTCTTGGGATGGAAACAGAGATTTCTGTTCAAAGAAATTATTGTTCCCCTTCAGAAGTCATAGGAAGTACAAGGTAACCTGACAGCCCTAGTCCCAGGAGTTTTCTAAGCTGCATTCCTTAGACCAGGTGCTTAGCATTAAGTTTTTCTGACACTGAACCAGGTGTTATTTCAGAAAAATAATTTTCAGTAGACAGAGACTGTTTCAGCAAGTTTCCTTGCTCAATCAAAATCCATTTCACACTACTCAACTCTCTGAGAGACCAAAAATCTAAGCACCTGGTATTTATAATAAAGATCTTACTCTGTGCCAGGCACTGTTCCAGGTGTTTTATTACATTAAATAATTTAATTCTCTGGAATCAGTCCTATGAGTGTTATTATTGTCCCATTTTACAGATGAGGATGAAATTCAGAGACATTAAATAACTTGCCCAGGATCACACCTAGTACGTAATGGAGCAAGTATTTAAACCCAAGAAGTCTGGCCCCAGAGTCCTCCATCTTAAGCACTCAATTATATTACCTTTTATTTTTCCCAAAATAAAAGCTAATGTCTTTAAATTTTAGGATATCACATAGCATACTTCCACTATAATAAAATTCTCAATACCTCACTTTAGAGTGTAATTAAAGGTAATAATGTATCCCAGGAAATCAACTTACCAGTTTAATGAGCTGTGGTTCCAATATATTTCTGTGTATACATCACTTCAGTCAATCCGCAAGTGTTTATTTTCAGCAAATATGTCATCTATACCTATATAGATATATACATACATATACAGCCTATATGACAGAGGACATTGCTCAGTCTATGCTCTTCTTTGTAATAAATACTTTTCTCTAGAGTAATCATTGGCATCAGTTACACAGGAGCATGTTCAAGGCCCTTTGTGCTGGCCTTCACAGAGGAGACAAAGTTATATGAGTTAACATTTATACCTCAGTCACCTTCGTCTTTAGAGTTTTCAGTGCTGTAAGTCAGTTTGAAACACAGTGCTGTCTATATACCAGGAAGTTATGTGGCTTAGTCTATAATGATTTTGCAGAAACCCAAAGTACCACAGACATCTGAATGAGTGTTGAACCAATGATTAATTTCCAACACATATTGGAAGATATTTATTGATGAATAGTTATAATCAAATGTTGGAAATAACCTGACTAGCTATTTATAGGCACCAAAGTCCCTCAGTCAGTTCTGAGGTTAGGGCTTCCCTTTCAGTTGCTATAAACACAACTTCCTCCCAAGACTCTGTTTATACGTCTCCTTGTCAAGCCAGCGCCAGTCACTGGCGCTCCTGTTTTTACTGCCACTGCCCCCTCATCCTGTTTATAGAGCAGAGAGGGTGACCACGGATGCAGAATTATTTTAACTCATCAAAACCCTGGAGAAACTATAGCCAGTTTTGTTTTGTTTTAAGACGATTCATTCGTCAGTTGGAGCTTTAGCTTAATATTGCTTTTCCAAGAGTCAGTCACATAAAGTTCATTGGCCTGAGCAAACAAAGGTGAATAATTTAAGGCAAATCATACCAAAACTAAATACCTATAGTTACAATCTTCCTTGACTCCCTCAAGGGAAAATTTACACTATCAACTCAGGGCAAAGGATCCCTTTATTTTTAAGAATGAGTCTTGTTAGAATTGCCTTGGGAATTTTAAAAAAATAGGTAGATAGATAGATAGGTAAGTAGGTAGATAGATATAGATAGATAGATAACTAGCTAGATACATATAGGTAGATAGATAGATAGAGATAGATAAGTAGTTAGATAGATATAGGTAGATAGATAGATAAGTAGTTAGATAGATATAGATAGATAGATAACTAGTTAGATACATATAGATAGATAGATAGAGATAGATAAGTAGATAGATAGATAAGTAGTTAGACAGATATAGGTAGATAGACAGATAAGTAGTTAGATAGATATAGATAGATAGATAACTAGTTAGATAGAGATAGAGAAGTAGATAGATAGGTAGTTAGACAGATATAGGTAGGTAGGTAGATAGTCAGATAAGTAGTTAGTTAGATAGGTATAGGCAGATAGATAGACAAGTAGATAGATAGATAGATAAGTAGTTAGATACGGGTAGGTAGATAGATAGATAGACAGATAAGTAGTTAGATAGATATAGGTAGATAGACAAGTAGATAGATAGATAAGTAGTTAGATAGATATAGGTAGATAGATAGATAGATAAGTAGTTAGATAGATATAGGTAGGTAGATAGATAGATAGATAAGTAGTTAGATATAGGTAGATAGATAGACAGATAAGTAGCTAGATATAGGTAGGTAGATAGATAGATAGATAGACAAGTAAATAGATAAGTAGTTAGATAGATATAGGTAGATAGATAGATAGAGATAGATAAGTAGATAGATAGATATTTGAGCCCCACACCAATCAATTAAACCAGTTTCTTTTTTTAAAATCTCCCCTTTGAAAAAAAAAAAAAATCTCCCCTTTGATTTTGTTGTGCAGCCAAGATTATGAACCACTGCTCAAAAGTCAGTATCCATGACAAACAAATGACCAAAGAAATGTTTTACATAGGATTGGATCAAAGAGATTCCTGCTAATTTTCACCCAAACCTTCCAAACAGATTGGCATGAAATGGCCATACTTGTTGGGTACAGAAAGCAGTCCTCCGGCATAGAAGACCACACTGTGTCCTCGGATCCATTGTCCTCCTTTGACAGAGCCTCACTGTAACTTAGTCCCTTTAAGAATGGGACAAGCACACTAAGGGTTAGCGTCCAGAACCTTGTGAGCATAAAGAAGAAATTAGGTTTTGATCCTTACCGTGAGGTTCCAGTGAAAGGAGAGAACTGGGAGACTCCCTTGAAGTTCAGTGCAACTTCCTCCCTAGATCAAAAGACAGCCTTGAAGAGAAGTTATATAATGCCTTCACTGTAAGAAAGAAAGGGGAGATCAGAGATTAAAGCTCAGAGGTCCTATCTCTTGGGATGCCTTCACCCACCCAGGGATCTTTGATAAAGATGTGATGCTGCTGAAAATCAATTCAATTTCACGTTGAGAAAGAGCAGAGCAGTCCCCGACAGCAGGAGCTGGCCTGGTGCTGACAGATAGGCTCTGGTGTTCCCCTATTGGATGGAAAGGATTTCAAAGAACATCTACACTAGGCAAGGCCACTCTGTAGCCATGATGGATGAGGACAGACACGAGACCACGATGTTTCAACACAACACCTTGAACATTGTCCAAACAACAAAAATGAACCAAATCCACATGTCCTGACTAATATGAGTTCCGGCTGTGGATTTACTGATTACAGCTTTAGGCGCAGTCTAGTCTCCCTTCCTTCTAGATTGGATCTACGATGACACCAGTCACAGAATTACCTCCACTTACTGACAGTGTCCAATTCAGAGCAAAGCCCCGCTTCCTCAAACCTTCACCCAAATCACCCAGCACAAGCCCCAATTCTAACATTACTCATTTCTGCCACCATCCACAGTTCCCCATGAGGTGTGTTCTCTTTCACGACAACGAGCCATAAACAGATCTTGTTTACCTACGGGTGGATTCTTGGTGGTCTCTGCCAGGAAAGCATTGGCAATGTTTTCTTTAAGCATGTAGTACCTGCCACTTCAAGAATAAAAGAAATGTAAGATAGGTCTTAGTATTCAAAGTGTTCAAGTGGGATAGGAAGACCTCTAGGGAATGGAACAGAACAACATGATCAAGGCTATGTGTGCACACTGGCAGAGAGGTGCCAGACCACTCTTGAAAATTGTCAAGAAGGTGAGAAATAAGCTTTGCTTTGAGAGAAGGACAGAATTAGAAGATGTAGAAGTCAGGCACACGGGCGATGGGATAACATTCCATACTGTTTCATGACTTAGGGACCCAAAAGTTTCATTCTTCTCTTGGTTCAACAATTTCATCTGTTAGCATTTTACCCCATACTTTCTTGAAGGTGAATAATTTGGAAGAAGAAAGGCACCTAATACATTTTAACTTTTCACATTTTCCTTCCGTGTTTTGAAGAAAGAAACAATGTCCAGTCCATTGTTGAGCCAAGTCCTAGAAGCACACTACAGGAGTAAAATAATGCCTGTGTTCTAAGATTGTACTAAATTCATGACACATAGAATTAAAAAAAAAAAAAAAAACAGCAACATGAAAATGTCTCTGTTGGCATCAGCTGGAGAGATGCATACGGTGTGTTTGAAGATTATTCAGCTGAAAAGGAGAGTCTTTCAGTGAATCAGGCCAACATAATAACCCCACAACTAACTGCAGCTGTATGACAGTTTTGTTCCTTTTTCTCCCTCTGTGTTCCATTTCAGAGATTAATTGGTTTAGACGATCAGTCAAACAATACACCACTGTGTTTCTCAAACAAATCACATCTGCATAGGATTTTATATATTCAGTCACCTCTTTATCCTTTCTGTAGTTCAGTGAGGTTTTTAAAAAATTTTTTAAGCTTTTTTTTTCTTTCAAATGAAACTTCATGCGAGCTGTGATGCAAAAGAGAATAAAGGAAGCGTGCTATCGTTGAAGTGGGGTGGACCTGGGGAGACCCATAGTCACACTCCCCACCCCACCTCTGTGCCCTTGAAGGTCTCTGAGAAATTTCTAGAACTTCAAAGAACATGATTCTAAACAACTGCTCTGCTAAATCACCTCCACAGCACTTGGCTGCTGCCTGTCAGTGATTGAAACTTGTGAACTGGCAGAAATTGAGACAGGAGAGAGGTGAACTGAGATCCTTGGCATGTGAAGAGAACATACATGGCAGAGGCTCATTACCGGCTAGGGCTCAGCTCAGCTGCCTTCAAAACTTCCTCTCACGATGGAGCCACTAGAGAAAACAGTATGGAAGCTCCTTAAAAAACTAAACATAGAGCTACCATATAACCCAGCAAGCCCACTCCTGGGCATACACCTGGAGAAAACTCTAATTCAAAAAGACACTTGCACCTCAATATTCACAGCAGCACTATTTACAAGACATGGAAGCAACGCAAGTGCCCATCAACAAATGAATGGATAAAGAAGATGTGGTATATTTATACAATGGAATATTATTCAGCCATGAAAAAGAATAAAATAATGCCATTTGCAGCAACATGGATGGATCTAGATTATCATATTAAGTGAAGTAAGTCAGACAGAGAAAGACAAATGTCATATGATATCACTTTTATGTGGAATCTGAAAAAATGATACAAATGAACTTATTTACAAAACAGAAACAGACTCACAGACATAGAAACAAAAAGTTATGCTTACCAAGGGTTCTGGCAAGGTGAGGGAGTAAAAGGACATGTGCTCACTCCCTCTTGTGAGAGCACTGGATCACAACAAATTAATAACTAAGATCGCTGAAGAAATCAAAGAGGAAATCAAAAAATACCTAGAGACAAATGACAATGAAAACACGACAATCCAAAACCTATGGGATGCAGCAAAAGCAGTTCTAAGAGGGAAGTTTATAGCTACACAAGCCTACCTCAAGAAACAAGAAAAATCTCAAATAAACAGTCTAACCTTACACCTAAAGGAACTAGAGAAAGAAGAACAAACAAAACCCAAAGCTAGTAGAAGGAAAGAAATCATAAAGATCAGAGGAGAAATAAATAGAAAAAAAGAAAACAATAGCAAAGATCAATAAAACTAAAACCTGGTTCTTTGAGAAGATAAACAAAATTGAAAAACCTTTACCCAGACTCATCAAGAAAAAGAGAGAGAGGACTCAAATCAATAAAATTAGAAATGTAAAAGGAGAAGTTACAACAGATACCGCAGAAATACAAAGCATCATAAGAGACTATTACAAGCAACTCTATGCCAATAAAATGGACAACCTGGAAGAAATGGACAAATTCTTAGAAAGGTATAACCTTCCAAGACTGAACCAGGAAAAAATAGAAAATATGAACAGACCAATCACAAGTAATGAAATTGAAACTGTGATTAAAAATCTTCTAATAAACAAATGTCCAGGACCAGATAGCTTCACAGGTGAATTCTATCAAACATTGAGAGAAGGGCTAACATCCATCCTTCTCAAACTCTTCCCAAAAATTGCAGAGGAAGAAACACTACCAAACTCATTCTACAAGGCCACAATCACCCTGATTCCAAAACCAGACAAAGACACTACAAAAAAAGAAAATTACAGACCAATATCACTGAGGACTATAGATGCAAAAATCCTCAACAAAACACTAGCAAACAGAATCCAACAACACATTAAAAGGATCATACACCATAATCAAGTGGGGTTTATCCCAGGGATGCAAGGATTCTTCAGTATATGCAAATCAATCAATGTGATAAACCATATTAACAAAATGAAGAATAAAAACCATATGATCATCTCAATAGATGCAGAAAAAGCTTTTGACAAAATTCAACACCCAATTATGATACAAACTCTCCAGAAAGTGGGCAGAGAGGGAACCTACCTCAACATAATAAAGGCCATATACGACAAACCCACAGCAAATATCATTCTCAATGGTGAAAAACTGAAAGCATTTCCTCTAAGATCAGGAAAAAGACAAGGATCTCCACTATCACCACTATTATTCAACATAGTTTTGGAAGTCCTAGCCATGGCAAACAGAGAAGAAAAAGAGATAAAAGGAATACAAATTGGAAAAGAAGTAAAACTGTCACCGTTTGCAGATGACATGATACTATACGTAGAGAATCCTAAAGATGCCGCCAGAAAACTACTAGAGCAAATCATTGAATTTGGTAAAGTTGCAGGATACAAAATTAACGCACAGAAATCTCTTGCATTCCTATACACTAACAATGAAAGATCAGAAAGAGAAATTAAGGAAACAATCCCATTCACCACTGCAACAAAAAGAATAAAATACCTAGGAATAAACCTACCTAAGGAGATAAAAGACATATGCTCAGAAAACTATAAGACACTGACGAAAGAAATCAAAGATGACACCAAACAGTTGGACAAATACATCATGTTCTTGGATTGGAAGAATCAATATTGTGAAAACGACTATACTACCCAAAGCAATCTACAGATTCAATGCAATCCTTATCAAATTACCAATGGCATTTTTTACAGAACTAGAACAAAAAAATCTTAAAACTTGTATGGAGAAACAAAAGACCCCGAAGAGCCAAAGCAATCTTGAGGGAAAAAAATGGAGCTGGAGGAATCAGACTCCCTGACCTCACACTATACTACAAAACTACAGTAATCAAGACAATATAGTACTGGCACAAAAACAGAAATATAGATCAATGGAACAGGATAGAAAGCACAGAGATAAACCCACACACCTATGGTCAACTAATCTATGACAAACGAGGCAAGGATATACAATGGAGAAAAGACAGTCTCTTCAATAAGTGGTGCTGGGAAAACTGGGCAGCTACATGTAAAAGAATGAAATTAGAACACTCCCTAACACCATACACAAAAATAAACTCAAAATGGATTAAAGACCTAAATGTAAAACCAGACACTATAAAACTCTTAGAGAAAAACATAGGGAGAACCTCCTTTGACATAAATCGCAGCAAGATCTTTTTTGACCCACCTCCTAGAGTAATGGAAATAAAAACAAAAATAAACAAATGGGACCTAATGAAACTTCAAAGCTTTCGTACAGCAAAGGAAACCATAAACAAGACGAAAAGACAACCCTCAGAATGGGAGAAAATATTTGCAAATGAATCAACGGAGAAAGGATTAATCTCCAAAATATATAAACAGCTCATACAGTTCAATATCAAATAAACAAACAACCCAATCAAAAAATGGGCAAAAGACCTAAATAGACATTTTTCTCCAAAGAAGACATACAGATGGCCAAGAGGCACATGAAAAGCTGCTCAACATCACTAATCATTAGAGAAATGCAAATCAAAACTACAATGAGGTATCACCTCACACCTGTTAGAATGGGCATCATCAGAAAATCTACAAACAACAAATGCTGGAGAGGGTGTGGAGAAAAGGGAACCCTCTTGCACCGTTGGTGGGAATGTAAATTGATACAGCCACTATGGAGAACAGTATGGAGGTTCCTTAAAAAACTAAAAATAGAATTACCATATGACCCAGCAATCCCACTACTGGGCATATACTCAGAGAAAACCATAATTCAAAAAGACACATGCACCCCAGTTTTCATTGCAGCACTGTTTACAATAGCCAGGACATGGAAGCAACCTAAATGCCTATCAACAGACGAATGGATAAAGAAGATGTGGTACATATCTACAATGGAATGTTACTCAGCCATAAAAAAGAATGAAATTGGGTCATTTGTAGAGACATGGATGGACCTAGAGACTGTCATACAGAGTGAAATAAGTCAGAAAGAGAAAAACAAATATCATATATTAACACATATATGTGGAATCTAGAAAAATGGTACAGATGAACCTGTTTGCAAAGCAGAAATAGAGACACAGATATAGAGAACAAACATATGGACACCAGGGGGAAAAGCGGGGGTGGCGGTGGGGGTGGGATGAATTGGGAGATTGGGATTGACATGTATACACTGATATGTATAAGATGGATGACTAATAAGAACACGCTTTATAAAAAAAAAAGTTATGATTACCAAAGGGGATGGGGAGGGGAGATAAATTAGGAGTTTGGGATTAATAGATGCAAACTATTAGATATAGAATGATAAACAACAAGTTCCTACTGTATAGAACAGGGAAGTATATTCAATATTCTGTAATAAACCATAATGGAATAATATATGATAAAGAATATATATAAGTGAATCACTTTGCTGTATACCAGAAACTAACACAACATTTAAAATCAACTATACTTCAATAAAAAATGAAAAAACACTTCCTCTGCATCCCCCACTGCCTCCTCTAAGGTATTGCTACACTTCCTCAGGTGCTTCCTAAGTGCTCTTTTCAGCCAGCTCTCGAAAGTCATCAGCCATTATCTCCTCTCCTGGCCCCTCCCATTACTTAAATCTCTATCCACTCAACCCTCCTTTCACTTCTGCAGCCTCAGTTGGGCACTGCTTTCCTCTCTGGTGGACACCACCCCAGTGGAATCACCCTTGCAGCCCAGCTCTGCAAACATATCAGCTAGGCATCACCTGTACATCCTTTCTTAGGTTACTTCTGTTAGGATGGAACCAAGTCATACTGCCTCTGACTGCCATGTCTTATGGAGCCTTGAGTGAAACAAGTCTTGAAGAGCTCACTTCAAGTTAGAGTACCTTGTCATCTCTCTGGATGCAACTTCTAAAAGGAGTCTACTTCGGTTTAGGAAAGCCACCTATGTAGCAGATGTCACGTCATAGAACCTCCCTTTTCTCTTACCTCTCCTCTATTTGGCTCTGCTTGTTTCCTAGGTGACCATACATAGCCTCATGGTTCTAGACACCATGCATGCCCTAAAGATTCCTAAATGTATACCCCTAGCCTCAACCATATCCCTAAATCTAGATTCACACATCCAACTGACAATATGATATCCACCCTTGGATGTCAAATTTGTGCCTCAAACTTACATGCTTACAGGTAAATATGTGTCTATATTCTGCTCTCCTCCCCAACCTCAGTGTTCCTCATTTCAGTAAATAACACCACCTTAGCACCTTAATGGAACTTAGAGCCTGTGACCCTGACTTAGAGAAAACTTGGATGACCACAGGTCAAGATGATTTGTTATGGCAATGTACCAAGCCAACTTTCATCTCAAGTTTTCCGGTAAAACCTAAGGTGAAGGAGTGTCCTACAGTGAAGCAGTATTACATGAAATTCCCTCCTAAAATAGTGTTGAGAGATTTATCCTCCTTTTTTTTTTTTTTTTTTTTTTTTTTTTTGGGTAGGAGAATCTGAAAGGTGTTATGAAGAGAATAATATATTTTAAAGTGTCTATTTTAAAAAACAAAGTGTCTCCTTTTTCTCTAAAAATGACTGTTCTGCCAGGTCTGAAAAGCAAATGTGGAATTTACTTCAAATTGGTTGGTCCACCAACACCAAAAAAGTAAATAAATAAAAATCACAATCATGTTCTAACACACATTTATCTTCATCAGCACAATTTCAAGCCTAGGAGGATTATTTTGGCCCCAACAGCAAGAGCCGCAAATACCATTTACAGAGAAAGAAACTGAGGCCTAAACAAGTTCAGTGTCCTTTCCAAACTGGAACAGCCAGTGAGTGCCAGAGGCCGCCTTTGCACTCAGGCCTGGTGGCCCCAGTGACACGGCTTCCGGCCACTCTACGGCTCTATCACCTACTCAAGTCACATTTTCTTTGGTTCCCCTTTTGGTTTGAGCCACTTTGACTTGCACTTATTTAATCAGCTTTTACTTCTCAATCCCTTTGGGGAAACTATAGAAAATTGCTATTTCTCCTGTACTGTTTTTATTACATTTCTAATCCCCTTACAAGGATTTGGCTGGTCACAAGAAATTGGCAAGTTACAAATAAATAAACTCCAGATGGAGTCCATGTAACATGTATACTTCAAGTTATTTGTTCTACTACTACTAATAAAGGTCTAACAGTATACACTGGTTTAAAGGATTTAATGTCATGCCACACTGAGACATTGTCTCTGCCAGTCTTATGGAAATTTCTATTTGAAAATAGGAGGAGCGTGGAGCTGATATCTCCTTACTCATGGTGCAGGGGCATTTCTGGGGATGCATCTGTGACTTAGTGGCAGCCTGATTAACATTTCCATGTGAGGACATCTTAGAGCGCAAATAGATAAAAGACAGCACAAACTACTTTGGTTTCAGCCAAATGGGTGGGTGAGGAAATAGTTGAATTACATCAAATTGCTAGTTGGCCGGGGGTTTTTTTGTTTTTTTTTTTCACTGAATTCAACCATCTATGGGTTTTGCTTCTCTAAATCTGTTCCTATGCATAGTCACAGCCTTACTTAGGAATTAAATCCATTTTTCATTTTGAGGCTCTTGATTCCTGATTCATCTCAGTCCACATACCCTGGCAGGCATCCACATACACACACAGGCCATGTTGCAAATGTTGCTTAGTAAATTAGATGTTTGGAGTGCCAAACACATTTTCTCCATACAAATCATGTTACAGATGGTGGTTAGTTATCCAGTCCAGACAGCAAATGCTTGCATATACACCGTACAGGTGAATGACAATACTGAAGAGCCTTAGAGATGCTAAGCCTGCTGAGATGTGCTAAGGGCGTACTGTTCCAGGAAACTGGTATGGAGGCTCAGCTCTCTCCCTGGGCCAGTGCTCTGGGGCCCCAGGAAGAGCTTTGAAGATGGAGTCAGCCGGCTCCTCTGGGGATTCTGAACTAGATGATGAGAAGTCACAGCTTGTCCAGAGGATAGCAGCTCCCATAGCAGTGATGCTCACTCCAGAGCGTGGCAGGAAGAGGGTGGTGGAGGCAGAGATGCTTCTGCGTGTGGCCGTTCATTCAGGCAGGCTGCTTGCTCATCATGCTAATGGCTGCAGGGTACAGTCCATCTCTAATCAAGTCAGGAGCCTGTCAATGAGGAGGAGAGGATGCCAGTTATTTGTAGGCAACCAGCAGTCTCTGGCCCCTCACGTGTCATTTCAACTAATTACAAACAGATTAACTCAACTCTAGATGTTATTCAAAGGGCAACTAAAACCCTGAATAAGAAAAGTTAACATAAACTTTCCCTCCTGGAAGCACAGAGCTTTAAGAATAAAGAAACATCAACATCTGGTGAATTTCCAAAGCATTATAGATGTTTCCTTTTAATAGCAGTCCGAAGGCAAACCAGGATGTATATATTTTCATCATCTCTTGCATTAGGAAAGGACCTCCACTTCCACTCTTTAACAGACTTGTTTAGGATTCAATTTTCCCTCTACTCTGATTTCAAACTATTAAAAACAAATGAAAAGAGCCAGGCTAAGCCAAACTTGCAAGGTTTTCCAATGGAAAACACTTCATGCTCTTTCAGGAAGCCACAAGCAAACCAGGTCTGACAGCTGACCTTGATAGAATTTTTTTCCCCTCTTTTTAGGTGGGAGGGAGGGGGACACTTGACTTATAGAATAGAAGCATTTAATTTAAAATTTTCCCAGGCTATTCTCTATAGCGGATGCTTCTCCATCAGTCTATTCAACCACTGCTGGGAGAAGGAAGAATCAAGAATAATGGGTTTCTGGCTTGGGTGCTTGGGCAGAGAGAGGAGTATATGAAAATGAGTTCAATATGAGACATATTTAGTTCATTGTGCCTATGGGATATGCACGTAGTTAAGCAAATTGAAATGAATGCCTGGCACTCCAAAGATACATCTAGGTGGAGTCACTTTGAAAGTCATAAGGATATAAAAGTTAAAGTCTGGCACTGATGTGGTTATGCAGGAAAAGAGAAAAAAGGACACAGGACAGGCCTCAGGGAACACCACTGTTTAGAGCAGGGCTTCTCAGACTTGAAGTGCCAGCAGGGGGCCTTGTCAGAATGCAGATTCTGACTCAGTAGGTCTGGGGTGAGGCCTGATTTCTGCATTTCTAATCAGAGCCCAGAAGTTGTTGATGCTGCTTGATTTGGACCACACTTAGAGTAGTAAGGATCTGTGGACAGCAAATACAAAAAAGGGACCTGAAGGAGAATTAGAGGAGTAGAACGGGAAGAAAAAAAAACACAGAGGCTCGGTCTGTGGAACCTGCAGGAGGAGAGGGTTCCAGTGAGGATGTGGTCATGTGCTGCAAATAGGTCAAGATTAAAGAGAATGGGGTGTTTGGCAATGGAGAGGCCATGTGATGATCTTTGTAAAGCAAAAGCCCAAAGACAGACTTGAATGGGCTGAAGAATTAAGGAAGTGAAGACAGTGACCATAATCTTTACATGCCTTGGAGAAGCAAAAATACCAGCAGTTGTCCGAGCGTCACCTTGGAGTTTCCCGAAAGAGAAGTGACTGTCCTCCTGTTGGCAAGGTGCCTGCCATGTGGTGCTTTGCAATTGTCACTATTAAGGGCCTCTGTACTTTGACCAAGCAGATTTAAAAGTAGCAAACCATTTGTCTGTCATGATTCCTCCCCAGGTTTCTGGGCAGAGGCTTAAACCAAAAGAATTACAATAAATCTAGGCAGGTGGAACCTGTGGATCATGCTCATAACATTCTAACTAACCCATGTGCACACATGTGGAAGATGGAGGAAACACGTGAAAATGACAATAGTTGCATTACTATTGTGGGACTGCAAGTAACTTTCAAATTTTTCTTAATTAAAAGAAAGAAATAATTTATCATGTACACCATTTTTTAAATAGTTCACAAATATTTTGGATATATAATAAAAATCTCAGAAAGAACCTAAGACGCTTACTTGCTTCTCAGCTGCTTGACAGAACACACCGGACAATTTTTCCTTTCCTTTCTTGAATTAACATGGGAACAATATGATACTAAGTATATTCTGTGATGATATATATGAGCTCATTTATTTCAGATAGTATTATTTCCTTCCTATGTCTAGTCATTGCCAAGAAAATAAAGTTAAAGGTTCTATTTGTAAAAGAATGAATGTTCTTACTTGATAAATTTAGATAACTCACATTACAATTTATTCTTGGAGTCCTTCCCTTCCTCATCCATCCATTAATACATAATGCATTTCTGATTTTTCTTTCTCACTCAAAAGCTGTATTTGGAAATCAGCTAATGAACTAAACAAATCTGCAAAATTGTTTTTAAAGGCATAAGAGAAACCCTTTGATACCATTATATTAACACCAGAACTTTTTCTATTCCAACACAATGGCCCATGTTTCTCTCTGTATTATATCTGAAGGTAAATTATTTAAGCAATTTTCTTAGTAACTGGCAAATGGTACTTGTGAATTCATTTATTTAATCACGGACAACTTAATGTAGGCCACTGCATATCTCTGTCTATTCTGTTAAAGCCAAAAGCTTAAAGAGAAATGTGTTCCTGGGAGTCTAAATGCCTTCAAGAAATTGAGTCTAGCAGGCTTACAGTGCCTTCTACAGAGAAGTGGGAGAAGCACACAGCAGGGCCGTCCATGGCCTGTGAAAAGCAGTTAATGTCTCCCAGCCACAGATGTGTCATCATTCATAAAGCACTACTAAATATGTGGAAAGGTCAAAACAAAAGTCTCTGCTTTTGTACAATTCTGACCTAAATTTATGACTGGAAAACCTTATAGAGGATATTGTACTTCTCATTTTCTATGCTGTATAGAAAATCACTATCAGTGAAAATTGAAAGAAAAAAAAAGGATTTCAAAGCAAAGCAATAAATTAGCTGTGAAAGAGAGAATTTATCTTACCATACCCTTTCCCAAACTGAGTATTATTACTTCTGAAATCCTTGTCAATTGATGAGTGGAAAATGGTGTATCATCAATGCTTTTGTAAGTGCAAGGCCCAGGAATTGTTAACTTCAATGCATCCTCCCTCCCATTCCCTTCCTTTCACTCTGCTTCGACTGGTTCCTCTCAAACACTCCCTCTCTCCCATCCAGATGGCCCTACAGTAATGCTTTAAGATTAGTATTCCAATAATCTCCTGATCTTTCACAAAACAATATTGTAAAACCTTTCTTTCTCTGCCACGTGCTTTACCACACTTTACAGTTCCCAGCATCTTTTTTATTTCCATGTTTATCCTTGTATAGGAAGGGGGCTTCAAACTGCATGTGAGTTGTATGCTCCAATGAGTTTCAGACATATGGTTGCATGTCTGTGAACTGGTGAGAAGGTCTGCCTGACATCTATGTGCATGAGGACCCAAGAAGACTTCCATTCTAAGAGAAGAGTGAGGTATGACAATGATTTAGTTGTCAGAGGGAAGAGACAGTTTGACTCTAACATGGTGGTTACTCCCAGCCTAACTCCCTCTAGACTTGTCTTAAGTCTTACGGTGAATGGTAACACTCAAGATGAGAAACTAAAAATCTGTTTTCCCAAGAGTTCTGTTGGGGCACAAACAGCAATGATTTTGTGCCTATTCAACAGAGAGTAACAGCAAAAGGGAAGAAAAGTGCTCCTGACACGTCACATCACAACAGGACACCAACCCCTGCAGGACTTATGCTCTCCAGTAGCCCTGCAATACCCTGCTTAGTGGCCTTTGGTGGATATAGAGATACACAGGAAGAAGACGTTGGAATGGAAAGAGAGGATAAAAATCAAAGAAGCCTCATGGAAACCAAATACAACATATCCAATTCTTCTTGGGGACTCCTAGAAATAGCAGGAAAGACAGAGTCAACTTCACAGAGGTCTAAAGTCAAGGGAAGAAAAGCCAGTAAAAAAATGTGTTTCAGTTCTCATAGCATTGATTTTCATCCTGTGCAATTAATATATTTTGGAACCAAAATTCTCTTGGTTCCTGAAAAGGTATATAGAGTAAATTTCATTATACTTAGATTTTAAGTAAGGCAGATTTGCAATTCTGGAAAGATTTTTGTGTGCTGGTTTCTATACACAGCAAACTAAAGGGGGGGGGCAAAAGTATCAGAAGAGAATATTATTTCAAGAGATAAGTAAAGATCAAATGTTTCTTAAAAATGGATGTTTGTTTCACTTTAGGTAAGTACTCGCAAATTTACATTTGTGGCTCAATAGTTATAAATCTGTATGTTATTTATCTTATCAATATCTATTGGATCCCTCTTTCTGACTTAAATTCTCATCAACCCCCAAAATTCCATAATGTTTTTTAACATGGAACTTTCCATTAAGATTTAGAGCCATTTGCCTTTGAATATTCATGGTCTCAGTCCCATCAGAAAGGAGAAAGTATGGCAACATAAATATTATATACACAATTCCAATCTCTGAGGAAACGGTGATCTGTTTTATTTTGTCTTGAAAATATTAATATTTTACTAAAATATGCCAATTTATTTGTCAGAAGAAAAATATAGATTCATCACTGAGAAAAGAAATCTGAAAAATCTGTAACACTATTTAGCACAGAGCTGCATGATTATGCTGAAGAACAAAGGTAACAGAAATCTTAAAGACCATTTTCATTGGACCTCCTTTTGTCTTACAAACAAGAAACGGGCTTATGGTTACCCAGTGATACAGTACTAGAATGTTAGATCTAGTACTAGATCCAGTACTAGAATGTTAGCTTCCCAACCATCAGCCCAGCGCTTCTCCCATGCTGCTAGACAACTGAGTCCTTGGGTTTCTCCAACATCAGTTTCTAGAATGATGCCTTAAATGTTTCTCCCTGGGCTCACAGAAGAAACCAGGTTCCTATCTCTGTTTCACTATCCTGCCCAATCTTAAACTTTGCCTTAAGGCATATTTCTCTTCTTAGCTATGGAGTTGATAATAGGGACAATTCTCTTCAAAAATGCAGGAAAGTGAAGCAAGTACTACAACCCATGGTGAGAATCAGGCGCTCACTCATTCCCATCGTTCCTGTCCACTTTTGAGGTTTCATTGCAAATACTTCTTAAGAAGAAGTATACTCATGCAACCTGGAAGACTTCTTAACAGCATTTGGACTTTGTGACCTCCTGCCATACTCCATTCTCTTCATAGGAATTGAGTAAAGCAGACACGCCATTGACTAAAGAATTTTCTCTAGGCTTCAGACCTCTTCCTCCACGCAGATAAGTGGACCTATTTCATCTGCATTCTAACAGACTATTGCATGGGTAAGCAAATGTCCAGAAAGCTCTAAAGATGTGTGTTAAGTAGGAGAGTGTTTCAATACCATAACATCGAAGAGTGAAGAGTGATCATTGTACTCACTGCCAAATTTCTAGGAAATTGACCAAGTACCTGATTTCATGACCATTAGCTATGAAGAAGGAAACTGGAGCAGCAAAACATAAAGCAGCTAATAACCTGATAGCAGTGAAAGAAGAGCCAAAGAGAAGACGAGGGATGAATTACAGCAAGGCTGTCTCACTGTATCTGGTTGAGTAAGTGCTAGAATGGGAAATCCCAGATCAAGTTCCATGTTCCATTGGGTTGTGTTACATAGAGTGCCAGGAATGCTTGCAGACTTCTTAAGAAAGCTTCTTTCCATTGGCTTTCTTTTCATTTCACAACAGAGGGGAAAGAAGATACTGTCAGAAAGTGCCTGGGCATCTCTGAATTTGTATAAGGATAAAAGCGGGTCATCAGGCTTTTTATTACTGTGGTTGAACTTCCCATCAAGACCAGTTTTGCAGGTGGTATTTCTAAAACAGGAAGCACTGAGGCTGGCTGACATTCCAAGCTCAATTTCCAGTAGATACTACAACCTTCAGCATTGTCTACAGACCACAGCTCAATTTTGTAATACCCAGAGATTACCAAATTATTTGCACAATTTCTAATTTTTGACATTTTCCACTTCCCTCCCAAATTTTAAATATGTCAATGCTATTTTTACTCCTCCTCTAGTTTATTTTGTTCTTAAAACTGACGCTTAAAATAATTTTCTTACTAATGGGAGAAAAAATTTAAAAAGAAGACACTCTCAGATGAATACTTCCTAGCTAGATTCTGTCCAAGGGAGTTATGAGAGGTCCGTGATACAGGACACCTTTAAGTATCACTTGAAGGATACATAGACTCATGATTTATAAGGTCTGTGATCTGTGAATCATAGCTATGTGCTGGCAGAGACATCAAGATGACACTTATAGTGGGGTGTTCCAGGAAAGCACTGGACAACAGGAGAGGGGGGTATCTGTCCGAAGTTTACTCTTGAGAGAGTGATGGAAGAGACTTTCAGAGGTCAGACAAGGGAGGCGACCAGGGGAACTCAGTGGATTACACAGGTCCTCACTCTTAGAGCCTCCCTGTCCAACACCCCTTTACCCTTGGTTTCTGGCCACTTCCCTAATACAGCCTGGCCTGCCAACATCTAGCTGAGGCCACTCAGGGATACACGGAGACAGTGATGCGTGGAAGTCGTGGCGGCAGCAAGACCAGGTTAGGTTTCAGTGAAGACATTTAAGTCTCAATGGAAAGTTTTTTTTTTTCTGCTCAATAACACATTCATACCAACTGAACAGGAAGCAGACAAGTTCAGTACAAGTTCAACTTCTACTCCACCTCTTCCCTGTGCCATGGTTTAAGACAGGCTGCAAGACCTAAACTTAGTTTCACATTACACCCACACATACTTTGGCTCCATTGTAAAGCGAGGTCAGCAGACAGCATATAAAACATGAAATACAAATCAGAGTTCTTGTGGATGTATTGCCAAGAGATCTAATCACTGGCAAATTCTACCTCTCGGGATTGTAATCTTTGGCTCACCTCCGCTGCCTGCCCCAGATGGCCCATAGGTAGACAGTGCAGGACCAGGCCCTTCTATATCCCAGGCATCATGCTCATCACATTCTTAGTGACAAACAGTCTGAGGTGAGAGTGTGACTGCAAAAGCAGATGGGAGCCATAGTCTTAGTCATATCCCATATTTCTCCATTTTTTTTACAAGCCAAGAAGACTGCTGATGATATTTGAAATGAGACGTCAGTGACCAGCAGGGATGTCATTCTAGCAGTACTGATGGAGCGGGGCTGAGAGAGGCCAGCTGGACATGACAAATGTCAGATTAGATCAATAGTCAAGTCATACACATGATAACTAGAAATGGCAGTGAAGTATAAGGAAGGCTGTAGGTATGTGTATTTAATGAGACCACACCAGCATTTTAAAGGTTCCTGACACAGAAAAGGATTTCTATGGCCAAATAAAGTTGAGAAAAACTGGGTTAAACAAAGACTGATTTCTTTGTGCAGGATTTTTCAGAGCCTTTAGTGTGCTATTGTGTGTTACAGATCTCCAAGAAGCAATTTCACCAGCAAACTCTTGTATTATGGATATTATTAACATCTCATGGGACATGTCTCCATTTGATAAATGCTAGACTAGACAGTTACCATATTGCATGATTTCTATTCAATGTGAGGCTTTAAGAAAATAATTATTGACATTTCTTTCCATTCCATTATTTTAGGTTCTACCATTTATTTGGGTAACAATAGCACTAAAGGATCAAACAGACAATGTTAGAAAAACTGATCTAAACAAATGGGAAATGATATAAAGCAACTAAACTTTGATCTAATAATTGACCAATAAACCATCATCCCTATAAAGTCAGTGCTTCCAAAAACAGAAAGTAATTTCTGGAAAATACTGAACATGAGTCAGTAAACATTTGCAATGTAAAAGAACATGGGGGAAAACTGTCAAGCAGATTAACTTATATGTAGCTTCAGAAAAATTATGTAGTTGATAAAAGGTTATAAATGGGAATGTGATCATTATACTATCCCCAATAATAGCTACTTCTTCATTAGCTCATGTATCAAGATTCTCACTTCCTTTAAATAGTCACTGATGTCTCGAATATCAGTCTTTTGGGCTTATTTTTTTAAATATAACAATATGGGAAAAAGACTACCCCTGAGATTAAAAAAACAAGAGGCCCATGGACATGTTATGTAATGTACTTTCAAAAACTTGAAAATCTACAAAAGGAAATATGAATAAAAAAACAAACTTTAAATGATAATAAATTGTTCTCTTGCAAAGAAATGGAAAATGTTTTAATCCTCTTAGCAAAGAAATATTTTCAGAAATGCAGACCTGAATATTTTTCAGAACTTTTCTGTTATTTAACATATTTTGCAAACTGAGATAGATAAGCCCTTACGTAAGCATTATTACCTTAAATAGGTATGTATTGTTAAATTTTAATTAGGCAAATTTGCTTCATCTCTGAAATATAAATATGCTTGTATATTTAGTTACCACAACACTAGTATGAGATTGGGGTGTGGACAGTGAAAAAGAGTGCCTGGCTGTGAATTTTTGCTGTTGTTATCAAAAGCAAATTCCGAGGAATTTCTAAACTTGCTCCATGGTATCTTAAAACATGAGAGTCTGACTGACTAGTTCTCTTAAACACACACACACACAGACATATGTGTGTGTTTATATGTATGTGTGTGTTTATATGTGTGTGTGTTTATATGTATGCGTGTGTTTATATGTATGTGTGTGTATACATGTATATATCAATACATATGTGTATATGTGCTCCTTGGTTTTTTCAGTTAAACTTTATTGGAGGTCAAGCTATATCAATGCATATAAAGCTGCTTCATAATTTTTTTAGATTGCTGCTTAAAGTCCATTCTATGGCTATTTCATAGTTTACTTAACTGATTGCTTTTGAACATTTAGATTTTATTGGCTTTTATTTTTGCTTTTGCTATCACAGAAATGGTAAAAAATATGTCTGTACATATTTGAACGTTTCTGAGTATGTCTGTATGATTAATTGCTAAAAATAGAACTGCAAAAGCAGAGACTGTGCATTTTTAAGTTAGCTAGATATTGTTAAAAAATATGTCCTTCGAACAGGTTTTTACACCAGGACCAACTACCCTTAAGAGGGCCTGATTCCCCTTTTCTGTATCTGGCTCTATTTCTGGAATCTAGCCTATTCCATTGGCAAGTACCACACTATTAAATTACTATAACTTTGTGGTTGGCTTTATTTTCTCTAGGGCAAGTTTTCTTTCCTTATTCCTTTTCATTCTGAATTGTCCTGGCAATTCTTGCATGTTTATTATCTCATATGAAATTTAGAATCAGCTTGAATAGATCTAAAAACTTAGCAAGAATTAATAGCTTTATGATATGGAATTTTCTATTCAAGAGTAAGCTATGCCTTTCTACTTATTCATTTGTTTTATGTTTTCAGTAGAATTTTAAAATTTTATTTTTGTAGATTTTGCATACTTTCCTTTTATATTATTCCTAGGTATTTTATCTTTTTCTTTCTATTGCAAATGGGACATTTCCTTCCAATATATTTTTTAGCCAGTTGTGTAACAAACTTCTTGATTTTGGTTTATTAAGTGTAAATGTTTTTCTTAGTTCTCTTATTAATGTAAGTTTTTCAGTTAATTGTCTTGAATATTCAAGTATAAGATTATATCATTTGCAAGTAACCATCATTTTACCTCCTTCTTTCTAAGTTAATACACGTAATTTTTAAAATTTATTTAGTTACATTGGCTAGTATCTCTAGAACAAGAACAAAGAGCTTAATACATGCTAGACAGTGTGTTAGACATTTTCATTTATTTTGTTTGCTCCTCATAACAACCCCTGTGGTTGTATTACTTGTCTACATTTCACAGAATCTAAGTGTAGAAACTGAGATCTTAGATTAAGTTGCTCAAAGTCACATTGCTGATAAATAGCACAGACAGATCTTAGAGAAGATGATGAAAAGTACCCAAAATAATTAATCATTAATGTTTGTGAAAATATCAAAGTGAAGAAAGCACGAAGAATTACATAGACTATTTTCACTTACCTGTTATGAACCTTAAGAAAAATTTAATAACTTTGTACCCAATATGGAGTTAATCATATAAGACTCCTTTTTCGTCTCAGTGAGACACAAGCACTATTTTTTTAAACAGAATTAGCACCAAGTCATGGACCTTTTAATACTCTAATAAATCCATCATCTGGAGAGGTCAAGCACACATCACAACCAGACTCAGGAATTGTAGTTTTAGAATCTGATCAAGTTATATTTTCTCTATTTGCTGCAGATAAAAAAATGGCATTAACAAGTGAAACAGTCACATCTTTTCAGCATGCTTCCTTATTTTTCAGTATTTATTGTACAAGTACCTTGTGTCATATTATGGACTTTATTGCAGACATTCATCATCACTGGATATGATGCTGAAAATGGGGCTGTGTTTTCTTCCGTATTGGCTCAGAAAGGGCAGTCACAGACGTGAATGGATCTGAGCACAATAATGAATCATGGAACAAAGGACTATCATTAATAATTAGCACAGCTGGAGTAGGTTTCATCTGCATAATTACCTACCATCCTTTTTTGTCTCACAACTTTGACATGACACAGAGCAGTCACTGGAATGTTTTTGTTATTTTAGAAAAATATCTTCAACTGTGGTAAGGATGCCTTGGAATGTGGCTTAAAGAGATGCCCTTCAGGATAAAGCACTTGACCTTTCAGAAACAGCAAGAAAAGTTTTTCATTTTTTAATGTATGTCTGAAAAGAGAGAGTGCATTATTTGTCAGCATCAACTCTATTGGACTTCTCATCCAGCCATAGAAGGTTTTGAACAAACACAGGCAAATGTACATGAATGCATTAAACTCAATATTGTTCTGTCCCAAATCCATAATAAGAGTAGTTCATATTCACCTGAAACAATTTATACCAAATTGTCCAAACATACACGAAAACCCAATTCCTACCTGATCTCAGCGTCCTGATGTATTTGTAATAAAGCAAGGAATCTGTTTTTTCCTTTTCTCTTTTTCTGGTGAGTATTTATCATGCATGGTATGAAAACAAAGAATGTGAAAAACATGATAGCTAGTGGGAAAGCAGCCACATAGCACAGGGAGATCAGCTTGGTGCTTTGTGACCACCTAGAAGGGTGGGATAAGGAGGGTAGGAGGGAGGCGCAAAGGGAGGGGATATGGGGATATATCTGATATAGCTGATTCACTTTGTTATAAAGCAGAAACTAACACACCATTGTAAAGCAATTATACTCTAATAAAGACGTTAAAAAAAAAAAAGAATGTGAAAAACAAAGAAGTCTTTTAAAGACAGAATAAAAACCTCATTTTGATATTGCCCCTATTGAAGAGCCAGGTTGATTTTTCTATAGTATAAATCTGATCATATCACTCTCCTAAGTGAAGCCATTTGATGACGTCTCACTTCTCTTATCTACCAAACTCCCAGCATACTTATGGACATATGACCCCTTGAGTTAATAGTCCAGCCATACTGCCCACTTGACATCCCACAGGGTATCGTGCTCTTTCTTACTTTTTGTCCTCAGCGTATGATATTGTCCATGCCTGTGATGCCTTCTTATCCTGTCACTTGTTGAATGCCTCCCTCTCCTGCCTGCATAGAGCATACAGCACTTACTTGCCTTTTTATGTCTCAGTCTCCCCCATAGGCTGTAAGTCTCTTGAAGGCAAGAACTGGAACTTGTACCATGTTATGTCCCCAAGGCATGGTTTGAAGCCTGAAATATAGTAACCTCCCATTTATTGAGTGAATGAATGGAAATCTTATTATCCTCAAACTACTTATAAGTGATTAATGTGTGACAGGGCGATTGTTAAGGTTTTTATTAATCTGTGACAGACTAATCATATGGTCTTTTCAATCTCCACTCTGGCAGATGTTGTAGGTTGATTTGCTTGACATGTTATGGTGAGGATGAGCAGCTCTGGGTTCCATTTCCCAGACTCTCCTGGAGCAAAACATGACTAGGTATATGACCTTGAGAAGTTATTTTGCCTTTCCATGCCAGAGTTTCCTCACCTGTAAAATGAAGATGCTTATAAACCTTTCTTTGTGGTGTTGTTGGGAGGATAAAATATCGATAAAGCATGCATGTTGCTTGGCACTGGGCGGGGCATATAGTAAAAACACCATAAGTGTTTGCCATTGTAATTAGAGCTTGTCACACACAAATGACTGCCAGTAAGCCTTGTTTCGTTTGGGGTTTTCACCTGGGCAATTATCTTACTCATTTTTCTCCACATTTCCTTTGCATTGGAATAATAGAATTGAAATAGATCATCTCTAAGGTCCTTTCAGCTCTAAAATAGATTGTAAAATGTGTCCAGAGAACTATGCATTTGTAATAACCCAGAATGAAAGGCAGCAGGGTGGGAGAGGGTGTCAAGGATGGCAATGATGGATATAAAGAACAGGGAAGGAATACATTCCAAAACATTTTCCAAAATAGCAATTAAGGGGGATTGAGGGCAGGAAAGGTGATCAAACAAAAAGCATTTCATTTTCATTTCTTCCTGTCAACTGTTTCAGCTATCAGAGAGGAGATACCCTTTTTGATAACTTTAGCCTTTGTGTATTGGTAATGCCAATTCTATGCATAGATAAAGGGAGACAATAGAACAGTTGGCCTCTAGTCTCCCCATGGAAGTAGCAGAAAGGATCTTATTGTAGAACTTACAAAAACACTGTCAAATTAAGCTGAGTCATTTAGGATTGCATTTGGCTGCATGAAAGAGAAACCAACCAGAGCTTAAACAAACAGAAGGCTATAGATCTCATTTTACAAGGACACTAAAGGTGGAAGTCCAGGGCTAAGAAATTGTTTAGGGAAACAAGCTCCTTCTATACCATACTTTGTCACCCTTAACGTGTGACCTTTGTCTTTATGATCACAGAATGGCTACTGCACCTTCAGGTATAAAGTTCTCATTCCAGGCAGGAGGAAGGGGAATGGGCAAAAGACAATAGACACATGACAGCTGAGATTTTTCCCCTTTTATTAGAAAAAGTAAGGTTTATTTCCTGGAAGCTCCACTGGTAGACTTCTCTAACATTCCATTGGCCAAAAGTGGGTCATATGACCACCACTAGTTGCAAGGAATTCTGGGCACATTACCACTCCTAGCAAAAGCATGGAATTCTTTTACTGCAGAAGATAGATAAAATAGACTTGGTGTAGGGAACCAGCATGTCTACCACTTGCCTCCTAGTCAATAAAGTAAATTAGGCTTGACTAACACACAATGAAACATATAATATATATGTTGTTTGGTGACAGCTGAAATTAGATTAAGAGAAACAGGCTGACAACAAGACAACAATCTTTATATTGCTTGGAAATTAATCAGGTCTAACCCTCCTTCCCCTTGCACTCATTGGCCTCCCTTCCATCTCCTGCCCTCTGCCTAAAAAGAAAATTGTGTTTAGCACACCAAAAATCTATTACCACTGAGCCAAAAACCTTCCAAATAGATTTGTATGCCTTGTTATTTAACATATTTCAAGTTAACAACTCTCAATTTTTTCTACTCATTTTTATCAGATCTTCATAACACATTTCTATGTTAAATCTGTCACATTGTTTCTCAGTTTCTGTCCTCTCTACCATCACTATTCTGAGGGTGAGAGCAGTAAATGTTCCCAATTGTTAGGTCCCTGGAGATTCCAGATTGTAGGAGCCACAATTATTCCTTTGTCTTTTCAATAGCTTGTGATACATAGTCTAAAATACAGGAAAGCTCAGTATAGAGAATACACAGACTATATAAAGGAAATCTTTAGAAGTAGATACTGTGTTGACTTTAAAAAGAAAAGTGAGGAAATGCGAAAGCCAGCAAGTTTCTTACATGTAGACATGCATCTAACTCAAAATACTTGTACAAGGTCATCTAGGAGATATTCAAAACATAACCCAAAGAGATAGCACTAAATATCCAAGGCTCTAAATTTTCTAAAACAAGAAAATATCCAGGAAATTCAAAGCCAGAATTCTTATATCAAAAACTGCCCTTGGGCTTGGAATGCCAAAATAGTATCACGAAAATGGGAGAAAGCTTGACGCCATCTGCTGAGAGGTAAGAAGAGAATCTGGCAGTTCACCCTTATATTTGGGGCCATTGATTATTTCCAGATAACTTATGGAAAGTTTCCTGTGCAAATCAGATTCTCTAGATCTGAGGGATTATCCAACAGGCTCCAAATGCTTCTTTACACAATCTCTGAGACTATACATATGGTGAAAGGGTGATAATCACATAGGGATTTGATCAGAATTTTAGCCTAGGATGAGGAAATATATTTAATCACTGTTGCAAATCAGCTCCATTAATACATAAAAATGTTTTCTGGTTGATAAAAAGACAAAGCGACCTATAAAACCATAGTTCAAGACGTGGACAGATACAAGTTACAAAACCACTCAAACAATTCTCTGAAATCTATAACAAGAAAAACAGATAGTTGAGCACCAGGAAAGGTGTGCTCTGATCTCATGCCTTCAAGGACAATGAATTGTTTGCTCTTGTTGCTTGTTCTTGCTGTCCTTTTTTGTTTATTAACTTTTGAATGTTCTCTTGAATTGCTGAGTGAAACGTTTTTAGTTTCTCATTCCATATTCTGGAGGTAAAAATACATCTACTATAAAAATATAATTAGCCAAGTTCCAGGATCAGTTAAAGAAAATTAATGACACATTTGTCCAGACCACATGCCAGTATGGCTGGTTGAAACCAGGGTCAAGGAAATCAAAGAACTTACTCTGTTAATAAAAGTAGAGGAGGGGCTTCCCTGGTGGTGCAGTGGTTGAAAGCCCGTCTGCCGATGCAGGGGACACGGGTTCGTGCCCCGGTCCGGGAAGATCCCACATGCCGCGGAGCGGCTGGACCCGTGAGCCATGGCCGCTGAGCCTGCGCGTCTGGAGCCTGTGCTCCACAACGGGAGAGGCCACAACAGCGAGAGGCCCGCGTACCAAAAAAAAAAAAAAAAAAAAAAAAAAAAGTAGAGGAGAAACAATGGAAGCTGATAATAAACCACTAGGCCATTGGAAGGGGTACATTTAAACAGGACCAAAAGAAATGCCGATCTGTTGAGAATAAAAATCTTGGAATCATTTTTCAGTTGGCTGAAAAAAATAGAATATACCAATATATGCAAATGATAGACTCTCTCCTTGCCCACTATCAGATTCCCCCTCTAAAATGTAACAATTTATATTTTAAACCACAGAGCAACATCAAATCTGCACTGCTAAGCTACTGATACCATGGAAGAGACAGTATTCACTACTTTTCCCAGCCACCTTTGCAGTGAGGAGAAAATGATGTGGCTGCATCCCCACCAATGGGGGTATGAGTTGAAGGGGTAGGTCCCTGCTGGTCCAAGGCAATTAAAGTGCTTGTGAGATGTCCACACTCCTCTCTGCTATCCATGTGGCTAGAAGTAAAGCCCTCCAAAATGACAGTTGCAAAGTGAAAGCTGCCTAGATCCCTGAATCACTGTTGGAGCAGAGGCTATGAGCTGACTTTCTTGACTTATCTCATCCTATTCCAAGAGGAGGACAGAGTTGAGTTGCAATTAGGTTTCAACTTATTTGAGTGTGTTCTCATATTTCTCTTCATTTAAAGGAAGAATGGTCACACTGGTGAAAATGGAAATTTCCTCTTTCCTTTTCTCTTTCTAAGAAAAAGTTAAGAAGAAAAAAAAAAGCCATCAATTTGGCAACTGAAGAAACAGTAAATGCTCTTTGTCCTAAGATGATTAATCAATAATAATTTCTTCCTTTGATGACTTAATAGCATGACTGGTCACATATAAAAAAATTGGTACATGGGCTTCCCTGTTGGCACAGTGGTTGAGAGTCCGCCTGCCGATGCAGGGGACACGGGTTCATGCCCCGGTCCGGGAAGATCCCACCTGCCGTGGAGTGGCTGGGCCCATGAGCCATGGCCACTGATCCTGTGCGTCCGGAGCCTGTGCTCCGCAACGGGAGAGGCCACAACAGTGAGAGGCCTGCGTAACGCAAAAAAAAAAAAAAAAAAAATATTGGTACATGAGTTCATTCAGCAAATATCTATTAAACCCTGCTAAATGTCAGGTACTGTTCTAGGCATTTGGCATAAATAGAGAACAAAACAAATAAAGAGTCCTGCCTTGAAGGAATATACATTTCTGTCAATTGCCAAATTATCTTAAATCAATTCCTCTTTTTAAAAAATTGTTTTCTTGGGACTTCCCTAGTGGTCCAGCAGTTAAGACTCCGCACTCCCAATGCAGGGGGCCCAGGTTTGATCCCTGGTCAGGGAGCTAGATCCCACATGCTGTAACTAAAAGCCCCCGAGTGCCACACCTAAGACCTGGCGCAGCCAAATAAATAAATTAAATAAATAAACATTGAAAAAATCATTTTCTTGATCAAATAATTTTTAAAAAAGGATTTCTTCAACAGTTCAAATTTTTATACTCAGTATGATCTTTATCAAACGGCATCACCCTCACCATCCCCATCTCCAAAAAGAAAACTTGCTAAATATATGTACCTCTTGATTTTCTATGAAATCAGAGCTTTGGCTCTGAGTGGTTATAACGATTTATATTTGCTGACCAGAAAGTCTTTAAAAGTGAGTACTATCATTGGTTCCCATGGGTGTTCTTTTCCATCAAGATGGGACAGCAGCAAAATGTTGTCAAAGAAATTAAAACAAGTAAGGAGTTTGAGACACTGGTTATGTGCCTTCCTTATGGGCATTTAAAGAAGGAAAAGGAAGATGTTTCTCACTGTAACACACTACTTTGCATATTACTATCAAACCTGTCAGGTCACATTTTAATGTTCTTAATAACTTTCTCATGTTTTCAATCATAAGAGGTAGCATCCTGTTACCAAGCTTGAGTATCTGTTATCTCTCAGTATGGAAGGATTTAAATTATCTGGTGGGTGAATTCACTTATCTGTAATTTTTTTTTTTGGCCATGCTCTGCAGCATGTGGGATCTTAGTTCCCGCACCAGGGATCGAACCCTTGCCCTCTGCAGTGGAAGCATGGAGTCTTAACCACTGGACCGCCAGGGAAGTTCCTCAGAGAATTCCTCTTAACCTCAAATGTTAAATCTTCAGAGACACCTTGCCATATATTTACTCTACTTAAAATATCAAGAAAATGAAACAGATCAGTAGAACCATTAACATAACAGATAATCCTAAATTGTGTACATAGGCGAGCAAAACTTGCCACCCCAATATATCTCTTTGGCACGCAGACTATTTTGAGCTGAAAAAAATTAAGGCCCAAAGGACTCAAGAAGGAAATTTGACCTTCTCCCTAACTGCCTAAAAAAAATTTAGATAGAGAGCCTGTTCCTGAATAGAGCCATCAGCAGAGATGTCTGCAAAGAATATGGGCCAGGTGTGGTGGGGAAACTCTGGCAGGACCCAGAGATCAGAGTCCACTCTGTGTCCCATTGTCTCTGTGTGGTGAAGCAAACATTTGTTTCCCAAACATTTCCTTTTCTATCTTCATGTGAACAGCCTTCCTCCCCCTTAAAGTCCCAAACCACTACCCCCAACATCCTCTTTTGTCCTTAGCTGAAGACAAAAGGTGAGGATTTCAGCCATTTGGGTAAATTACTCAGTTTTCCCGGGTCTCTCCTATGTATACATGTTATAAAATTTTTGTTTGATGTTCTCCTGTTAATCTGTCTCATGTCAATTTAAGTCTTACACCAGACAAAAGAATCTAGAATAGTAGAGGAAAATTTCCTCCTCCCTGACATATACGTATTATTTTGAGGCACATTACTACTTGACTTTATTTTTTATAGGTTGATGTTAAGAATAGTAAGCAATTGAATTCAGGCAATGCATGTGTGTATACATGTTTTCCTATGGATTATGGCAGGAAGTGGATGTTGGACGTCATGCTCTCCCAGAGCTTGAAGAACAGCACAAGGCAAGGTTGAGTAAAAATGTTACAATATTAATAGTAGTAGCCACCATTTACTGGGTGTCTACTCTAGGCCAGGTACTTTATTATGCTATCTCATTTAACTGTAAATATTTTTCTCACTTCTTCGATGAATAAATTAGAGCTCAGAGAGGTTAAACAAGCCCTAGACTCTAAAGCATCCAGCTAATAATAGAGGGATGATATTTGAATCTTGGGTCTGTCACTGTAGCCATCGTACTTTCAAATATACCACAAATCCAGTTCCCATAAAAGAGAACACAGAACTGGATGATTTTTCAGTGGTAGCCTGAGGGTCTAGACTTCATGTCAGACAAGGGTTAAAGGCAATGTCACCATGTGAGGCTGAGTGACAGGCAAACTTTCAAGCTGGTGGAGGAGTAATTGGGTACTACAAGGTGTCCAAATGGGAGACTCAGTGGAATAGAATTAAACAAAACTTGAGCCATTGTTGTTACAGTTTAGCTCTTGGAGTCTCTAACCTCCTTAAAAAGGCATCCTGTTCTCTTAGGAAGAAGCCTGACACCTGTGCTGCTCTGAGCCCTAGGGCTTTCTCAGGGAGTCCATAGGTAAAACAGGCTTCCCCTTTCATCTGAATTCCAGCATTCTAAGGGGACCTAAACCTGCTCAACAGGTTCTGAAGATGTAAGAAGCCCAGCAACAGCAGGACAGATGACCTCATTTTTAAAACCTTATTCAAAACAACCCTCATCCTTGTCTTCCCCTTGACATTTAGGGGAAAAGGAGCTGAAGATCCCATGCAAAAGATAACTACCCTCTGATATCCTAGAAGCCATGAGGAGCTCCTGTACCAGGAGGCCAGGGTTTCTATAGCATTTGCTGGAATTTAAAGGACCAATTAATTACCCTCCCTTCCCTACTAGGTTTAGAACAAACTGAGAAACATACAGAGGATTCAAATGAAAGATCAGAATGTCAGTTTTATTGCTGATGGAGCTGGATTTAGAATAATATTTGGACCAATGTCAAAGGGGCTTCCTAAAATGCAGCCTTACCAGGCCCACTGACTTTCCAGAACCATGTGCAACAGGCCCAGGTGTACATTTCTGGCCCCCACAGGCAGGAATTGCCCAGGAGCTTTGCCAGATGAAGAGAACTTCCATTCCTTGGCAGGGCAGTTGCAAAGGGAGAAGACAAAAGAGGCTGCCATATTCAGCAAGGGGCCTCTGTCCCTTCATGGGAGGATCACTGGTGAATAGATGGCAGATTCTTGCTATCTCACCAGTTAGATAAATCAGGCTTCCTCCCGTGGGTGGAGTAAGTGGTGTAGAAAAGGCCAAAGTTTAGTGCCTTGCTACTCAAAGTCTATCCTTGGGCCAACATGGTCATCTGGAAGCTTCTTGGAAATGTAAAAGCTCAGGCCCCATCCTTACTTATCTTACTTACTTGCAATCTGTGTTTTAACAAAGTCCTCAGGTGATTTGTATGCACATGAAAGTCTCAGAAGTATTGCTAAACAGAAGCGCTGTCACAGAAATTTCAAGACAGAGCAAAGGAATTTCCCCAACAGAACCTTAAGCGAGGTGACCAGAGAGGCCAAAGGCCATCTTCAGTATTTCATAGTGAAGCTTCACTTGATGTAGGTAACATAGGATTTTAACAAATACTTGGGATCTTAAACTAAAGCTATAGTTTCAATTGTCTCAAATTAAATGAATTAGCTAAATTCCTGGACTACTTTTAGTGAGCCCTTGCCAAGATAAAGACTGAGCAAAGACAAGGAAGAAAGTAACAGAATATGATTGCATTTCTTCACTTAGGAGTCCTTGGAGTCAAGCATTTCAAGAACTGAGAATCACCGTCAAATGAAATCTAAATGACAAATCCTGTGCAGGGTCTATCACATGGAGAGTTCTTTGGCCTACTTCTGGCTTCATTGAATCTATACTATGTCATCTTTATTTTATAGTCAGTTTAGGGTTGGAAATACAGGCTGAGAACTCTCTTGATGGCAAGTTTAGAGCTTATTGACAGATTTTGCCAAATACAAGTGAGTCCCAGCTATTTACTCAGTTCTTTGGTAACCTAAATATTATATCTAATTTTCTCTACCACAGAGTGGTCAGAGGTACCATCAGTTCTATGACTTTCACATTTGTATAATCAGAACCAAAGAGTATTTTTAAAAAATTTTTATTGGAGTATAGTTGATTCATAATGCTGTGCTAGTTTCAGGTGCACAGCAAAGTGAATCAGCCACACACACACACATATCCATGTTTTTTCTGTCTATTTTGTCTAACCACGTTTATTTGTATCTCCCTCAAATGCCAATGGTAGATTATTGCCGGCAAAAGACTGTTACCTCGTGGCCACAACCTGCCCTGAGTTTGAAAATTTCAACCTCGGGTTGCCAGGGTTGTTTTCATGACTCCTCTTAGGGCTCAGTGAAAGAATCCCTGCTTTGCCAACAGCACGGCTCTACTCTCTTTCTTGAAGTCTGTACTACTTGTGAGCTGTTAGCTGATCTTTCTTCACGACCACTGATGGCACAAGGTGATGGATGGATGAAGTCTTCACACCTAGCGCTGCCTATTAAAGAGAGAGAGATTGGAAAGAGTGCTTACTTGATAAGAAGGAAAATAACTCACTCTTGCTCCTGAACTGAACTGGTATAAACTGGCACATTCCAAATGAGCCATTCCTTTTACTTCACATTCCACTTGGTTCCCTGTTAAGTGTTCAAAACACTCTGATATTGCTTATGGCTCTTTCCTACAAAGTCCAATGAAACCTATTCAATGGCACTGTGCCCAATAGAATATGATGCATAGCTTCTTTTGCTAATGGTGTCTATTTACACAGAACACACCAGCCTATCACCTAAAGACACTTTGGCAGTAAACTATTTTAGAGGCACACAGGGGAGAGAGATGATGAATATGTAATTTTGATTTACTAAATGGTTTTTCTTCTTAAAATGAAAATGTCAAAGGCCCAGATCATGTGGGGAAAAAATCATTTTCCTTATGTGCTGTTCCTTCTGTGTGAATCTTTCTTTCTTCTGAAACTAATTTCACCTGAGAAGCCATATCAGCATAGCACAAAGAAAATTAGATATTTACTTACAAATGATCTGATTTACTGGATCATCCAAGGCCCTGAAGAGCCTTTCGAATGGTGATTTGAGTCAGTTACTCAGGAAATTAAAGAGATGTCATAAACTTCAATAGGTGGAGAATGGTGCTAACTTATTTGTATTAGTTGTCTGGAATTTTCTGGGGAATTTATTCTCTTTCATTTCATCTTAGGTTGTATCAAACAGAGTAAACTACACCAAGTTGCTCTAAAGTTTGAAAATGATTGCTTAAAATACTGAGATAATTTTATTTACAGAAAAAAAACACTATTTTTAGCAATAATAACCAAGCAGCTAATGGCCCATCTTCTAATATTTTGCCATAATGCATTCCACTTCCATTTGAATAACTATTTCTCTAAAGCTAAGATGTTATTTATTTTAGTGCCATTTCTTGCTGGCCATGCATGCAAACATAGATATAATAGTTTCATTTAACTGTACATTTGGAAAACATACTCCCAAAATGAAAAGCCATTCTTATTATATAGTCAAGCCCCTTTATATTATAGCAAACTATTATTAGTAATGTCAGAGGAATAAGTAGAATGCTGTGTTTGAGCAGAATTTTATTAGAACTTACTAAGTGGTCTACAACCATTTTCTCATTTGCTTTCCACAATAATTCTGTGAGATAAGCAAGTCAGGTAGCACTATTCCTATTGTTTTATTGTTTGGGAAACAAGCTCAGAGAGGTGATAGGCCCTGCCAAAGTCATCCAGTTAGTAATGGATTTGGTCACAGACCCAGGTCCTCTGGCTCCTTGTCCAGTTCTATTGGGTTGTGAAAAAAGGCCCAGGGAGACACTTCTCACACGATGACTGTAAAACCCGAGAGAAATAAAAACATTCTCATTCTACATTGAAAATTTTCTAACCAGATAACCAAGGAATCTTCTTTAAGGTAAAGTAGATGTGTCAAAAAGAGGAAATTTGGGGGCTTCCCTGGTGGCGTAGTGGTTGGGAGTCCGCCTGCCGATGCTAGGGGACACGGGTTCGTGCCCGGGTCCGGGAGGATCCCACGTGCCACGGAGCGGCTGGGCCCGTGAGCCATGGCCGCTGGGCCTGAGCGTCCGGAGCCTGTGCTCCGCAACGGAAGAGGCCACAGCGGTGAGAGGCCCGCGTATCGCAAAAAAAAAAAAAAAAAGAGGAAATTTAGGATGTTTTTAATTTAGTAAAAAATTCTTATGTAGCCTTTTAAGACTCACTATAACTTGGAAAAATAATACCTTATACTTACACAACTTTTTACATTTCACAAGGCAACTGTATATAGGCTATCTCGTTTAATGTTCCTAATAGTCCTATGGTTGGTAGAACAGGTGGAGAAACTGAGTCTCAGAGTGTCTAAGTGACTTGCAAAGATTTCCAGGTGGCAGAGGTAGGGTCAGAACCCTGATATTCTTCAAGGATGGTGTTCTTTCCACTACTCCATAGCTCATTGTCACATATCTTATATGAGGCTTAACAGCTTAACAGAATTAATTGGGCTTCTTGTCACCACTACTCACATTTTTCCTGTGCCACTGGGAGACAATCAACAAACACTGTGTAGCAAATCTGATGGTATGAAAAAGTTCAGCAGAGGAAGTTAAGCTGTAGGTACTTCTCCCAAGAGTATGGACTACCAGCCATATCTTTAGTCCTATGCTCTGAGCGGGAATAGTCACAGCTTTCTACTCAACTCTTCATTGAAGCGTACCATCATAGACATTTTGGCTGTCCTGTTTTTGGAGACAGGCCAAATCTGATACCCATTTGATAGGGGGGATTTGGAAATATAGAAATGTCTTAAGAATTAATTTTCACTGACAAATCCATTAAAAATGCCTGACTTGAAAGAATGATACTTGTGAGAGATTATCTACATCCTACATTTGTTTCATTTCTTCATTCTTTTTTCTTTTGTCCCAAAATGTGATCTGCAATGATTTAGAGCTAATAGTTTACAGCTGAAGAAGATAAACTTATTCAAAATAAGTTATACAGTACTCCAAAATGATACTGACTAAGCCCATGAGGAGAAAATGCTTGCATCTCAAGATATAGAAGGGGAAGTTACCAGACATTTCTTATCCACATATAAGGATTTGAGACAAACACGGTTTAATCAAGGAATGTGAACAAGAACACATTTTGAATGTCCTTTCCATCTTATTTTCCAGTAGCCTCAGCGTTCAACAAGAACACCTACTATACAGACGATAAACTTGTTAACCAGTTTTCTGCAATAAAGCTTATCTCTGTGAGTACATTACTCATTCAAGAAGTTCTAATGTAATAATCCTACATGCGACTTTTATTCTCCCAGTAATCTTAATTATCCATTTTACTGCTATGTGCTCAACTGTCAGGATACAATTGGCCAAGAAAAGCTTTTTTGAAAATTATAAACATCTTGAGTTTCGGAGTCAATAAAGTTGATGGCAATCTTGAATTTTATTATTAAATTTCCTCAAAGTTTTCCACCCCCTCCCTTCTTAATGGTACCCGTTGGCTTACAGCACTGTTGGTATTTGGTCTTACAATGTTTACCACCCACTTCAGACCACTTTCACAAGCAATTTGGTTACAAGACGGCCCAGTCCTGGCATGCGGTGGGCTGCTACCAGCCTTACCTAAGCCAACCATAGGCCAATTACCTATTGAGGGAAAACGAAAACCGAAAGCATGCTGTTTTTTTTTCATTTCAAGAACAAGGTATTTTCGGGACTTCCCTGGCAGTCCAGTGGTTAAGACTCTGAGCTTCCACTGCAGTGTGTGTGGGTTCCATCCCTGGTCTGGGAATTGTCACTCAAAGTATCTCTCATTCAATCATCTATTCAATTATTTATTCAAGCATTCATTGAGTACCCACTACGTACCAAACCAGACTCAGCCCAGGCAACACAATACTGAATTAACTACACAATTTTGCCACCCAGGCCCTCTACCTCATCCCACACTGATGCACCATTCTGCAAAGAATTTGCAATCCAGTAGAAGAGAAAACAGTTCATTATGATGCTATTAAGTAAGCACTAATGGATATATGAGCAGCAGTATGACTAGAACAAAATTCAGTTGAACTTGCAATACAATCTTAGTGTGTGTGTACACATATACATATATATATATATATATATCTCACTCCCACCCCATCCTCACCCGGAAGGATTCCCAAATGAAAGCTATAGGTTTGTTCTATACTCTCTCTGATCCTCAATTTCTCTACCCACCTCCATGAAGCTAGTACCTTCATCTGAGGACGTCTCAGAAAAAGCTACTGCTAGAAATTATCTCGAGTGATATACATGGCTAAACATTTTTGTAATCTTAAGCAAAAATATTTATTGATTTTATTTTTTGATGTAGAAAATAGTCAAAAGTCAAGATCGTCTGCTAATTTTGTCACACATGTTTTCCTATTCTTTTAGAATGTTTGAAATTTCCTACATATGGCAAATTCTCTCTCCTTAAAAAAATATAAATAAAGGAAATCTAATTTAAAATTAAAATTGTTTCATTCAAATGTGTTGTATCATAATTCAGTTTTGTTTGAAGACTGCCATTCTTTGTTTTTATGAATTTTAATATGAGATTAGAAGTGACAGCAAGTGTGTTTGTGTGTGTGTGTGTGTGTGTGTGTGTGTGTGAAATCTTACAAAAACAGGAAGGTGCATTGTAATGCCTGGTCAAATTCAGTGCCATGAAGAAAATATTTAATCTGGGTAGTGAGCGGGGTTCATCCAAAGTTTAGGTAAAAGCCAGCATTAGCCAATGCTTGGTTCTTTGAATCATCTTCCTCGTCTTTACCTTCCTCCTCCTCCTCTCCCTCACCGCCACCACCATCATCCTCATCACTACCATTTATCAAAACTTTGCTAACTCCAGGCATAATGCTGGATACTTTATGCATCATCCTCACAACAGCTCTCCTAGGAAACTGAGACTCAGATTAAGTAAACTGTGTATGCAGCTAGCTAGAGAGACAGAGCTAAGATGAGAATAAAGTACATCTAAGTGTTAGGCCATTCCCAGTAGTTTCTTAGCTAACGCAGAGCCACCCTTCACCTCAGCCCAGTTGCAGGACAGCCCACGTGTAGGGCTTCAGTGCGGCTTCCATAGGAGCGCTGAGCCAGCAGCCCTACATCCCAGCACTCACATGACCTCGGTCTTATGACTTGCTTCTGCATCATCTGGGGTAGTGTGAGAGAAGTCGAGGAGGAGAGGAGCGTGTCCTCAAAGAAGGTCATCTTTAATCCTTCTACGGCTTCTCTGTGCCGCTCCGATTCTAAGGCTGATTTCACATGAGCCCTCGTTTTCCCTCTAACTGGTTTCTTCTTCCTCTCACTCACTTAAAAACAAAAAAACAAAAAAACAAAAACAATTTTGTAGGTCAGATGCTGTAATTTAATAGGAATCTAAGAGTAACTACAGATGGTCCTAAGGTGCCAGGGGTGGTTTCTACTGGCTCCTTTCCTTCCAATCCTGTAACAAAGGTTGCCACCTGTTATCAGGGAGCAGCTCAATAACAAATTCCAGGATTGGAATTAAATTGCTTTAACTTCACTACAATTACTTCTTTTGTTGGGCAAAGTGTATTCAAATTATGCAGTTTATTGGATTTTTACCAATCTCTTCAGCCCTTAGGTACCTTGTAGAATGTGTGCTAGAATGAAGTAGGAATTAGAGAGAAAACGTACTGGTTTTTTTTCAATCCAGACTTTAACACTGAAATTATTAGCAATTTTTCTGTATGAAAAAAGTCTGTAAAATCTCATTAAGTGTCATCGAGAAAGAAGAAAAAAGAAACTTTTAAGCTTCTTGTTCAATCACATATCCATTTTCAGATTTTATTTTTTTAATTAAAGTACAATTTATTTGCAATATTATATTGGTTTCTCATGTACAGCATAGTGATCCAGTATTTTTTACAGGTTATACTTGATTAAAAGTTATTACAAGCTAATGGCTATAAGTCCCTATCCTATGCAATATATCTTTGTTGCTTATATATTTTTTACATACTAGTTTGTACCTCTTAATTCTATACCCTTAATTTGCCCCTCCCCCTTACATCTCCCTACTCGTGACCACTAGTTTGTTTATATACCTGTGAGTCTGTTTCTGTTTTGCATATCCATTCATTTATATTATTTTTAGATTCCACATATAAATGCTATCACACAGTATTTGTCTTTCTCTGACTTACTTCGTTATGCATAATACTCTCTAGGTCCATCCATGTTGTTTCAAATAGCAGAATTTCATTCTTTTTAAGTCTGTGTAATATTCCACTGTACATATGTAACATCTTCTTTACCCATTTGTCTGTTCAGGGGTATTTACATTGCTTTCATATATGGGCCATTGTCAACAGTGCTGCTAGGAGCATTGGGTTTTATGTATCTTTTTGAATTAGTGTTTTCATTTTTTTTTCTTCTGGTTATGTACCCAGGAGAGTGATTGATAGATCATATGGTAGTTCTATTTTTAGCTTTTTGAGGAACCTCCATACTGTTTTCCATAATGGCTGCAATAAATTACAATCCCATCAACAGTGTAAAGGGCACTTTTCTCCACATCATTTCCAAAATTTCTTATTTGTAGACATTTTGATGACAGCTATTTTGACAGGGGTGAGGTTGATCCCTCATTACTGTTTTGAATTGAGCTTCTTTAATAATTAGTGATGTTGAGCATCTTTTCATATGCCTATTAGCCATCTGTATCTCTTCCTTGGAAAGATTTCTATTCACAACTACTACCCACTACCAACTGCATTTTTTTGTTTGTTTTTTTATACTGAGTTGTATGAACTGTTTATATATTTTGGATATTAACCCTTTGCCAGTCATAACATTTGCAAATATTTTCTCCCATTTTGCAGTTTGACTTCTTTTTTATTGGAGTATAGTTGTTTTACAATGTTATGTTAGTTTCTACTGTACAGTGAAATGAAGTAGAGTTCCCTGTGCTATATAGCAGGTTCTCATTAGTTATCTATTTTATACATATTGGTGTATATATGTCATTTTCAGATATATTGACTAACCTTAGAAATCATATTTTAAATATTTACCATGGGCAAGATGATCCCGTATTAATGAATATTCCTATAACCCCAGAAGATACTGACTAGATTCAACTGCTATGGAAAGCCACTTCTACAATTAGCGTCCTGGCACTTCTTCCAAAAGGAAAGTATTTAAACTCTATAAATGAGTGGAATACCTACTTCAACTCCTGTTTCTTTCCATTTTGCCTTCTCTCATTGATACAATATAGCTGTACATAGACTACTACTATACTTCTAAAAATACTAGTTCTCAGGGAGGTGATGGGGGTATTCAGTCTGATAGCTCTCAGACATTTTCATCAGAGCGTTTTTGCAATACTATTCTATGAAAATTTGAGGACAATGAATGGTGAACTTCAATGCCCTTGATGATATGAGCCAAAATGGCACATCAGTGATTTCCAATATTTACATATGATTTCATCAATATGTAGCATCACTGGGTCATCCATATTTCAAAGTATTCTGGCAATAAATTTCACCAGTTTAATCTCTAAACTGAAGAAAAATTATTTTTTTTGAATTTTATTTTTTTTTATACAGCAGGTTCTTATTTGTCATCCATTTTATACACATCAGTGTATACATGTCAATCCCAATCGCCCAATTCATCACACCACCATCCCCACCTCCCCGCCACTTTCCCCCCTTGGTGTTCATACGTTTGTTCTCTACATCTGTGTCTCAATTTCTGCCCTACAAACCGGTTCATCTGTACCATTTTTCCAGGTTCCACATATATGCGTTAATATATGATATTCGTTTTTCTCTTTCTGACTTACTTCACTCTGTATGGCAGTCTCTAGATCCATTCACGTCTCAACAGATGACCCAATTTCGTTCCATTTTATGGCTAACATTCCATTGTATATATGTACCACATCTTTATCCATTCATCTGTCGATGGGCATTTAGGTTGCTTCCATGACCTGGTTATTGTAAATAGTGCAGCAATGAACATTGCAGTGCGTGTGCCTTTTTGAATTATGGTTTTCTCTGGGTATATGCCCAGTAGTGGGACTGCTGGGTCATATGGTAATTCTATTTTTAGTTTTTTAAGGAACCTCTATACTGTTCTCCATAGTGGCTGTATCAATTTACATTCCCACCAACAGTGCAAGAGGGTTCCCTTTTCTCCACACCCTCTCCAGTACTTGTTGTTTGTAGATTTTCTGATGATGCCCATTCTAACTGGTGTGACGTGATACCTCACTGTAGTTTTGATTTGCATTTCTCTAATAATTAGTGATGTTGAGCAGCTTTTCATGTGCCTCTTGGCCATCTGTATGTCTTCTTTGGAGAAATGTCTATTTAGGTCTTCTGCCCATTTTTTGATTGGGTTGTTTGTTTTTTTGATATTGAACTGCATGAGCTGTTTATATATTTTGGAGATTAATCCTTTGTCTGTTGATTCATTTGCAAATATTTTCTCCCATTCTGAGGGTTGTCTTTTCGTCTTGTTTATGGTTTCCTTGGCTGTGCAAAAGCTTTGAAGTTTCATTAGGTCCCATTTGTTTATTTTTGTTTTTATTTCCATTACTCTAGGAGGTGGATCAAAAAAGATCTTGCTGCGATTTATGTCAAAGGATGTTCTCCCTATGTTTTTCTCTAAGAGTTTTATAGTGTCCGGTCTTACATTTAGGTCTTTAATCCATTTTTTGTGAGACTTACCAGGCAGATCAAAAAGGTAAAGTACTAGGAAATCTAACAAATAAAAAGTATTAGTTGTAGAAACAAGCAAAGAGTGATAATAAACGTGATAATACTGCAAATAAATATACAAAACTTAAATAAAATGGTCAATGTTTCCTATTACTAGAAATTTCTTCAAAGAATGAAACAGACTAGGTCTTTTAATTGATAATTACCATATTTTCTTTCTCCTGAAATCGATTCATACAAACATTTGTCAAGTACTTACAATGTGTCAGATTAGGAGCTGGGAATAAGTAGGAAGGAAACACAGCACATATGTCAGTAATATTCTACAATTATTTTGGTTGTACCATACTGTCAATTTGAGGGGAGGGGTGATAAATATTTTTTAAAAGCAGAACAACCAAAAATATTCTTAACATGTAACATCTATTGGATAATCTTAATGAGTTTTCAAGTAGGTTTCTAGATTACTTCCATTGTTCCACATTCTTGAAAATATCTAAAATATAGGGCAGCCCGATGCAAATGAATTCTAGCCACCATCTCATCTTTGCCACAATCACTCAGGATTCCATGCCTAGATGTGAGCTTCTGATTGGTTGAGCCAGGTTATAGTCTTGCACACCAGCCTTCATGAGACAGGTCCCTCAGTCTCTTTAATAAGAAGCAGGTCACTGCTCTCACCAAGATTAATCCAGTGTAAAACCTCTCCCAAATGGAGAGGGTACTCCACGGCTAGGCAACCAAAAACACAAGAAATGATCACATCACTCTCTCACCTTTGGCTCCCCAACATCTTTATACACTTTCATTCCTAAACCATTCCTTCAAAAATAATAAGTAAATAACAAATGTTTCACTTAATATATCCACTGCTCTGCATCGGTAAAGTGGCAGGATACAAAATTAATACAAAAATCAGTTGCATTTCTATACACTAACAATGAACTATCTGAAAAGGAAAAAAGAAAGCAGTGCCATTCATAATAGCATCAAAAATAATAATAAAATACTTAGGAATAAATTTAACCAAGGAAGTGAAAGATCTGAACACCAAAAACTATAAGACATTGATGAAAGAAATGGAAAAAGATGTAAATAAATGGAAATATACCCCATGATCTTGGATTGGAAGAATTAGTATTGTTAAAATGTCCCTACTATCCAAAGCTATCTATAGATTCAATGCAATCTCTACCAAAATTCCAAAGACATTTTTTACAGAAAAAGAAAAAAAATCCTAAAATTCATATGGAACCACAGAAGATCCCAAATAACCAAAGCAATCTTGAGAAAGAAGAACAACAAGCTGGGATCATCACACTTCCTGATTTCAAACTATATTACAAAACTATAATAATCAAGACAGTATGGTACTAGCATAAAAACAGACACATAGACCAATGGAAGAGGATCAAGAGCCCAGAAATAAACCCATGCATATATGGTCAACTAATATTTGAAAAGGGAGCCAAGAATACTCGATGGCAGGAAAGATGGTCTTTTAAATAAACAGTGTTGGGAAAAATGGATATCCACATGCAAAAGAATGAAAGTGGACCCTTACCTTATGTGAGAAAAAGTTAACTTGAAATGGATTAAAGACTAAAATATTTTAAGACCTGAATCCATAAAACTCCTAGAAGTAACCAGGAAAAGTGCTCCTCAACATTGGTCCTAGCAAGCACTTTTTGGATATGACACCAAAAGCACAAGCAGCAAATCAAAAATAAATAAGTAGGACTGCATCAAACTAAAAAGCTTCTACACAGCAAGAAAACAATCAACAAAATGAAAAGGCAACCTACAAATGGGAAAAAATATTTACAAATGATATATCTGATAAGGGATTTATACCCCCAATATATAAGAAACTCATATAACTCAATAACAAAATATAATAATAATAATATGATTTTAAAATGAGCAAAGGACATGAATAGATATTTTTCCAAAGATATGCAAATGGCCAACAGGTACATGCAAAAATAATCAGCATCACTAATCATCAGGAAGATGCAAATCAAAACCACAATGAGATATCACTTCACACCTATTAGAATGGCTATTATCAAAAAGACAAGAGATAACAAGTGCTGACGAGGATGTGGAGAAAAAGGAACCCTTTGGTTCTTTAGGTCCCTGTTGGTGGAAATGTAAATTGGTACAGCCACTATGGAAAACAGTATGGAGTATTTAATTCAAAAAATTAAAAATAGAGCTATCATATTATCTAGCAATCCCACTTCTGGATATAAATCTGAAGGAAAAAATTGTCTATTTTGAAAAGATATCTGCACCCCATGTTTACTGCAACATTATTTACAATAGTCGAAACACAGAAACTACACAAGTCTCCATCAACAAACAAATGGGTAAAGAAAATGTGGCATATATATAGAATGGAACATTATTAGGCCATAAAAAAGAAGGAAATCCTGCCATTTGGAGAACATGGATGAACTCTGAGGGCATTATGCTAAGTGAAGTAAGTCAGACAAAGAAAGAAAAATACTGTACGATCTCACTTATATGTGAGCTATTAAAAAAAAAACTGAACTCATAGAAACAGAGTGTATGTAGACTGGTGGCTGCCAGGGATGAGGTTGTGAGGGAAATAAGTAAAGGTGATCAAAGAGTAACAACTTTCAGATGTAAGATGAGTAAGTTCCAGGGATCTAATGTACAGCATGATGACTAGAGTTGACAATACTGTATTGTATACTTGAAAGTGGCTAAAAAAGTAAATTTTAAAAGTTCTCACCACACAAAAAATAAATAAAATAACAATGGTAGCTATGTGAGGTGATGACTGTGTTAACTAACCTTATTGTGGTATGCATTTTGTAATATATATGTATATCAAATCATCACAATGTACAGCTTCAACTTATACAATGTTATATGTCAATTTTCTCTCAATAAAATGGGAAACAAATTTTTAAAAGAACCCAGATAGGCATGTGAGAAGCTCAGCTTTCATTTCAGTGGACACATATCTCCCTTGGAATTTGATATCTCTAAATCAGCTGAGACCAGAGTTGCAGAGATTAAAGACTTTTGTAAATGGTGTATCATTAAGAGTTTCATGTAAAGAACCACTTCAATTTACATCCCTTATACACACACCCATGTCTTCTGGTTCTAGAACAGCACCAGGTACCACTGGCTGATTCATAGTATATGTTACATCAGGCAGGACAAACACTGATTTGGCAAGATAGTATCTTCCAGCTGGTGTTTACAAAGTTTTCAGTAGGCTTTTCCATTGTTCTCTAAGGCCACATACTTTTTTTTTTTTTTAATATTTATTTATTTGGCCGCATCAGATCTTAGTTGCGGCATGCGGGCTTCTCTTTAGTCGTGGTGTGCGGGTTTTTCTCTCTCTAGTTGTGGTGCACAGGCTCCAGGGCATGTCAGCTCTGTAGTTTGTGGCACGCACGCTCTCTCGTTGAGGCGCACGAGCTTAGTTGCCCCGCCTCATGTGGGATCCCTGACCAGGGATCAAACCCACATCCCCTGCTTTAGAAGGCGATTCTTTACCACTGGACCACGAGGGAAGTCCCTAGGCCAGGTATTTCTGAGAGATGGGTACATAAAACCTATGAACCTTAAGGATCAACCTTGTATCTTTTTCTATAAAGTGAGTTCCTAGATGAAAAGCAATGTTGTACAGGACACCAAGAATATGTAGAAGTAATTTCATAAATCTATAGCAGAAACCTAAAAGGCCATAAAGGCAAACTAGATCCCAAATAATTATCTACTGTAGTGAGGATAAATTGAAGGAGTTCTCAACAAGGCTGATTAAGAAATGGGAAGAAAATTAGAACCTGGTGGGTCTAGAGCTAAAGGGCAAACTAAGCTGCCAGGCTGACCCCACTGCAAGAAAGTAAGCCTACCATCCACAGCAGTGTCCAAGGAAGTTTGGCAACCCATGCAGGAAATGCCAGCACCACTGCCCACGTGGCCCTAGGCCAAGCAGATGGGCTACAGGAGGAGTACCTTTTGGCAGACACATGTTCACAAATTGAGCAGGAGAAAGCATGGGAGCCTCAGGGGGCTGTCTCATTTGTTACACAGCCCACACAGTAGCTGAGTATTTGGGGAGCATGGTCATGCCCTCAGAGAAGAGGCTGTACCGTAACAAGGGCTCAGGAGTTCAGAGTGGAGCTCAGATCCAGGATTAACTATATGGTCTGAAGAGACTGACCTCAACTTACTCAGTACGTGATTTCAGGTGAAAGACTTTTCCAGATCATACATGTTGGTGAGGCCAGGGCTACCAAGGCCACATAGAGCTGGGAAAGCAAGGATTACACCATCGCTTTATTTATAACTCACCTATGCTTATTAAATTCTCCCTTACTCGTGTCTTATTCTTCCATTTCCTCTCACTTGACCCACATTATTTTCTTTTTTTCTTTTGACCCACATTATTTTCTATAAGAGAACCCTACTCCCCCGTGCTCTGGAATAGATAAGGCCCTAAGTATTAGTTTTTTAGCCTTGGTCATCTTTGTATTATCCTCAGAAGAGTCTATCGCTGTAGCTTGTCCATAAAGTTACTCAACTATGTACTGAACTGCATTGTTTTTTTTACCATATTAAGACCAAGTTACAAGGATTTACTTTCTAGAGCCATGTATAATCACTCTGATATAAAGTACCACTGTAAAGGCTGCCCGTTTTGACATCAATATAACAGCTTGGACTCACTTGAAGAGCATTTTATACGCGGAGTGGTGTTGCAATTGCTAAGGCAGCTGCATTCTTTCTAGAGAATAGCAAAGATTCTTTGAAGCAATCAAAAACATATAGTCATTGTGTATGTTAGCGCTGCCCTTGAAATAACAAAAGGCCTTTTGATAAGAGTTCTAAACTACAAGTGTTTCCATGGGTGCTTGAGGATAATGGGCACAGATTCACACTCCTGCATTTACGGTTGACTCATCTCTTTTGTGACTCTTCCCAGTGAACAAAGAAGAATGAAATAGACATGAAGTGAACATATACTGAGTCGTGGTGTGGGGGATATTTTTGCCTAGTTTTCAAAGAAATGGTTTAGTGCACTGAGTTCAAGTACAGGGAATTGTGGGAGTTAAATGAGTTCAGAAAGTACCCATGGGTATTATTCAGCCCAAATCTGAGTCAAAGAATCCAATAAAACTCGTATTATAAACATGTCAAAGAGAATCAAATTAGAGCTTTGTGAATTTCTGAGGGCTTTTCAAGTTAAATCACCTATTTTCTAAAAGTTGAATAAATGCCAAAGACAAGTCTTTTCTTAACAAACACATTTCAACAGGAGGCAAACAAAGCAACGATTTCTAAGTCTCTGCTGATCCCTTGATAATCCAAACCCCTTACCACGGCCTTCAAAACTGTAGGATCTGGGTTTTGATCAACATGCCAGCTTCACCTCAGTCCCTTTCCTTCTGCCACACAGGTCACCTTGCAGCTAAATTTTTATATACTATGGGCTTTTACACATTACATTCCCTTTGCCCTAGAAAATTCTGCCCCCCTCCACACCCACCTTATGTAACTGGCTCCTTCTAATCCTTTATGTCTCAGCCTAAATGTGACTTTCTAAGAGAGATCTTCCTAAAATTCTGATTCAAAGCAATCCCAACACTAGCAGTCTTGTCATGGAAATTGACAAGCTGATTGTAAAATGTACATGGGGATGCAAAGGGCCAAGAATACCCAAAAGAATCTTGAAGAAGATGTAAAAAGCACTAAGGGTAAAAGTAAAGAGTGATAGACTGAAATACAATAAAATATGAATTCTTTATCTAATGATACAGTTAAGACTGAAAAACCAAGCCACAAATGTGTGCGTGTGGGAGGGGGGATAGGGTTGTGTAGTTTTGTGTCCGGAATATATAAAGAATTCTTCTAAATCCATAAAACAAAGAAAGACAACCCAGTAGAAAAATGGGCAAAAGACTGGCACAAGCACTCCACAGAATAAAATAAACAAATGACCTGTTAACACATGAAAAGATACTCAAACACATTAGTCATGGGGAAATGCAAATTGAAACCACAATAAGAAAACATATGCACACCCTCTAACATAGCTAAAATTTAAAACTCTGACAATATTAACTGTTAGTAAGGATGTGAAAACAACTAGAATTCACATTAATTGTTGGTAAGACTATAAACTGGTACAACCACTTCAAAAAATAAAATTGGCGCATCTACTAAACACATACATACTTATATTTATACATCTACATCTACATATATCTTTATTCTTTTTCAAATTCTTTTCCCATTTAGTTTGTTACATAATATTGAGCAGAGTTCCCAGTGCTATACAGTAGGTCCTTGTTGGTTATCCATTAAATATATGTACATGTCAATCCCATATACTTTAAGTCACCTATAGATTATTCATAATACCTAATACAATGTAAACACTACGTAAATAGTTACTGGCATATGTCAAATCCATGTTTTTCTTTTTTGGAACTTTCTAGAACTTTCTACCCCAAATAATTTTGGTCTGAAGTTGACTGAACCTGCCCACATGGAGGGGCAACTGCACTATGATACAGTGATTTCTCTCCTAAGTATATGAACAAGAAAAATGTATACATATGCTTCTCAAACAGCATAGTACATAACTAAAAATGTACATAACAACACTTCACAGTAGCTTGAAATTGGAAACAATGCAAATGTCTACCAACCACAGAATGGGAATGGTTAAGTAAAATGTGGCATAGTCATACAATGGAATACCAAAGAGTAATAAAAGGACAAACATTTAACAACATAGAGGAATTTCACAAATATCATGTTGAGTGAAGTAAGCTAGACACCAAAGAGTATACACTATATGATCTCATTTACATATGCTGAGAAAATAGGCAAACTAATCTATGGTGCTCTTGCAGCAGTGGAGAAAAACAGTTTGCCCACATTTAAAATTTTTTAAAGTAGTATTGTAGAACTAATGAAGAATTTATTTCTCCTTTCCACACTATATTTCCACATCTGTCTTCTCCACGTGGTTATTAACCAGATCATTTCTAGGTCAGAACTTCCAAAGCAATGCTGAGGACAAACTCTGGGGACATGATGAGTTCAGGACATGGGTGAATATATTTTCCCAGTAAAAACTGAATGTTTCTTTAAAAAATATAACCATATATTTGAAACAAAACAAAAATGTGTGCACACATACACACTCATACTCTCAAAAACCTATGTAGAAATCACTAGACAAGACAAATTTGCCACTAAATTTATAGCTTATAAAAACCAAAACAACAATGAAAGAGTCAAATAGTAGCCATCTGTTGTATTTTGTCCATCCAGTCCCCCTTTCTCTTTTCTTTTGGTAACAGTACATATCTTTCCTTTAAAAAAAAATACAGTTTATGTAGTGTTAATGAGGCTGACTCTACCCATTCCCAGTCTCCTATGGGAAAGGCAGGAGTAAGCCTTCCCCTGGCCATTATGACTTGTTAAGGAATGGACCTATGACCCAACCAGGATCAGCCTGTGTCTTTGCTGAGGTTTCATATGTAGAAGTAATACAAGCAAGGGTTTCCCCCTCTCTAGAGTGGCAAGTTGAAAGAAAAATGAAATCTGGGGTTGCCTACAGTCATTTTTTCTAACCATGAACAATAAGCCATCTTTTTTAGATAATAGATAAGAATGAGGACAATATGGAAGTGCAGTCAAGAGAAGCAGGATGGAGAGAGACAGAGCTCTGAAAACAAACTTGGGCCCCTCAATTCATAACATTTCTTTTTCTGCTTTAAAGAGTTTGTATTGTGTTTCTGTTATTTGGAGCTAAAAGTCTCTGTGTACTCTAGACTAGAGACAAATATACCAAAAAAATATTAGGGGAAAATTAAAGATATCTGCCTGTGTTTATACCTATATAGGTTTTCATCAAACAGATTTTAAAGATTTTCCAGATTGGTTTAGCAAACTTCCTGTATTTATTAATTATCTACATTGAGTTGGTTTAATGATGTCTGCCAAGTCTTTCACAGTCAATTCTTTCAGATAAACTCTAAATTATTCACTTAAAAAATACATAGGCTCTCTGCACACCTACTAGAGTCATTTTAAACATTTTACTGATCATAGCATCTTCATCAACAGAAGTTTGGGGAAGGAAAAGGGGATAAAAATCAACCATTTCCACAGTTTTTATTAACTTTGTGAAACAGTGTGTCAAGAGAAAATATTATGAGTTAAAATGAGTTTTCTGTATTATTTAGAGACTTTATTTACTCATTATATCAGAGATCCAAAATTGTAAACTTCATCTAGGGTGCTTATTTCAGTATCCCAAATCAATGTGGCTTCCTTCACATTACTAGTATTTGGAAAGGTCAGGTATTTTAAAACATCTTTTATGTCATGGGTTGTCCCAAGAAAAGAATACCTATTTCTGGTCATTTTAAGAGATGTTGTTAAAATTATCAGCATATGACTTTGGAGGCTTTGATTTAAAAGATTGATTTCTGTCATGCAATAACCTACCATTTGGTTTGTGAAGAGACATCTTCTCCATGAGTTATGAATAATCATCAAGGTAAAAGACAGTAACTCTTCCAAAGAGCAAAGCCATGGGCAGACCCACATCTGCAACAAGTGTCTCACCTCTTCTAGAAAGAATGGAAGGCAATGGAGTAGTGTGATATTAAATCTAGAACCCAGAAAACATGAAATTGATTTGTATATATCTAAGAAAGAAAAGGAAATAGAAAACATGTCCTTAGGTACTGAGAATTAGTATAACCCCTGTAATCTAAGCCAAAACTCAAGAAATAAACCTAAGGAATTTGAACTAAAAACTGCTTACATTCGTAATGGTCACAATCACTTCGTGAATCTTTACCACTGGTTACTGGGACCAAAATAGCAGAGACAAATAAACTATCATTTGAACTCATCCAAACTATCGAGAAGCAACTCAAAATACATATCGTGGGGATAGTTGTTCATGCACATCGATCATACTGTCAAGAAACAAAATATATTTATTATTGATCTGGTCAAACAAATAACCGACTTTACCTTATAGTCATAACCTAAGAAGTAGTCTCTCTCCCTGATAAAGTCTTAGTGTATATATACATGTGTATCTATAGTAATATTTATGTGTTAACCATTTGTATTTTCTTTTTATTTTTTATACACTGCAAACAATGGTTTTCAAAAATTAAGAAGAAAACACAACATCTCCAGGGGTCATAGCAAGCCGTCTTCAAACAATATAAATCCAATAACACATGAGTCATACACCAAGTGAGTCAGTCCAATCAGAGGCTATGCTAAACCGGTGATTCATCATCAAACTGAATTCATATTCACATTTTTTCCTGTCGCTTGAAGGCAAACACAAGAGATTAAATTATTTTTAAAATGCATCTTCTTGAGAAACACACCAGAATTGCAAGTGAAGCTGGTAACTTCGTTTGATGCCAAACTTCTCCGAAGTAAATCAAATATCTCTGCACAGCCCAGACTGAGCCCTGTGTATCAAAGCCACTGAGAGGTGCCAACCACACAGGGCAACACAGGAGAGAGAAGCTGAAATGCCAGGTCTCGACCTTCTAGCACATCAGGGGCTTATAAAGGATGTTCAAAGTAAGGAAGAGGGGGCACTGAGTTCCCATTATTTTCCTGTGCAGTGTGGGCAGATCACTGTATTTCCCTGAATCCCAGTTCATCACTGATGAAATTTAAATGATGCCAATTAGCCTACGTGTCACGTCAGGTTAGGGCGGAGATTAAACGTGTGGTTTGCTCTCTATACCCCCAAAGGAAAATGAATAAAGGAAAGCATCTCTACTCTGGCCCTGGGCCAGCAATACCTGTAATTCCCACTTACTACTGCTTTTGAATTAAGGCATTCATTCTCAACCCTGCTGTGTGGTAGGGTCACCTGGAGAGCTTTTAAAAATATCATTGTCCAAGCCCAATCCCAAACCAACTAAATTACCATCTCTGGAGGTGGGGTTTAGGCACTCACTGGTAATTTTTTTTGTTACCCCAGCGATTCTGATGTGTAGCCAACATTGAAAGCTGTGAGAACAGTCCCACACTTTTTGCATCATCTGGGAACTAACTTGTTAGAAAGGAAATTCCTGGGACCCACCTCAGCTGGACTGAGTCAGACGCTTTGGGGACAAGATCCAGCAATACGATCCACATTTTAACAAGCTCTCCAGGTGATACTGATGTAAGCTAAACTTATAGAATATTACAATGGAATAAGGTATTAAAGATCCCAGTTAAAATTCAGTGTTATCTGGAAATAGTAACATGTTAAATCATTACACTGACTCTAGTACTTTTATTTAATCTTTTCCTGAAAAAATAGGACAGAGAATAAGAAAGCTTAGATGGAAAAAGAAGTAGAATTGGAGCTGTAACCAGTGCTGTCCGATACAAATATAATGTGAGGCACAAATATGAACCACAAATTCGAGCCACTTTGTAATGTCACATTTCCTAGCTTTTATTTTTTATTATTAAAAAAATAAAAAGAAACAAAATTACATTGAATAATATTTATTTAACCTAATATATCTAAGATGTCATCACTTCAACATTAATCAATAAAGAAATTAATGATGAAATATTTTACGTTCTGTTTTCATACGAAGTCTTCAAAATCTGGTGTGTTTTTTATACTTACAGCACATCTCAGTTTGGACCAGCTACATTTCAGGCTCTCAAGACCCACATGCAGCCAGTGGCTACCATATTGGATAGAACACATCTAGATGACTGCTTCTCAAACCTCGACATGTAGATGAATTACCTAGAAATCTTAGAAATGCACATTCTGATTTAGTAGATCTGGGATGGGGCTGGAGAACCTGTTTTCTTATAAGCTCCCCAGCCTGGCCAGCGGTATAATTTGGTGAGGACAAATGCAAGATGAAAATGCAGGGTCCCTTGTTTAAAAAGCAGGAAAAAAAGTACCTTCAAGGGTTTTTAAATATAAAACTTCTTCCTTTTTTCTGTGGTCTCTCTTCAACCTGTCATAGCGTTTTGTCTTTGCTGTTTAATGTTACACTCCCTGCGCACGGGATGGGGAGAGGAGGTGGGGAACGCGGAACGATATTCAGGGTTGAGCGCAGACCTTCAAAGGCAAGGGTAGAGGGGCTACCCTGGAGTTCTACACGTGTGAATGTGCCACTTCATCCAGTGTACTTTGTGTGTGTGTGTGTGTGTGAAATCTTAGTTCCCTGACCAGTGATTGAACCCGTGCCTTTGGCAGTGAAAGCATGGAGTCCTAACCACTGGACCACCAGGGAATTATTCCCTGTTATTGCTCTTGATGTTGTAAAACCTGGAATTCTACATACAGAAGAACTCTACATACACAGTAGTTCTAAAATTTCCAAGATTTTATACCACAAAAGTAGGTCTTTTTGCTTCCCTATGAGGAGAAATTGCCTCTTTCAAACGTGAATCCCTTTACCTCCAAGAGAAGGAGGCTTGACTCTCAGAATCCCTGGCAGCTTGGCTCAAATGAGACAAATAAGCTGGCCTTTTAAGGCGAGAGGTATCCAAAAAAAGCCAGCGTCAAGGAAACCTGACCTTTCCCTCCCAGGCCCCTCCTCCTGACATGCTAACGCAAAACCACACAGAGCCTGACCATTGTCAGAAATGGTGTAGGAAAACTGGGTGTATGAGAATCATTGGAAATTCCTATCCTAGCTTTTTTTAATTAATTGATTGATAATCTTCCTTAAATCACAAAGGTTCTGAGGTGACTTAAAAGGAATATATGCCATATAAGAGCACAATGAAAATAAACACCAAGAAAGATATAAATCAGCTTACACTGTTAAAATCAGAGGAAAAAGTAGGACTCCACTTTATGGGCCAAAAGGTCCAACAAAGTAACAATGGTTGGTTTGCAAATCATTTCTGAGTTTCTTGCCACCCAAAGTAAAAAGGGGAACACTGTCAGTTTCATTGTTTTCACACATCCTTCATTAGGAGAAAACACCAGTTTCCCAGAGACAGCAAAACATTTTCAGCACTTAAAACTAAAAGAAATTACTCACCTGGATGCTGAGAATTATGATGGACAATGTCCTCAGTAATATTAGTAGGGTGGCAGGGGGGAGGTTGCCATAAGTCTCCTTTGGCTAATTTTTATGGTTCCTTTCAGTAAAAGGCAAAAGCACCCTTGAAAATATGAAATAGAACTAATATGTCTGTATTCCCTGTCATTTCATTCCTCTGATTCAATTCCATATTGGATTAGTATATGTACATGTGTTCTCACAGCTGGGCTTGATAATTGGTAGGGGTAGAGTGCAGGTGGACACATAGGACTTGCTGACAAGCATCAGACAAGCTCTTTGAGGAGACACGGTCTCCTGTTGATTGGTTATCTGGCACTGTGTCAAGCTGCAACAAAGAAAGAATTCAGAGGCATGGTTGCATGGTCTCTGATGAAAGGAACAGGATCCCCTATGAAGACCAAGTTCTTATAGCCTGTTACTACTGTTATGGCTGGAAACCACTTTCATCTTCCCCATCTCTTAGAAAGCAAGTCATGCCTTTCTTTATACCCAGAGTGGAAGTTGGATAATGCAAAAGATTGCAGGCATTTGCTGAACTTACACTAGTGACTACAGTGACTGGTGGCCTCCTGAGAATGTCCAGACCTTGTGGGTTAATGTAAATGACTCAGCTCTAAGTAAAATGTCAGCTTAGCCAGTGTCAAGCTACTAATGCTAAAGAAGTTATTAAAACAGAACCAGGGGCTTCCCTGGTGGCGCAGTGGTTGAGAGTTCGCCTGCTTATGTAGGGGACGCGGGTTTGTGCCCAGGTCCAGGAGGATCCCACATGCCGCGGAGCGGCTGGGCCCGTGAGCCATGGCCGCTGGGCCTGCGCGTCCAGAGCCTGTGCTCCGCAACGGGAGAGGCCACGACAGTGAGAGGCCTGCGTACCACACACACACACACACAAAAACAGAACCAGGAGACATGACCAAATGAGCTCACTATAACATGTGAAGCTATGGCTCAAGCCCTAGTTGAGCACTAAACAAATGTCCCTTACAGATGCAGTATCATGGAGATCAAGAGGGAACTATCAATAAAGGGTCTATCACTAAAATAAATTACAAATCCTTTTACTGCAGTAATAGTTTGCAGACCTTTGAAATCAAATTATATAGATTAGTGTGTGAAGTAACCAAGGAACAGGCAAGCAGTAAAGAGACAGTGGGCATGGGGGTCTGATATCAGGAGAAAGAGAAATCGAAATTTTTACAGGGTGAAGAAATGGGAAAGCAATTACTTATAAATGTAAACTCTATGCACTTCAAGTTCTAAAATTCTATGAGAATATGATCATGAAGGAAGTAAGAGATTTCAGTGTTCAAATCAACTTTCTCATATCTGTTTTAGGTATGAAAAATTCTCTATGGCCACTTCAATTTATAGTAAAGTTAATGGACAAACTTCAGAATTTAAACAAAACATCACCACTTATATGTATTAAGAATTTATCATTTTGCCATAAAATTGGAACTCTAATTTCCTGAGAATTTATTGAAGACATTTTTAAAGTTCCACAAAGGGTTAAAATATGTGTTTATAGTCACTTTTATTTTATTTTTTTTTAAATTTTAGCCGTTATGTGTTACTACTTTAATTAAATTTTTTGCTACTAGCGCTCATTTTAATGTATTAAATGTCATTCCTAACGGAAGAAAAGCAGTTTAACATCATCTGAAATTTGGTGGAGCCTTTGTAAAGCTAATTTTTCTCCAAAGATGGATCTTAAAAATGCCTCGACCTCATAGATTTGGAGCCAAAGTCATGTCAGTTTAACTTGAACTCTCAGTGACCCAAGAAAAGGATTACTAGAAGCTTATTAGGCAAAGGAATATCGTCCTGAGTCTAATAAAATTCTCACTGTCCAATCAAGTCTTCAGCAACTGAGTTCATCCTCATTCTCTTCTTTTCAACTTCACAGCAGAAAGAATAACCTTGAGATGTAGGTCTCCATAGGGCCCAGCCTCTTCAATCTAGGGCCCAACATTGCTATGAAATCAGCACCAGGTTTCCATCCTCGGCAAGGGAATCCGGAGTGGACAGCACTCCCACTCCACTGCACAGATCACAGTTTGTAATCACAGGCTGGTGTGATTATTTAATTCATGTCTGTTTTTCCAACAGAACATAGGTGCCCAAAGGGTGGGCATAGTGCTTACTTTGCACCCCTTTGTGCCCTGTCCTGTGCCAGGCCCTTCCCCAACACACAATGATTGTTGACTGAATAAGTGAAAATGGAAGCTGGGAAGAGACTAACAAGTTTCATTATGTCTGCCTCACCCTTAGTCCAAACAGTAGAGACAAAAAGAGATTTGGTTCTGATTCTCATTTATACTTTAAACTTGTCTAGTTATATTTTATATAATATTTTAGTTAGACTATTTTAGTTTGAAAAGTATGTTTCGACTGATAGACATTTAGTGTGTTTACCTTTATTTGGTAAACAATATATATGAGCAAGTCACTGCATAATACTCAGGAGTGCACAACATGGCACAGAGCTAAGGAACAGTGACAAGGAAGTTGTATAGGACACAAGGACTGAGAGGGGCTGAGGGCCTTTATGGGACCATAGGCCTCACAACCAAATTACATCCACTCCTGGGAGAATCGTCGTTCACTCTGAGACTGTGCCCAGCCTGGAGGGTGCCATAGACGTCGACATAGAATCTCCGATCTTTTTCTCTCATCTCCTAATTCTTCTCTCTATCACCTCCTACACCCAAAGCTGGGGAGGGCTCAGGGATATGCATTAGAATGAAAAGATTGTATTTAATCTGTTTCCTACCTTAATCACTTGACAGGGAACCCTGACATTTTTCTCCTTTAGATTGTTTTTTTCCAGGATAGATTAAATTAGAATCCCCCAATCTTATGTAATACATATACATATATATATATATGTGTATATATATGTATATATATATAGATGTATAGATGTGTGTGTGTGTGTGTGTGTGTGTGTATCAATGATTAGGTTGTCAAAGGCATTAGAACATTTTTTTTCACTCTAGGGGAACAAACAATCCAGCAAGGCAGTCAGACAAGCACTGCTCATTCAACCACCCCTAATCTAAAGGAGAAGGGTAGCCCTCGGGGCGAATTGTGAGGCAGGGTCGTTCCTTTCTGGTTGGCCCAGAAAGGGTTTCCCCTCTCAGTGCTCTTTGGCCAAGCTCCAGGGTGTACCTGGCACCCAGTTCTTATAATGATAACAGCACCTTCTGCCTACTTTCCCCTGCACTTTCGTGTGAAGGATCCCAGATTCCCAAATTACCTTCCCTGTCCCATTCACCCCCATCCAGTCTCTCTGTACCCAGATCTGGGATAGCCAGCCAGCAGATTTACAGTGGTGATAAACTGATAAAAATTAAAGGAGTTGGTCCCTGGAAGTATTTGTATTAGAGAAGCAAAGGAGCACAGGGCAGGAAGGTGCACTGAGTCAGTGAAGGTGGAAGAATATTAAAGGCTAACAATGGTACCGATTGGATTGGGGACCCGCAGTTCACAGAATACACAAGTACGTATAAGAAGGTCAGTTTACTTGGTAGTACATATAAAACTGGTGAGACCAAAAAAAAAAAAAAATTAGAAACAAACATCTGGAAAACGTGATGGAAGCAAGCAAAGGAGAGCTGTTTTGGTTGGTGGCATCCCTACACTTTCTGTCAGAGAGTCACTGGATGAATACACTTTGTTCACACTCTACCACTCGACCCTTCAACCACTGCTCCTTTTAGGTCACTAAAACCTTTAATTCCTCTCCATGTATGCCTTTTCTGAAAACCTGGATCTTAATGTAGATGGTTTGAACTATGTTTATTAACCTAAGCTACAGAGAAACTCCTTAGTGTTCCATCCTCTGAGGGCATGTAGACTTATCTTCCTTTTCCCCTTTACCTTTCCTCAGTGAAGTTTCCCAGTATTCCACAAAAAGGAGTAGGAGCTACTTTAAATAGCCTGAGAATTACTTCAACTTTCATCTCTCAGTGACCTTTAGCCATGAAGTTAATCATTACTCTTAAAGAAGCTCACTATCACTTAGAATTGACAATAGAACTGAACTTTTTCTCAAAGGCATCCTAACACTTCAAACCCAGCCAAGTTTTACAGCAATCAGAAAAAGCTTTCCGTTGGGCAGCAGGTGACAGGAAATGGGCAGGCCCAGGTGAGGCCACAAGGAGCTAATGATGGGCCAAGCAATGTGGGAAAAATCAGCACCACCATTACTCCAAGAGGGGTCCCACTGGGTCTCAAGGCCAAATGCTAGTATGGCAGCAGCTCTTATTTCCTCTTTGCTACCATTGCTCTATCTTACCTGTTGCTCTCCCTCACCCTTTCTTTTCAGAAGAAAACATCAGTGATGAACCATTACACATCATCTTACCTTCAGTATTTTCGTTTGCTAACTATGTAGGCTGTGTGCCGGGTCAGCATCCCCTGTGTCAAATCTCTTCCCCTCTTCCTAGTTGGGTCCTCCTCAAACCCCAAATCTAATCCAGCCTCTCTCCCTCCCAAACTCCTCACCTTCTCTTCTCCCCACCACTGAGACCTGTTTATCCAGGGTCTAATCACCTAACTGCCAGGACCTCCTTGGTTCCTCAGGGGATGTCTGGTCTCACAGGGCTACATCCAATAGCTTTTAATAGTTTCAGGAAATTTGCAAAACAAGGCTGTTTGATGCAAACCGGGAGCAATTTTATGCAGAAATGTGCCTATGGAGACAGAGAAATCAAGAAGTTCTAGCTCTAGGCATCAATTTGGGGGGAAGAGAAATCCAATAGTGAGAGTAAATGGCTATTAGATTATTAATAGTCCACCTACAGTTGTAAGATATTCAAGAAAGAGCAAGGACAGAAAAGGAGCCACCATCATAGGCAACACATGCACTAGGTATTTTAAATGCATTAATTCGATTCCATTCCACAAATATCAAGAGCTGACAATGGGCCAGGTGGTATGGTACATGCCAGATAAACAAAACATATCTGTTTCCTGTCCGCACAGAACTTGCAGTTTATGGGCAAGAGACATGTGATATGGTATGAAAAGAGCTATGATAGGAGAAAAGGGTGAAGTTGGGGCCCATAGGAGGACTCCTACCCAGACAAGGTCAGGGAACACTTCTTGAAGACTTAACATCTCAGCTGGGAACTGAGGGCTGGGCAGGAATTATCCAAGCAAAACTCGGGATCAGGAGGGTAGGGGAGAGTTCAGTCTCAGCCATAATCCTGTGAAGTATGTGTGACTGGCTCTACTTTCCCAGGAAGATAACCAAGCCTCACAGGGATTAAAGCAGTTACTCAAGCTCCCAAATCCAGTCAGTGGTGGATGTGGGCTGGGTCCTCAGGACACTCAAAGCCTGAGGCTGGGCTGGTTCCTTGTGCCACACCAGGCCTCTGGCTGTACCTCACCTCTTTACCTGTTCTAGCCCCATCAGGATGGAAATGTCTGGCCAGAAAGGATGACAGTGCTGACCTGTGGGGATTTTATCACTAAGCAACAAGACTCCCCAAAAGAGCATCCTTCCAATCACCTGAGAGTTCCTGAACATTCTTCCTCTCTCCTCAGGACAAGTTCTAGCATTCAAGTAAACTTGTTCCTGGAAAAGGGCATACAAATGGTTTCCAAAAGCAAAAGAGAGGCTTTATTTGGAGCAAAACTGTCGTGAGTACCTTTAAAGCAAAATCTTTTGTAAGCATTGTAACATCTTTCTCTTAAAATGAGGTGTACCTGGCTTACTGGGAGCTGGCTTTTCAAATTGTAGCAAATCTCAGGAGATCAGGGACTATCAGAGATAAAGAAAAAAGACCTTCATAAAATAGTCAACTTTCATTCTGGCCTCCTTCAGAGCCTCGAAATCCTCTGAGAAGAACATAAGGTGACCAAAGTAAATGTCTACCACTAAATATATTTATTTAAAACCTGAATGGCAAAGGGCAAACATTGTAGATATTAATGAAGAAATAAAACAAATATTTGACTTTTTTTTTTTTTTTTACTCAATGATATTAAGCTTGTTTGGAAGCCTGCTTACCAGATTGGAGGCCAACATCTTGCAGGTCAAATGAAAGCCTTCACAAGTGAAGAAAATTTCCTTTTGACATGAGTGAAAGTGAGAAGCAGGTGTGCAGGACACACAGATGTAGACAAGTCCTTGCCACTGGAAGTCTGTTTGCTGTGCAGGTAACAAAAAGAAACACATCTGGGGCTTCCCTGGTTGGCGCAGTTGTTAAGAGTCCGCCTGCCGATGCAGGGGACGCGGGTTCGTGCCCCGGTTCTGGAGGGTCCTGCATGCCGCGGAGCGGCTGGGCCCGTGAGCCATGGCCGCTGAACCTGCACGTCCGGAGCCTGTGCTCCGCAACGGGAGAGGCCGCGGCGGTGAGAGGCCCAAGAAACACATCTAATGCTTTACTTTGCGCTCAGAGACCAGGATGGAAATGAACATTCCTGCAGCTAGGCAAGGCAAGGAAGCCTTCTGAGGTACCGGCTGTGCTTTCAAGAGGATTCATGAAAGGTGGGGTGGGCACAAGGCTCACATATCCGCTGACTGGCCTGGGTATTTCTGGAAGACACTTGAAAGCTTCATTTTGGTGAGGTGCTTTTCTCTCTCAGCTCTCTTCCCTTCTTCACACAGCAAAATTCAAAAAGCCTTCTATTGGGAGAAGCCTTTCTCGCTACGGCCCTTTTGGCCGTTGGCAGGTTGCTGCTATGAGCCTGGCTCCAGATAAATGCCAATCACCCACTCCCTCTCCTTTCCAACACCAAAGACATTCACCCTGACCTAGGGCTCCTCTCGCACGTTTCTATTCCTGAGGAAATGAGGATTATCTCAAGTCGCACCAATGATTAGTTCCAACTTCCTTAAATCTAAAAAAGAGATGTTCTTTAGTTCTGCCATTCCACCTAGATTTCCCACATCTCTATTCCTGAAGGTATCTGATCTGAATTCATCCCGGTATCTAATACCAGTTATCAATTCTCCCTCTCTCTCTCTCTTTCTCTCATTGCATCCCTCAACACCGCCACCACTACCACCACCTGGGTGAACTTTGAAGTAAGTCAGGGATAAGTCGTTGACCTAGGAACCAGTCCTGTTATTTACTAAGTTGAGAGGGCCCACATTTCTATTATCATAATCTGGGGCTGCCACTGGCTTAAATAACTTCCTGTTTTCTGCCTCTACTCTCTCCCCCGCCTTGAGCCCCCAATACACTTGCGCACTAGAGCCCTTGACCAAAGAGTAATAAGAACGCTGTGTGTCATTTCAGTTCTTACATTTTAGCTGTAACTTGCTTCTCATTTACAACAAGGCTGAGATAGTGACTGGAAATAAATCAAGACCTGAGAGGTGGAAGGCAACTGGCACATAACCACCCACTTTGGCCTTGTTGCTTCTCCTAACCTAGGGTAGTGGTCAAGAGGACCAATTCTGGAGCCATGTTGTCCAAGTTCATACCCCAAAATTGCACTTTCTAGCATTGAGACCTTGGTCACTACCTGGCATCCGCACCTCTAGGTCCTCATCTGTAAAACAGGGAAAGAAACAGTGCCAATCTCTCACTGTTGTTACCAGGATTAAATGATTTAATATGTGTGAAGCACTTAGCACCTTTGTAAGCCACAGTAAACACTGGCTGTTGTGACACCAGGCAAGACAAGCTCTGATCTCAGCTGGTAAAGTAAATGTAAAAAATGTAAAATGTAAAAAAATGTAAAAGTGTAAATGTAAAATGTAAAAAAATGTAAAAAAAAAATGTAAAAAAAAAAAAAAGGAGAATTTAAACTATTTTTTATTTTTCCTTGACACCGCTTTCAAGTTTTTAGTTTAATGTTACATGGGAGGTATTTTGAGATTTATGCTCTAGAAAAGCTATGCATGATTGAGAGACTTTTACAAAGTAAATACAAAGTTTGATGGCTCCTCCCTCTGTGGATGTGGAGAAACTCGAAATGAGACAGATTCTTCTGAAATTTCTTTGTGAAAAGATGAATTGTCCAACTGGATCATGAGATCTGGTAAACTATAAATAAATCTCTTTCTTCAAATCACGTTGTTGGAAGACAGCTTTTTATGTCGTGGCTTTTCATAGAAATAATTGATGTTATGTTTCTAAAATCCTTCATCCTAAGACTCCATCTATAACTTGCCGCCATATTTACATTCTGTCCTTGTCTAGATGGTATTAAATGTGTAGTCACAGGGAAACAATCAGTACAAATGCAGTCTGCAAGTACATGAAGGCACCATGCCTGCTGGACACTGAGTGCCCAGATTAAATGTTGAATGAATGAATGAATGAAACAGTTCAACAGTGAAGCATTGAGCTGCTGTAGCAGAAAACCTATTTCTCTTGAGAATGATAACAAATTATTTTTCAGACGATGCTTAATCTGAGTTATTATTTCTACCCATAAAGCTTGGAAGTTATGGAAAACTTCTCCCCGCCACAGCCATAGTACAATTGTGCAGACATTCATTCACAGGCATTTTAGCAGAGACATCTGAGCAAAAGTCTCCCACAGCACCAATTTGCATTGCAAAGAGTTGCCTTTGTAGCATTTCCAGTGTTTGCTCACTTCGACTGGTAGGACAACCATGGTCTTGTTTAATCAGTAATTCTGTTTTTCTGAAATCAAGAAAACTAGGCCCTGACTTTTCTAAGCTAGTGAGTATCTAAAAGCAAAACTCTAAGACCTGTTCTTAGGTGTAATTTCCTTTCACCTCCGATCCATGCTGTCACCCTTTGGGATGTGGATAAGTTGCAAGGGTCCCAGCTTCCCCATTTTTTTATGTCTCAGTTTGACCCTGAAAAGTTCTCTGCTTCTGCTATTCTGGCTACTGGCCAGGTCGATGGTTCAGCTCAACATATATTTATTTTATATTACCCTACGATGGGCTCAGGCATTCTCTTTTGTACCCTCTCTGAGAAACATTGCCTTTGGCCCCTTTCTACCGAAAAACAAACATCAGGCCATCTGGTCAACCAAAGAGCCCCACCTTGGACTCCATAGGGTCAAAGTCTTCAGTGATCAACCTTCTGTTTCCTGTTGGTGGCTCCCCAGATATTCTGGCTGAAATACATAGATACCATACATTGATCCATTTCATTCCAGGACTTGTCTCACATTGTTACCTTCTTCTGGTCTGACAATTCCGATGTTCAGCATTGTCAGTAACTACTATCATCCTTCTCTAGAGTCTGGGTCTGATACCTGCTTGACTCTTTTCAGCATTTCTAAAGGTGCTACTTCTCTTGTCCCGATGGATTTAGACAGGGAAAAAATTGCTTCAGTTCAAGAGTCTTCTTACAAAGATTATCTGCTCCTTTCTGTGTTGGTTTTTTTCCCCCATTTCTTTTCTACAAAACTTCTCCCTTTGCTCTTATCTGTCAGTGGAAATGAAAGGCCATCACAGTCTGTCTCTAGCTGAAGAAAACCTGATGACACTTTTAATATCCATCAACATAGTGCTGCCACATCCATTATTATGGATCACACATAAGAAGATGGAGCAGCTTCTGAAACACATGTTTAGAACCAACCAATAAAAATGGAAGTGTCTACAATATTTGACGTTTTCCAGCCAAATTATAATTAATCACAATCAATAATAAAATAATCCAAAAATGGGCAGAAGACCTAAATAGACATTTCTCCAAAGAAGATATACAGACTGCCAACAAACACATGAAAGAATGCTCAACATCATTAATCATTAGAGAAATGCAAATCAAAACTACAATGAGATATCATCTCACACCAGTCAGAATGGCCATCATCAAAAAATCTAGAAACAATAAATGCTGGAGAGGGTGTGGAGAAAAGGGAACCCTCTTGCACTGTTGGTGGGAATGTAAATTGATACAGCCACTGTGGAGAACAGTATGGAGATTCCTTAAAAAACTGCAAATAGAACTACCATATGACCCAGCAATCCCACTACTGGGCATATACCCTGAGAAAACCATAATTCAAAAAGAGTCATGTACCAAAATGTTCATTGCAGCTCTGTTTACAATAGCCCAGAGATGGAAACAACCTAAGTGTCCATCATCGGATGAATGGATAAAGAAGATGTGGCACATATATACGATGGAATATTACTCAGCCATAAAAAGAAACGAAATTGAGCTATTTGTAATGCAGTGGATAGACCTAGAGTCTGTTATACAGAGTAGAGTAAGTCAGAAAGAGAAATACAAATACTGTATGCTAACACATATATATGGAATTTAAGGAAAAAAATGTCATGAAGAACCTAGAGGTAAGACAGGAATAAAGACACAGACCTACTAGAGAATGGACTTGAGGATATGGGGAGGGGGAAGGGTAAGCTGTGACAAAGCGAGAGAGAGGCATGGACATATATACACTACCAAACATAAGGTAGATAGCTAGTGGGAAGCGGCCGCATAGCACCGGGAGATCAGCTCGGTGCTTTGTGACCGCCTGGAGGGGTGGGATAGGGAGGGTGGGAGGGAGGGAGACACAAGAGGGAAGAGATATGGGAACATATGTATATGTATAACTGATTCGCTTTGTTATAAAGCAGAAACCAACACACCACTGTAAAACAATTATACTCCAATAAAGATGTAAAATAAATAAATAAATAATGAAATAGTTTGCTAGTTCATGTTCTGGATAAGTTTTCTTCTTGTTTTGTGTGGTTTTATGCAAGAGTGTAGAAGACCTCAAGAGGCACAGAAATCTTCTAAAAAAGGATGCTAACATCTGCCATTAATGTGCTTAGAAGGAAACTGAAATCAAATAGATTTTTCTTAGAATTTCAGATTGGGTACCTCAAAGTGTGCCTGAACTAATCTGGAAAAAGACTAGATTCAGCAATTAAAAGGCTGATGCTCTGTCTCTAAGACCCAGCCAATTGCAAATAAATGTTGCACTTCCCTCTTGTTTTCCACTATTTTCTTTCCAACTTTGAGAACTCTTAAGACACCAGTGGCGTTATTGGAAGACCAATACCATGAAGAGTCTAAGGAGGAAATATAGTCCATTCCTTAATAACGGTGACTCTTTAAAAGCCAGATGCTTACTTAAAACATTCCACAGGAATGCAATGGAGATCTCTTCTACATGCTACTAGAAGCTTAATACTTAACCATATTATGGTCCAGTGCCTTCAGCTCTGTCCTGCCCTGCAGCATGTACCCAAGCTTCACAAGTTAATGGGTCATTCATCACACTGGATTTTTCTTAGTTCACCCATTTGCTTAGAATTCAGGATTTACTGCCAACATTCTCACTCTTCCACAAAATTAATATAGCACTATTAGGACCTGGTGTACCCTGAAAACATCTAGCAATCTTAATTCCACATTCAAACCTTTGAATCCAAGAAATATTAATCAAAAAGATAAAAGTCAGAGCAAAGGGAAACATTGTGTATAGTTCTAGTTAATCAATTTTAACTGTTTCCCATTTACAAAAAGTTAATGATAGTGACTCAAAATAAATTAAAATATTAGAAGACTAAGAAAGAAATGACCTTTTAATGAAAACTTGTTGAATTCCAGCAGCTTTTCATAAGTTATCCAATTTAATTCTCCCAACAACCCTGCAAGGAAGGCATTATTATCCTCATTTTACAGATAATGAAATTGAAGCTCAGAAAGGTTACTTGCCCCAATTTACATCTACTAAATGGATATATAAGCATTAAAAGTTATATATAGAATCAGAATTCGAACCCAGGAACACCCACTAAACACACGCTGCCTTCCTAAAATCAATAGATGGTGCCATTATTGGAACCATCAATTAATATTTTCCCTTTCACGTGAATAATAAAGTTAAATATACATTGTTGACAGTGGTCACTCTTAAAGGAGAAATTTTCCAAGACCAGTAGTTCCAAATCTGGCTAATCACCTGGAGAGCATTAAAAATAATATTTCCTAGGCCCTACTGCTCAGTCAGTAGTCTCCATAAATACCAAGGTATCAAGGCAATTTTTATAATCAGCCAATTAGGGAACTATTGACTCTTATGAGAGTAGTGACAAAAAAGAAAAAAAAAAACTACACTACCACTTGGAGACACAATGCATCAGTTTTTTCAAAGTATAGCAACAGCCTTTGTTTCATCTCATCCCCACGTACACTTGCTGGGCAGGATGTGGGATGTATATATTTTATCCTTTTTAGATGCAAGCAGAAACCAAGTTCGATAAGGGAGGGGAAACTTGAAGGAGCTTCTTCCACCTTCTTAGGTAAAAATGGACCACCTAGGAAAACAAAACTAGGTATGGATATGCAGCATTAAGAATATAAATTCCAAAAAAAAGAATATAAATTCCACTTACTAGATGTCCCTCCCTTCTCCCCTTTCTCCAGGATCACTGTTTGGAGAGTGTTAGGGGATGGATTGTCTCCTCACAAAACTCATACGCTGATGTCCTAACCCCAGCACTTCAGAATGTGACCTTACTTGGAAATAGGCTGTTGCAGATGTCATTAGTTAAGGTGAAGTCACACTGGAGTAGGGTGGACCCCTAATCGAATATGACTAGTGTTCTTACAAGAAGGAGAAATTTGGACACCACGCATGTACAGAAAATACCATATGAGGATGAAGGTAGAGATTGGGGTGATCCCCAAAACCAAGGAAATGCCAAAGATTGCCAGCAAATCACCAGAAACAAGGGGAGTGGCATGGAACAAAGTCTCCCTCACTGCTTTCAGAAGAAACCGACTCTGCCGACACCTTGACCTCAGACTCCTGACCTCCAGAACTAGGAGACAATAAATTCCTGTTGTTTAAACACCAGCCAGTTTGTGGTACTTTGTTATGGCCGCCCTAGCAAACTAAGAAATAGGAAACACCGCCTACCTGATGATCAGATTACTCGTTAGTGTTTCCATTAGAGAGAAAAAAGATCAATTTGTTATCAATAGGTTTCTGAAAGGCAGGTGTGATAGTGATAGCTCTTAGGAGGTACAAGTGTCTCTGTAACAAATTAACTCAGAGAAATAGCTTACTTAGTCTATATGTTGTGTTTTTTATTGTTGTTGTTTTTTTTTTTTTTGGTTTTTGAAGAAGAAAAATACAATAAAATAGCAATAAAAATAATAAAATGGATAAAAACATCCTCACACATCTTACCCTTAGGCTTTTTCTCCCTTCTATTTAGTGGAAAAACACTAATTTGTATGTCTCTAATTGTGATCAAGGCAGTTGTATAACATAGATAATCATGAACCAAAGCTTCATTCCACTTACCCACAAATGTTATGTCCTCACACTCCCAGGATTCTGGGATAAGGGGCTTCACATTGTTTCCATCCCCTCCTCTGGGGGTGGAAGTAGTTACTCTTCAATTATGTGGTAAACATCATATGAGGTCCCAAAGTCCACACAGATGTTTCAGAAAGAATTTTGCCCCAAGATGCAAATTATTTAATGAAATAAATTGAACCTAACATGTCTTGGTCTTTCAAACAAAAATACTCCAGAGTAAGAGCTAGAAGGCTTTGTCAGGTATTTGCCAAATTCTCTCTATCTCAGATAGCTCTGTATGGCATCCTTGCAACCACACATCCATTGTTTTGGTTAAGTCCTTTGGACTGATTTTTCTGCAAATAATAAGCACACTTTCCAGTTTTGAATAAAAGATTTTGTAAAACCAGCAGTGTATACATATGTTGATCATTCATATTGCATAACCTGTTTTAAAGGGCACATCTCATGGGTGACTTTTATGATGTAAAGATAAGGTATGTGGCCAGTTAAAAATATCTACAAGAGTGCAAAGATCATGTCAGCATAACTAGTGTTCAGTCAATTATGTAATATTTTCAAGTATCTGAATATCTGGTCACATGTTGACCAAATACACATGTGTATCTTCTCTTAGTTTGACATATCATGGTCATGCTATATAATTCAAAGGAACCCAACATGAGTTACTAAATCAAAAACACAGTCCATGCAATTCAGCATTTGGTCTGATATGGTGACCCCGGGAAAGGCTACATAGGAGCCTGAGAGCTTGGCTTAAAATCTGAAGTCACCCCCCACTAAAGTCCCTTAACCCAAAGTGCATTGATGGTACTTCATGCTCTACACTTACCTGTGTAATAACAGATCGAGCCTAAATTAGCAGAACATATAGAGGAAAAAGCCAAAGAAATAATCTGGAATTATGCCACACATCTAACATGCAGTCCACTGGACGAACTAAAACTTTCCCATGGAGGAGCACAGGCCATGTGTATACAACTGCAGTTAAATCAAACAGAGTCGCATTTTGGGGTTTTGGTTGATTCATGCCTGCTTATCTACAAAGCCACAGGATGGCAATAGAGAAATTCCTGCTGTGCAACTATTGTCCAGATGGTTTCATGGAAAAAAAAATGTGGCCAAATGCTTTGGTTCTAGTCCAGTTTGCCTGAGATCTGGGCAAAATGGTGCTGTAGGGAAGCCCATGCTCATTCTCGCTACAAGTGTACACAGCCATGGTCTTTCATGATCTGACTCTATCTTTTCAGCCCACACTCCCACACTGACAATAACCCCTTCCCTCCTCCAATCTATGATCTTCCAAAATTAAGAAAAACACTCATTGGACATCTACCAGGATCCAAAAGCTGTTCTTGGTCCTGGAATTACAAGAGGGATAGAAACAGAAAAAAATCACTTTTCCACAGAGTTTATATTCTGACAAAGGAACACTGACACTAGACAAATAAATGTATAGTATGTGTGGCAGAGATGGCCTTCTGTCCAGCAACATTTCCAGAGTTGAGTTGTCACTGGCAGTGACCCAGACAGTGACTACATTTCCTGGCCTCCCTTTCAACCAGCTGTATCCATGTGACTAACTCTTGCCAATGTCATGTGAGCAGAACTGATGTCTGTCACTCCCAGGACAGGAATTTTAAGAACCTGGTGTGCCTTCTCCATTTCTTCTTCTTCTTCTGGTTCCTGCAGGATGCAGAAGACTCTGAGGCTCTGAAGGCAGAGCCTCAGGACAGAAGGATCTAGGTACCTGACTGCCAGGTGAAGTTGACTCCTCGTACAGCTTCCCCAGATCCTCCCAGTCAAGATTAATTGCTTTATCTACTGTGTTCCTGAAATGTGTTTTACTCACCTTTCATATGAAGCTCATCACATTGTATCATTATCTGTTTACAAGTCTGACTCCCCATAGCATGGGATCTTGAAGAGACAGGATAATATTCTACTCCCCTCCATGTTCCCAATTTACAACTGAGAGGCTGGATCCTAATAGTCTAATCGCTGCCTCTCCAGGGGCGGTAGATGCTCTTACCCAACCTAATCCATTTTCCAGACTCCAGTCAAAGTGATTTTCTTAAAAGCATAAATCAAATCATGTTATCTCTCACTTAAAACCCTTAATAGACTTTCCAACTGCTCTTAAGATAAAGACCAAATTCTTTCCACGGCGTCCACAGCCCTGCAGGACTCAACTTGGACTTAACCTGTCTACCTTCATTGCTTAGCAGTCTCCCTCTGCCCCTCACACTTCAACTGCCATGGTCTCCTGGTACGTCCAGAAGTGCCATGTTTCTCTCTGAAATTAGTCTCTTCTCTTTCCCTCCATCTGGTACTCTTCCGACCCTTCAGATATGAGTTCATATATCATCTCCTCTGGATGCCTTCCCTGACCTAAGCTACGCAGGGATGACTTACTACATACTCTCAAAGTACCCAGTCTTTTTCTCATAGCACTTACAGCATCCGTGATTATGTAGTCACATGCCTGGTCATTTAGATGAATGTTTCCTCCCATTTAAGTCTGAAAGGCCCACGAAGACAGAGGCCACCACATGGCTTTGCTATTTACTGTACTCACGGCAGCAACCACAGCACCTGACTCATAAAAGTACTCCATAAATACTTCTTCATTGAACGAACTTCTTAAATTAGTAAATTGATGGTTCTAAAGTTTTATTTAATATTCTGTAAAATATAACCAACTTGGTTCCCCCCAAATACTTATATTTCCTGCACCAAAAGAGAACACTAACACTAACAAACACACACACACACACACAAAACCAGACTTAATGAGTTTTCACACAGAGCTTTAAACTATATAACTAGACACATCAGGTTGTGGTTTGTAACTTCAAGCTATACCTAATTATTAAAATGAAGATGATGTGTATGTGGCTAGGCTAAGGGCTATTCCCTCTCGAACATGAGTTATCGGGAAATCTTGCTGCACTGAATATTCCAGAGTGCACCGCAGGGCTAGATTCAATGCTCACTGGAGTTTTCCTGCATAAAAGATTGCCGAGATAATGAAAGGCAAGTGTGTGTACTTTTGCGTGTGCGGATTCAATTAAGAGTCATTTCCTAAGCCTATCCCATGAAGTGGAAAGTGGACTCTAGTTGTCTACTTGCCATATCTTAATGGAATTTTTCAGACTATAAGCGTTAGTGTGGTAAGAAAAAATATACAGTCTCCTTAGGGAAAACACCCGCTCTTTCACTTTTCCTCTCTTATGCGCTAGAGAAAAACATATACAAATGTGCAAAACAGGCAAAATATTAGGCATATATAACTAAATATGTATATTTCTCTTTTTAAAGTTGGTTTTGGGGAATTCCCTGGTGGTCCAGTGGTTAGGGCTCCACGCTCTCACTGCCGAGGGCACGGGTTCCATCCCTGGTCAGGGAACTAAAATCCTACAAGTTGCAGGGTTTGGCCAGAAAAACAATAATAAAAATAATAAATAAAATAAAGTTGGTTTTCAATTAAGAAAACCAATAAGAATACAAGAATCCCTTACATTTCTTTCTTTTTATTAAAAAAAAATTTCCTAGGAACTACTTTGGAGAAGTATTTTAATTTTTATAATAGACAATTTTAAACAAAAGTAAAGATAGTGTAATGAACCCCCTGTATCTACCATCAAGCTTCAATAACTGTGAATATTCTGATGTCATTCTTTCCTCTGAAGAAACTGGAGGCAGGCGTAATAGAGGTCAAATTCAAGTGGTTCAGCAGAGTTGCCCCAGTCTCCTCACCATCCTTCCTCCTCTCCACCCCTAGCACTTCTCTGACCCAGCCAGAGATTACCTGCTTTTTGTGAAGCAGGAGGAACTGTACTGCCATCTTCATGGCAAATGGTAGAGGATTTTTCAGTGACCCACTCAAGAGGACTCCGTAGTTAGAACATCTCCAAAATAATCCCACTCTTTTTAGTACGAGGCTTATATCAGAAGCATCTTAAGATGATTCCGACATGAACATATTCAAGATCAATTTTAGAAATTGATGTGCTACTCAGAATCTGACACAGACATGCTCATGACTCAATCTCTTTTTTGTACAGGCTGCTTTACAAATCCATGCAAAACGTAGTTCAGTTGCAACTATTAAAATTTATAATTATACTTCTTTTTTATGCTGCTGGGTTTGAACTTACACTGGTACTTGTTTTTATGTTCAAGGAGCAATCTAATAATTTTTATACTTTGTCTTGCGCTTTAGAATTACTCTGAACCTGGCTACCATCCTGGTTTTTCAATAGCTTTTGGCCAAGCACATGAAAAATTTGGCTTGACTAAAGGAAGACAGAAATGAATATTTGAGTCATCCAGCATTAAAGTAACCCAGGGAGTAAATAGGCTTTCTGCATTGTTCCAAGAGAGAAGAGAGGTCTTTTGGCCTTATCTTGAACTTGGTCTGGTAACCTTGATAAAATTCGTTCTGCTCTGACCTTGGAGTGCACAGCCACCAGTGGCTTTGCACCCTGCACTCAGTCTCCTAATGAGTGATCTTGCTGGCACCAACAGTTTCAGCTTGCTGCTGAAAGACTGGGGGTTGTATCTCAAATCCTACACTGTCTCAGCCTCTGTGCCTCCTTTAGATTAACTACATCTGCAGAGATGACCTGCACTGATTCCCCCTTAGACATACCTTGATTTGGGACTGTTATATCTGCCTTGCTTAAGGTACATGTGTCCTTACCTATTAGAAAGTACAGATCTGGTATCCACTCTCTTGAATTGCTGTCCAAATTTTCTTCTTGTTTAAATCCCTACCACACACAGCTGAGCCGTTATCACCTCTTGAAGTCTCCCTGGACTTTGCAGATATGGCCGATTCCACGAACACCCTAATCTTGGATAACAGGAAGCTCAGAAAGTACTAGGTCCTCATAAGGGTCCTTCTAATGTCTGCTCATTTATTCATTCAATTAATGGTAATATGTTCAAGGCACTAGATGTTAGTTGTTCTCCACCTGACTTTCCATCAGTCAAGGCCTCTTTCCCGTGGACCTTTCCTCTTATAGCCTTCTGAGTGAGGCCTGGGCAGTGCCACTTTCTCTAGAAGGTGACCTTGCAAATAGTTGGCTGTTCCTGTTTCGGATATTTCTAACTCATCAAGTATAAACTCAAGAAATGACACCTGAAGTGGCAGGTGTCCCGTCCAAGCATCCCCCAGGAATGTCATAAACACCCACCCTTCCCTGAAATCTCTCCTCTCAAAGGTTCAAATGTCTGCTTAATCCTAGTGAACTCATGCATGTTCTTCATTTCCCTGAACCTCAGGAAGCAGACACACATTTTCCAATACCCATGAAACGAACAGGGTGTGGAGAGTGCCCCCTGCATTTCAGAGATGTGGTGAGGCTGCCTTCCGGACAATGACCACGATCCTAGTGGGACTGGAGCACCAACAAAAAATTGAGGGCGTATTCTGAGGTGCACCATTCTTTATCTTCTTCTCAGGATTGTGAGGGACGCACTAACCACAATAAACTCTGCATCCGGGATGTAAGCGGAAGACCAGCCACTAAATCCTCTCCCCTTCTGGGCTCGGACTCTCCCCCAGCCACAGCAGCAACTGTCCCCAAAACTCCCTGTGGTCCCTGTCGAGGCAGGGAACCAGGAAACAAGGCAGGTGGCTGGTTTTCCAGAGCTGCTGAGCGCTGGCTGAAGCAATCTCTGTCACCTTAAGAGCCCTCTCTAGTTCACACACTTAGAAAAACATTGCCAAGTGCATACAGATTTCTTGGATCATTTTCAATTACTAAGGGAAGGTACACAATTGTTAAAGAAAACTAAAAAATACCCACAATGACTGGGAAATCTTTTCACTCCCCACTCTTTAGGTAATTTGTTCTGATTGCAACTACTTCAAAAGACAAGATTACACACCAGGGAAGCAAAAAGATAAAAAAGAGAAATCTGTTCTCTGCTGGGGCCCTATCAGAGCTCAACCCGCGTTCGGAAGCAAAGGCAAATTTTTTTTCAGCCCTAATGAAACCTTGTTAACTATGAACACGGGGCCTGAACTGATCTAGTGAGAGGACTTGCTGGGTCACTGGGAGGTCAGGGGGTCATTGCCGTTCGTGTTTTTTTCCTTAAATATTTACTAAAAATGTCTTCATTAAGATATATAAAGAAAATGAAGAATAAATTTGAAGTCCACCGTCTTTTTCAGGTAGAAATATGTATCACCGGCATTTATAAGATATAGACTAAAACATCTGAGTTTTCAAACCGTGTTTCTTTTTGCCCTATTTTGCTAGTTCTCTTTCACAGTTAGCAACTCTCTTGTCCTACTGTGATAATGTGGTATGTAGGTTAAGGGTATGCTATTTTGTTTACAAGGGATAAATTGTTGTTATAATTGCTGTAGGAAACAGCAGACCAATGACCCTGAGGACTCGCCAGGAAAAGTAGTGAGCCCTTCTGTGCGTTAAAATGATCTGGGCTCCACTTACGGTAAACACAAGGCAGAGCCATGGAGCTGGGTACTTCCCCTGGGTTGGGGGAAGGGATGGACACAGTTACAGCATTTGATCCACCACCATCTTCTTGCCTTGGAGTTTAACTCCCACCTAACTGGACACCTCTGAAGCAAACACAGAGCAAAGCACTGCTTTATAGAACCCTGTTCCAAGAGTAGGCAAGAAAAGTAGCTTGAACACAATAGCTAGGTGTTCTATGTCATTCGTTTTATTCAGTGATCCAATAAGTTTTAACAGCGTTTCAAAACCCATGTGTGATATCAAATTGCCTGAGTAAGAGAATGCAGTACAAGGCCAACCTGGAGCACAAGTACATAGTTCCAGAGCTACAGCCCCTAAAAAGGAGTGATAATGGGAAAGATTACGATTCCACCCCCCCTCCCCCTGGGAAGCTTATGCTTAGATATTAGACATGAAAAGTAAAGGATAGAAAGGTACACCCTCTAAGATTCTTTCTAGCTCCACAGTTCTTTTCGTACAGAAATAAGATTTAACATGAGAAATGTTGTTTAGGCCCAGAAAGGACGCCAATCTACACAGGTGTGCCACTGTTTATTTGATTCCTGCCCATCTTTTACAGAGTTTATTTAGTTAAATAAAAACTGATACGTTTGTACAAAGAGTATGTTTACATAAAAGGCATCACTGAGGTTTGAATTTTAAAAAATAAAAACTTTAAAAAGTAGTTGGAGAGACTTCAGAAATCACCCAGTCCAGGATTTTTTTGTTTTACAAATGAGACACCCCGGCCAGACTCAGAGAGGTCTGTTCCTTCCAGGCCTCCTTACCCTGGGAGGCAGAGCTGGAAGTGGATCCCAGGCCCTGAGGCCAGCACTCTTACCTCTGTGATGTGGGGACCACCCGTGTGACAAGTCCCATTTGCCTAATGAGGAAACAGCATCATCTAGTGGATATTTATCAGAGTTTTCTAGGTGAGCTGTGCTTCAGCTCGTATACAAGGGGATGAAAAAATCTCCCTCTCTCATCTCTGCTGTCCCTGATTGCCCAGGACAATATTTCTGGATCGTTTTCCCTTCTCTAAGTTTTCCAAAGCCCAAGCATTTCCCAGTGGGACACTCTCCCATAACCCCTTTGCTCTTCTCGAGCCAAACTCTCAACACAGCCATCAGGAATCATCCACCTCAAGGACCACAGCCATCATGGCTGTTGTCCTTTGAGTGTTTCCTGATTTGAGTTTTCAGCAAAATAACACTCTTAACCATGATTTCAGGCCTTCTGCCAAGTGATGTGTTTAATCAAAGAAACGTTGTCCTTTCTTATAAAGATCCAGATTATGCTTTTCATTCAGCCATGCTAATATAACACTTGCATTTCCCCTCCTCCCAACAAATCAGGACACTTCTGTTGCCTTTGAATTAATTCTAGGCGTTGCCCAGGACAATTCTGTGAACAAGCGTGCGGGCTAATTTCAGACGAGTACATCTATTCATTCATCTTTAATGTTCTCAAATATTTACCAAAATCTCTTACTATGTTCCCGTGTCCTCAGGACCCTAATTTTGGAGTTAGAAAACAAAATACATCAACAAATACTTTTCTTATATGATGAATGCTCTATTACAAGGAAGCTCAAAGGGAAGGGGAAAAAAACATTCCGCTGAGGTTAGAAAAAGCTGCACAGGGATGTGGATGGACCTGGAGACTGTCATACAGAGTGAAGTAAGTCAGAAAGAGAAAAACAAATATCGTCTAATATCGCTTGTATGTGGAATCTAGAAAAATGGTAGAGATGAACCTATTTGCAAAGCAGAAATAGAGTCACAGATGTAGAGAACAAACTTGTGGTTACCAAGGGGGGAAGGAGGGGGTGGGATGAATTGGGAGATTGGGACTGACATATATACACTACTATGTATAAATTAGATAACTAATGAGAACCTACTGTATAGCACTGGGAACTCTACTCAGTGCTCAGTGGTGACCTAAATGGGAAGGAAATCTAAAAGAGAGGGGATATGTGCATATGTATGACTGATTCACTTTGCTGTACAGCAAGAAACTAATACAACATTGTAAAGCAACTATACTCCAATAAAAATTAATTTTAAAAGATCTGCACAAAAGAGAAAACATTGGACCTGAGTTTTGAAGGTAGGTAGGCCTTTGGTTTGTGAAGAAAGAGAGGCGGCAATGACATGCTAGGCAGGGGGAACAGAAAGAACAAGGGCCTAGAATGAAGAAAGTACATGGGATGATAAAGGATCAGCAAAAATCTACTGTATTCACCAAAAAAACAGGGTCCAAGAAGACCAATTGGAAGTGATGCAGAAAGGTAGTTTAGGATTAGAATACAAAGATGCTTAGATGCCATCCTGAGGAACTTGAATTTTATATGCAATAAGACACCATCAGAGTATCCGCTACGGTAAAAGACTGTTTTGAGGTCTCTAGGAAATAAAGTACTTTATTCATTCCAACCATTTTGAAGCCGTTTTCTTCATAAAAAATAAAAAGCACCCTCATTGAACAGCTGGTGGAACGGAGGCCCTGTACATGAAGTATTTGCCAGTGTTGGGGCAAAGCCTCAGACCTGTTGGCTCCCAATCCATTTCTTTGTAATAAAGACAGCTAAGATCGTGAAATATTTATCAGAGGATAAAATAACGTGAAATTAGAAACTTTCTGGGTTTTCTTCTAATTTTGTTCCTGTATACATTTTCTGAAAGTACATTTAAATATTCACAATCATACTTTTTAATCATCTCGTTCTCATTCAACATGGGCCTGCTTTATAAATGGGAAAATAACTTGATAGCCATTCTATTTAAAAGCACTAATAGAAGATATGGGCAGAAGTTTTTCAGACTAAAAGATGTGATAGAAGAGAATAAGGCACATGTAAACCACTATGGGCTGAAGAGTAAAGGAGCAAGAAGGGTCACCTGAAGCCCTGGAAGAGCACAGCTGTGTAAAGATTTCTAGAAAATTCCGTTGGCTTTATGAAGACATCATTCCCATTGGTGTTAAAGATAATATACTAGCAGGTGTCATTAAAAGACAATCTTGGCAACCAATTCTAACTTGGTAAGCTAGAGGCCAATGTTTCTTTTCAAGAATCTTCTGTTTCTGAACTTGGGCCAGTGTTTTCTTTCTGCTTTGCTGATACAAGTAGAGAATCTACCTACCAAAATCTTGCTTCCAAAGACCACCCTGCCATTCCTGCTATTATTTCTGTTTTTAACTACGTTCATTCAAGGATCAGGTCTTACAAAGCTCCACTCCTTTACCTATGTCTTTGCCATAGATAATACAAGATAAGTGTCTGAGCCGGTATGTCTCTCCAAATGAATGCCAGACATTTCACATAGAGCCAAAAGCCGAAATCGTATGATACAGTGCTTTGGCCAATGCTGTTACCATAGTATTTTATGTCACGGCTGACATTCCATTCATCACGTGAACAACCAATGGGATGGAGAACAAAATGGACAGCCATGCTTCTGAAGGTACCAGACCACAAAGAGTAATTGGACTTATGCAGCTTCTCCTTGGCCCAGCTCCACAGTCAGCTCGTAGATCCAGGTGTGTCATTTCTAAGTTCCCCTCTCAGAAAAGCGGTAGCAGGCAGACCACAGTGGGTGGGAACAACCCAGGGCCGGGCTGCCCCTCGGCTTCCCACTCTCATACAGCCAGATCCCTTGGCACTCTGCTCTGCTAGGAGCTACCTCCGAGGCCTGGAGCTTTCCGAAGCTGGAGTATGGAGCTGTCAACTTGCGGCCCTGCTGGCTCACCTCTGTTAGTTGTAAACAGAGCCATACAAGCACCGACGTCTCAGCTGGAGAATTTCTTCTCCATACCTAGCCTTTCAAAAGAGGATGTCTGCTTTGTGGTTTTCACTGCCTAACAAGTAAGAAATGGAAACTCTAAGCATTCCAAAAAGAGGGCAGGACTGAGGAGATTGAGAGTCTGTGTCTGGAGAGCCCCAGTCCCAGGCGCCAGCACAATACAAGGCAGAGCCCCCAGACCTCAAGGGGGCTATGACAAGGTGGGTGCCATTTCTGAGGAGAATGGTTCACATTCAGTGGGACCACCTTTTGTGAGAAGCATGTATAGGGAATGAGTTCAACTGAACAGCTGTAAAAAAAAAAAAAAAATCAAAACATAAACGGCCACCGACCATGAACCCAGCACTGGGCTACGGAATGATCTTCGTCTCCGCTCTTCAGGAACTTACAGGTGACACAGAGCAAAGAGGGCTTGTCTGCTCTTCGATCCGAATCAGTAAGGGCCTCCCAGAAGAACTGACGTTGAGAATAAGAGAAAGGGGTAGAGGAAACCAGGGTCCATACGGCATAGAAACAAAGGGATAAATTTCAGAAATTATTGGATGTCTTTGATTGACCTAGGCAGGACTGCCCTTCTAGAACAGCTGACATTTTGTCTTTCTGCTATTACATGGCCTGCTTAACTTTACAAAATACGGCCCCAGGACTCTACCCAAGTCTGACTAGCACGTTTCTCAGGAGCAGCCTAGAAGGGGTATTGTAATGCCTCAGGTATCTGTAAACTCTGGCTCACCACCTGAGTTTGTAAATAAGTTTTACGGGAGCACAGCCACGCCCATCATTTACATATTCTCAATGGCTGCTTCTGCTCTCCAGCAACAGAGCAGAATAGTTGCAAGAAAGTATGGCCCATAAAGCCCCAAATATTCACTATCTGGCCTTTTACAGAAAAAGTTTGGCAATGCCTGCAATGGCTGATCGACACTTTGTGAACCAAATTTGTGAAATAGTAGTCAGGGATCTCCAAGTAGACCATCGCCCTTCAGACCGGGAGCTCACATGCCAAACGCAAAGCTTAAGACAGCCAAGGACAAGCCAGCTCGCAGAGTCGCATGTTAGCTCTAAGAGATGGAGAGCCTGATGAACCCCCTTCCATGAGCTGGCACCCGCATATTTGTGGAGGTCATCAGACTCAGAAGAGTATATTCCACTTAGCAGAAATACAGCCCATAGCACCAATGTGATTTCACAACAGCACTCTGGACAGTGGATCAATTTTTCTTCCTCTGCAGCGGGAAATGACTTCCTATGAGGGACACGCTTAACTGGAATCCCTGGCACGATGGCTTCAGAAAGGATGGAAGAGGCCTGGATACAAAGGCACCATTGATTATAGAAGGTGAGGGTATGATAAGATAGCTGGGTCATCAGAGGGATCAGAGAGAAGCATGGGCAGCTTCATGACAGAACACTGTGAAATAGTCTTCCCACAGACCACTGGTTTCCTCAAGGAGGAGGGAATGGGGTCCATGCCGACCAGGAGGTAGAAAGCAATCTGATTGACCAGGCCTTGGTTAATGACACCACCCAAGTCTCACACTTCAGTGCAATGGGACACAGTGCTTTCTGAGGCTAAGAACTAGGGTATGATCAGGGCAGGAGCCAATGGGGTGGGTTCCAAGGGCTAAGCAATGAAAAAAGGACTCCTTCCCGGGCCAAGACTGGCCACCCATCATGGTGACAGGCCCCTACTCTGGGTGCTAGAAAGCTGTGGACACTTACAGCCAGCAAGAAAATCCCCCTGTAAGAGGAGAAAAAGCAGGGAATCGCCATGTCTGTAGAGGATGGATAAAGGGGATCAAGTAGGCCTTTTATTCACAAAATGTGACCTTTGGAAAGGCTGAGAAGTTCATGGTGTTTGACCACTCTTTCCAAGTTTTCAGGAGGTCTTCCCAGGGCTTTCCTTGGATCCCAGATTGCCTTCTATTTTTACTTCAGTGCTTGTTGCCATGGTAGTGCATCCATGCAGACCCTGATGGAGCCTATGGATGATATTATTGGCTTTCTCTTGCCGGGTTGAGCCATGGCATTTTGTGGCCCTAGGGAGGAGTTGGCTGCCCTGTAACTGAAGGCACTACTAAGCCCCTGACAGCATGAGTTCCATCCTCATTTCCTGCTGACAGTGGCTGCTGTGAGAACAGGACAGTGGGAATCATGCCCCTTGTTTTCCCTTGAGCCTAGAGTAGTCAGCCATGTGAGGAATCAACCAAGGTTGAAGGTGGACACCAGGCAAGGAAAGCCATAGTAGCCCAGGGACAACATTCCAGCCACAGCCAAAACACAGGCAGTAAGTTATGATAAATTCACACAACTGGCAATTCAGGGATTGAATGTCTTCCAAGACAAATGAGGATCTGGGTTACCAGACACAGGCCAGGTAGGGCTAGCAGTGATTTGGTGCCGGCCCACAAATTGGGGAGCTGAGGATGGCCAGGGCCGAAAAGAACACTAAGCAGACGGTTCACGAGAAACGGCAGCTGAAATAGACAAGAAGGAAATGTGACCCTTAAATATCCAAGGCCAGAGGTTAGAAAGCAGAGGGGATAGAAGGGTGCTAGAGGGCAGAGCTGGGAGAGAGCCCTGGGGCCTTCTCTGTAGGTGAGCGGGCAGGCTGTAGGAGCAGAGCAAGCCAGATACTGGGCGAATCATGACCTGCTAACCCTACCTGGCATCCTGGGTGTTAGTGAGTAGTAACACTATTGTTTCCAGGTGAGTATGCTATGTAACACTGGATAGGGATCTGGACTGGGTACTGGGCTACCTGAGACCTTTCTCTGCTTACCAGGGACTGTGCGTGTCTCACTGAACAATTTCTGAACCCAATCTTCATGGGCTCTGACCTAGAGATTCAGCCTCGTGCAGAAACTTCATAGAAGATGCAGCCAAGAACATCTGAAGGTCACCTGTAGTGAGCTGCTTGGAGAAATGTTTTCCATTATTGACCTGTCAGATTTTCACATCTGTATCCAAGCATGATTCTGTTCAGATTCTGTTGATGAAAGATTCCACATATGTTTAGTATAAAAGGCTTTGCCAAAGGAGTCAGAATACCTGACTCTGGCTGTGCCACTGATGAGGTCCTCCAACTTCCCATCTGTGGTTACTTCCAGAACAATACCTTACAATTATTCATAAATCAAACAGTATATTGTGATAAAGCATGCTGGCAAAAGACAGGCCCATATGGACTTGTACAACCCCCATAAAATCAATTATTAATGAAGTCCTTGGCTTGTAGATGCTGTATACAAGGATCGGTCTGGTGCCCACAATGTAATCGTCTGTTCCCATGTACGAATCAAAGCTATCGTGATCAATAAAGCCTTGTTAAACATTACTGAAGGAGTGAACAAACAGCACAGAGTTAAGAACCTATTACCCATGCTATTGTTATCCCCTTGATCCAAAATGTCCCTTTTCCCTGTGCTATTTCACGCTTGCAGTACACACTTGCACTAAACATACTCTAATTCATTTAGCTCTAAAATCAGGCACTATTTGTTTATGTTAAAATTCAGAGAGAGAGTCATTTCACATTGATTTCCTGAACTGGCCCCAGTTCTGTAACTAGAATAAGAGTGAGAGTTTAGCCAGCATGAGTAAACTGGAAAACTCGACATTTTAGTTGAGACCTAGAAATGTTAACTAAACTGTTTATGAGCTCATTGTGCAAGCAATTATTTGAGTAAAAGCATCATGACTTTTTGTATTTGTTTAGTCAGAAAAATCAGCATCAACTAATGGTACAAAATATTCTCTAGTTAGATGTTCTGTATTCAGTCACAAACAGCTGAGGATTCACTTGGACCAGCCTTCCCAGTAGACTCTGATTCATCAGGACTCCACAGTATGAATATCTGGTTACTTGAATTCAGTTAAGATGCTGTTAACTTAGCACCGTTGGCCCTCTGTACCTGAGGATGTGGAACCCGTGGATACGAAAGACCGGCTGTACTGCACCATTTTATACAAAGGACATGAGCATCTGTGGATATTGGTATCCGTGCAGTGTCCTAGAACCAATCCTGTGCGGATACCAAGGGATGACTGTACAACCAGGTGATGATAATAACAGCTAACCAACCTAGAGGGCTTACTTCTGTCAGGCCCTGGTCCAACGTCTGTACATATATTACCTTGTTTAATCCTTACACCAACCCTATGAGATGTGTTCTACTACACTCTACACATATGAAAGTTGAAAAGTTAAGTATGTTGTCTCATACATAGTAAACCCAGCCAGCCTAGTTCCAGAACCCCAGAATTATTCCAAGTGCCTCCCTCATGTGCATCTCCACTTTGTTTTTGTAGAGAGCCCATTATAAGTGTATCTTGGCATAATTAGAGGTATAGAGAATTTTTTCGTGTTTACTACGAAAATCAGAGGATCTTGATGTTGAAAGACTCTACAGAGATGGTCCAGTCCAATCCTTACTGCATCTCCCCAGCGGAAGCAGCCACCCTTCTCTCTGCTCACCCCCAGCAGCAGGGACTCACCAAACCCTGTAGCACTCCCCTCCCACTTCAGAAAGCCTGGACCATTGGAAGGCTTCCTTTCCTTTAAGTGAAATATACTTTGCTATAATTCCACCCACTGGCCAGCACTCTGCTATCTGAAGCCATCGTAGAGACGTGTATCCTCTCCTTCTCCTGGTAGCCTGCAAACATCTGGAAGAGTAATTATGTACCATCCCAAACTGCATCCTCCCCGCCTCCTTGCTCAGCCCTCAAATGCCACTATTTCAAGATCCAATCATCTCGCTCATTCTTCACTGGGCTTTCTAAGTTTGGGGTAAATCCCATTTTGAAATGTGGGACTGGAAACAAAGACAGTTGTAAGAAAGCCTGAAGATGCCACAACGATTGCTCCCTTGACCTTAGGACACTTTTCTAGGTGCACCTCGAGACCACCTCTGCAGGTCGATAGCACCCCCGACAGCTCACTCACCTCTGACCTGTAACCCACCACGAGTCCAGAAGGACCTTTTTTCCCTATTAAACGCATCAAGCCAAACCTTCCCCATTGTATATTTTTTAAGTTACTCTTTTAAACACAAGCTTAGAATTTGTCCACGGAAAGGCAAAGACGGAGAGAAACAGAGACAGAGATTACTCTGCATTCATTCCACCCCACAAATCTTTTCTATGGACAGGGAAGAAATTCAAAAGACCTGTTAGTTAGCTCACTAGACATGAGTTATTTTAGAAGGAAAAAGCAAAAAAAGGTGGAATTAGCACAGAGCTGAGCTGGACTCTAAAATATAAAAAATGCCAAAACAAAGAGAAAGCGTCAACAGCTTTCAGGGGCTACTCTCCTATACTGCTTCCCTTGTTGGAAAAGTTATCAATCAGATGCTATAATTTCAAACATTTACTGAAACAAGAGTCAGGCCAAACGTCATAGAGGCTGTATGTGGCATATGGGTCATTGTTTTTTCACACATGACACTGTTTCCATGAACAATAGGTTGAACCTGGGGAAACTCACCAATTGACTCTGCCAAGCTCAGCCAAAATTCTAACCAAAAAGCAAGTCAGGAAGCTAAGCTTAAAGAGAGTAAACGATTCCTTCAAGATTTCTACAGCACCATTGAATTCACAGCACCAAAGGAAGAAAACGATTCTTCATATTTTTAGACAATTGTTCTTTATGTTGCCTAAACTTTGGTTAAATAATTCATAACTACAGAATCAAGATCCCACACACAAACTGCAATAGATTTTATCTGTGCATACCAAAGGGGTTTAAAATATTTGAAGCAGCGTATTCAGAGATGGTTTTCTTTTTCCTTCCAAATCTTTTCATATTCTTTATCACAAAACAGATTTCAAGTTTAAAAATCAACAAAGAAAAACTGGAGCATAGAGTTTAAATAATAAGAAATAAACTAACATTGAGAACACCTCCCCCCCCCCCTTTTGTTTTTTACTGCAGGATGGAACTGGCTTGTTGCAAGCTAGAGAGCTAATAATTAAATCATGGCGTTAGTGGGTTTTATTCCATGTTTTGAAATTCAGTGAGACAATATGAAATGTGAAAGGGACATAATAGAAAATATCTTACTATTGTGTTGACTGAGGCATCAAAGACACCTTAGATGTCCATAACACCTGCTCTCCCCAAGCAAAAGGGAAACTGAGACAACACAGTAACATTTTCCAACGACATTTAAAAGGTTTGTGGAAGAACTATAATGAGAATCTATTATTTTCTGACCCCTCACTGTCTTTCTTCAAGGGCATTTTGAATAAGAGTTACGAAAGCTTAACTTTAACTTTAACTGCTATAATAATAAAAGGAACGCGATCACAACCACTGGTGAGCTGGTAATTAGGAGTTGTGGGACAGGAGAGAGAGGCAGCTTTTCCCATGTGTCCCACAGCGATATTGACCAAGACATCAATCTCCTTGGCGAAGATGGACAACCTCTGCTTCCTGTTTCCCCAGGGCACAAAAGCATCTGTATCTATGCCATTACACTGGTCACAGGAATAAAAGAAAGGAAAATGAGTACTAACACACGTGATTTATTGTAATCAACTTTAATCCCGTACCCATAAACGTAGGGAGGAAGAAGGAAAACTGTCTTGCTATTATCTAGAGAATTTAATGATCATTACGTGGGGGAAAAGGCATACTGAAAATACACGGTATTCAACAAAATGGATATAAGCAGAAGACTTCTTTTTTTTTCATGAATAGTCTGTCCATGGACAATAAATATAGCTGTCAGAAAAACAGCAACGTGTATATGTGTGTACCGTCTATTTGCCCAACTTTCTGTCTTGTTCTATCCATCCTTTCCTCAACCTCTATACCTACTAATTCCACAGGGCTGTGATTTTCAATTTAGATACATTTTGAGTATCTGAATACTATTCTAAAGATGCAAATCAGAACTCGGCTACAAGTTCAGTTGGCAATGTCTTACTTTTTTAAAATGAATTTGTGATCCCAGAATTGGTAAAAATATGTATTCTATTCATCTCCTTGTTTTTAACAAACATATATCCTTGAGATTAATGACCTATGAGAAGTTTTGTTTGCTGTCCACATGTTAGGAACCCAGGAAGGAATGTCATTGGGGGAGGTTTTGGCAGGGATTTTTGAGTACAAAACACAAAAACACACAATGGCAGTTGGAAAATATTTGGAAAACTCAAAAACAACAGCTTGTGTTAATTCTCAGCTGACTTGTGGCTCACGTTCACTTTTCACCTCATTGAGACTGATGGCAAAAGAGCAAGCCGGGCCCCGTGCAGCTCTGGCTGCAGATGTTTTATTCTAATTCCGTTGTTAAGAGAAACATGGACCATTGTGGGTGCCATGTATGTTTACTGCGAAACAGAAATATGTGGCAATTAAAACAATCCTATCTGCAATTAAAAACAATCAGGCACAATATACTAGATTTATGAATATGGGTCCCCTGACATGATCTCCATTTTCTAAGATAGAAACAAACAATAAACAAGAACAAAACAGAACAAAGAAACACCTTATAACACAGAACTGCAGCCAAGCACTTACGTTTAAGAAAACACAATTGCATGAGTTACTGATATTCAGACTAGCGATTTCAGAGATAGTAAAGCTCCAGAGCTCCTTCCCCAGTGGAAGCCCAGTGTCAGAACAAATAAGGTTGCTGCTGCAGTGGGTGCAGCAGAGAGGTGGCTGGAGCTCCACCAGCTCAGCCCTTTCTTGCTCCCAGGGGAAGCCTCGGGCCATAAGATTCTGAAGAACCTGGATCAGAGACAGAAGCTTGGCGAGATTGACTCCATCAAAAGGATTACTGAAACATATCTCTGACACCAAAGTGTTTAAATATTTAAAAGGCAACATATCCAAAAAAAATTAAAATGAAGTTGTTTAAGGGAATGACTTTATTCAATTCAATGGGTACTTCAAAAGAAAATTCCTTTAGCCTACTATTGTATCTGGATAATTATTTCTCCAAAAGAGGTAGAACTATATACTCCAAGCTCAGTCAATGGCACCAACCTTCACTTCTCTTCTTCCACATCTCTGTTCACTGCTTGCCCTGCATTCATTCAATGATCAAGTTCTGTTTGTTCTATCCTTGAGCATCTATCAGATCCATCCCGTCTTCTCCATTCACCTAGCAGCCTCCTTAACTCAGACCCTTATCAACTCTGCCTGGATCCTAAAGAGATCGTGCTAAAAGCCGACAACATTGATGACTTCACTCACTTGCTCAAATCCTCTACTGGCCCAGTGTTTATGGAGTCAAATCCACACTTCTTTTTGGAGTACCCCAAATCTGTCTGGACCTGGACAGGCTGCCTCTCCAGTTCTCCCCCAAGGGGAACCCTTCCCAGCACTCCACGTACCCTTATGCCTCTGCGCTCTTTCACGTATGTGCTTGCTGCTTCAAATGCCCTTCATTCTCAACATTTCTACAACCCTGAAGTCATTCCCCATCCTACCTTGTCTGCTTGGCTTCTACTCTTCCTTCAAGACTCAGATCCTATGTCCTCTTGTAAATCCTCCCTGGTATCCTTAAATGGAGTAGAAACTCCTTTCTCTATGCTGCCTTACTCTATTACATAAAACGCTTTGATAGCGTATATCTCATTGTATTATAATCGTCTACTGACAAGTACTTGTTATTCTCCTATATTGTGAATTCTTCAAGGATAAGAATTACTTTTATTCACCTTCGCATCTGCAGAATTTAGCTGGGACTTAGTAGCAGTCAAGGCATGGTTAAAGAATGAATGAATGAGGGAATGAATGAATGCATGTGCTGGGAAACCCGAGGAGGAAGTTCACCAGATAAAAGGTAAAGACTTATATCAACTCAATTTCGTGAAGCTGATGGGTCAGTTAAGCCCTGACTCTGTTCCCACACTTAATTTGTTCACTCGTGTACTCATTCATTGATTTAACAAACATTGGTTGAATGCCTGCCATGGTTCAGGTACTGGACCAGGCACTGTAGGTCACAAATAATAATATATACTCCCTGCTCTCAAAAAATGTATAGCCCAGAGGGGGCATCAGATGTGTAAAACGTAAGTGCCATCAAGAGCCGTAGGAGCCACAATAGAAAAGTGGGGCAGGATGGAAGTTGAAGAAGCGCCTGGTGTGTCCGACTGGGGCAGCCCTCCTCATGGAAGTGCTTCCTGAGAAGTGTCCTGAGAGGCGAGCCTGAGGGCAAGGCGGAGGAAGGCATAGCCAACCAAAGAAGAGAGTTGGTGCAAATGCCAGGGAGGTGAAGGAGTATGCTGTAATTAAGTGAAATGGACAGACTCTAAGGCAAACCCAGGCTCTAGAAGGCAGCCCTGTATGGAAATTTCAATTCGCCACCTGTGTGGGCTTGGGAACACTCCACCTGCTGTCAGGTGAAGTAGTAATAGTACCTACTTGGTACTATTGGTAGGAGAGCTGTGAAAATTAAGTCAAATCAAGCAAAAAGTAGGTGAAATAGCTGGCACGGTATGTGGAGCTTGATGACCACGATGATGATCGTTGGGGCTACAACACGGTGCAAGATGAGTCTGAACAGCTAGGCAGGGCCCAGCTGGAGGAGGGTCATCTACAACACGCCATGGAGTTTGGACTTTAATCTGTAGTAGTTGACAGAAAACCATGGAAGAATATTAAGTAATAAAGTGCTTCATTATCAGATTTGCACTTTAAGATCTCTTAGGCAGCTGTATGAAGGATGAAATGAAAAGGAGCACAAGATGAACCGTGAGGGCTGGACTAAGACAACAGTTTGGGGGGATGGTGAGGAGAGGACAGACCATGGAGATGTTAAAGTAGAGCCAACCAGACTTGGTCACAGACAGTTGATGGGGGACAAAAGAAGGATGTAGGGTTGAAAATGACCCTTAGATTTCTGGCTGAAATGAATGAAGTGGGAGAGCCATTAGCCAAGAAAGGAAACACAGGAATCAGAACCAATTCGAGGGGAAACAGGAGTTTCATTTTAGATGTCAAGTCTGCCAGGATATGGAAGACACAAGCAGAACTGCACGATAGGCTGTTGCTAGATGAATCTGGTTCTGGCTGGACTTACAGATGTGAGAAGCAATAGCATATTATTTATTGTTACTTGGAGCTACAGAAATAGACTTATTCATCTGAAAAAACAAGTAAAAAGCCTGAAGAGAGGAGAATGTTGGTTTCCCAGTGCATATAAAAGTTAAGTTTACACTATACTGTAGTTAGTCTACTAAGTGTGCAATAGCATTATGTCTAAAACAACAATGCACAGACCTTAATTAAAAAATACTTTATTGACAAAATATGCTCATCACCATCAGACCCTTCAGCAAATTGTAGCGGTAACATCAGAGGCCACTGATTACAAATCACCATACCAAATACAGTAATAATGAAAACATTTGAAATACCGCGAGAATTACCAAAATCTGACACAGAGACACGAAGTGAGCAAATGCTGTTGGGAAAATGGTGCCGATAGATTTGCTGGACACAGGGTTGCCACAAACCTTCAATTTGTTAAAAAAAAATGGAATATCTGCGAAGCACAATAAAGCAAAGTACAATAACACGAGGTATGCCTGTACTTCTATTGCCTTTTATACCTCTTAACTATTTTTTTCCATTCACCACAGGATACAGATTTCTAAAATTTCAGACAGGATGAGGCCCCCATGAGATCCAGCCCAACACAGTAAAGCCATCAGTTCTGCTTTTACTTTAGTCATGCAAGGTCTTGTTTTGTTGAAACTTTTTTTTCAGTAAGGCCTAATCAAAGAAGACTCAAGGAACAATCAATATATTAGTGGGTATTGGACCTTGCTTGCTTCTTCTCAAGTGAAGGTTGTGTCTGCACGATAATTACCTGACATGCCCGTTCTTAACCAGATCTTTCATGTCCTAGAGGTGCAAACTCCTTCAGAAAAAAATACACATAAGTTCTTAGATAATGTTATACAGGCACTATATGGTAAACAGCTCTCTTAAGTGTCACAACACACTTATGAGGTAGGTTCTTTAGGTCCTTGTTTTTAATCCTTCATTTTACAGATGAGGAAACTGAGGCTCAGAGAAGTTAAATAACTTGCCCAAGGTCACACAGCTAGTAAATGGCAAGGTCAGGATCTGAACCCAAGCAGTCTGATGACATCAGACTTGCAAATCTTAACCATTACACTTAATGCTATGTGTAACATCATTAATGCTAGTTGGTTAGCAATCATTTTGCCTTGTGCTCATAATTCCTTTGATATCTCTTATTCCTAGCTGTCCCTGTGTGGATTTTATTTATTAGTGGGAATACTGGTATGATGGAAGGGAGAAGACAGCATACGAAGTAATTACATAAATTTCCCAGCCACCAGTCCTGGATTTCCAATAGGAACTTGAACAATCCTGTATGCTTCAAAATGCAGAGTGTTTTATCTCCTGAGTTGCTGGCTCTTCACATTAGTAACTAACCTACTTTTTAAAATGTGTTTGTTTTAAAGTGGCCACTAAAGATTAAATCTCCTGAATGAATCCAAGATAAAACTCAGAGTCACTCAGCTCTACAGAGACAGAAGGCAGCTGCACCCAGGAACAGGTTCAGGGTAAAGTGGTCAGATGAATTCACATACTTGGAACAGAAAACACATTTGAGTGGTGAGAGAGGAGACAGTCAGCTTGTTTCCCTGGAGAGACCTTGAACGACATTCTAGCCTCTGCCTGAACCTGCTGGCTGAAACTAAGATGTATCTGGGACCAAACGAATGTAAGTGTCACAAACTGCTGGGACTGTTGACACTGACGCATGCAGTCAGCTGGGCAGCCCCTCAATGCATCTTTCCAGGTCCCCTTCTATGCACTCAGCACTATGCTCAGAGTTGGGAATTCCATGGTGAACAAAAACAGACAGGAACGTTCCCTTCTAGCATCACTGTTTTATGTTGGAGTCAGAAACTGAATTAAATGATCTCACACATGAATGATAAATCCGAGTAAGTGCTATGAGGCAAAGAGGCAGGGCTTTGTGAGAAAAAGGAACAAAGGTCCCATGGAAGAACTGACACCTTAATAGAAACATGAACAGATATCAATCAGACAAAGGGCAATGGACTTCTAGGCAGAAGGAACAGCATGTGCAAAAGCCTCATGACAGCAAGGCCTCCACTGGCCGAGAAGCATCTTTGTGCAAATTAGAAAAAAGGCACCACTTCCTCAAGACCCTTTGCTTCTGGAAACTTGTTATAATTCACTGATTTTGTTAGAACAAGACTTTTTATTGGTCAACCTCCAAAAAACTTGTTTATACAATTCTATGTTATCTGGAATGTCAATGGCACAACCCCCAATATTATATAGTAACTAGTCACATTTGGCTACTGAGGACTTAAAATGTGACTAGTCTATGTCAAGATGTACTCTAAATATAAAACACACTGGGTTTTCAAGAGTCAGTGTGAAAGTATTTATAGAGAGTACCTCAATTATTTTTTATTGATTACATGTTGAAATGGCACTATTTAGACCTATTGTGTTAAATAAAATATCGTATTAATTTCTCTTGCTTGTCTTTATTTTTATTTTTAAGGTAGCTACAAGAAAATTTAAAATTCCATGTGTGACTCAGGTCTGTGGCTTGCGTGACATTCTTACTGGCAGCATTGGCACAGCCTTTGGTGGACTGGCCTTGTGTACTGCAAACCATACCATGCGCCCTAAGTGGCGGGAATGGACCTGATGAGCACGGGAAATGACAGGACAGCAGGGTCATTGTCGTCCAGAGGCCAAAGAGGAGTGCAATGCAAGATAAGACAGGGGGCCAGGTCATGCCAAACCCTGCCTCCTAAGTCTGGAAAGCTTAATAAGTTTCATCCTTTGCTTCATGTTCATGGATACCTCCCTTGCTTTGAAGTTTGTCTCAGCAGTGATTTATTTTAAAAGCATTTACTGAGCACCTATTGTGTGCTGAGCACTGTGCTGGGAGTTACAGATGCAAAAGTGACCAAGAAAATCTCTATTGACACAGGGCCTACAGTTTGTGGGAAACACAGTCAAGCAAGAGGACCATTCAAGAGTGTGAAAGTCCTGCTGACCGTGCTGAGCCCTGAATGCTAAATAACTGTGTACTGCTGCTGATACAGCGGCTGGGCAAGTGAATGTGGAAAATTCAGCAAAGATTGAACCATCCTTCCTGAGAAGAGCATATGCCTTAAACTCTCCCCATTCAGAGCACAGGTCACTGAAGGGTGTGGCAAAGAGAAACAGAACCTACCCTGCCCCGGTTCCTGGAGATCTCTCAGTGTCCACGTGGGGATGCTTCTTTTCAATAGGAGGCCTATACAACTCCTTTTAGCATTCTGGATGAGGATAATCTGGGTTTGCCCAATCTGCTAGTAGATGGCAGAAAAGATGCAGCAGAAGACCTGAATACGGCAGAGAGAGGGCTTCGCTGTAATTCTGGAGAGGAGGGCTATTTGTGCACTGGCTACGTGTATACGAACCTCCACCTTTATAAAGCATTGCAGGCGGGCCCCCGGCTTCCCATGGACCCTCCACCTGGAGAGGCCCTTCCAGTGGGGCACTTAAAGAGCAGGGAGAGGAATAGGCTATTGCCTGGTCCTGATGTAGTCCTGGGAGCACTCAAAGTAAAGACGTTACCCATGAAGCAGAATGTGTTTAAATAGAAAGGTGACCAGACTTGGAACTGGACCAATATATTGGATTCTTAGGTTTCAGATTTACTCCTTCAGCAGAATTAATAAAGTCATACCAGCTCTTTGGAAATGTTTCTTAATCCGTCACATGAAAGGTTAATGCTGATGAACCTTGATATCCCTATTACCACGAACAACATATAAACCGTGAACAAACACAACAGAACAGGGGCTGGAAGCTGTGGAACTAACTAGAAGCTGGGTTCTGGTCTCAGCTTCTTCCCCTTAAATAATGCACCTTTATTATTTGATCTTTAAATATTTTTGAATCTTTAAACACATCTTCATTTTTGAAAATTTCTCACTAAAAAATCAATGATATATAGAGAGATGATTTTCAAAAACAAATAAAACTGGTTTAAGAATAAGGAAAATTGAGCTCTGGACCCAGTTAAGACATTAGTTCCTTGTGGGATCATGAACAGACAGTTTGCATTTCCCTATGTATCGAACGGGGACCATATTAGAATCTAATGAGACAGTGAAGGAAGCAGGCTCTGAAGCCTGCGAGGATTGGTACAAATATATGACTTCCTGTTGCCATCTTAATTATTAATGTGTCAGATTGAAGTAGCCAGATTTAATATAAATAGCAGGCATAGCACTTGCCTTGCGTTACCTCCTCTCTCAGCGCTTTGCACTGGTTAGGCCATTGGAACCTCACACCACCATTATGGGGTAGGTGTTATGATTGTCCCATTTTACACTCAGGAAACAGAAGTACAGAAATGCTAAATATACCTGGGCACACAGCTACTACATGGCCAGGCAAGGCTTCAACCCAGACAGGGTTCTTACCCAAGTCCACATGGCTTAGAGCTCCAGGTGCCAAATACCTACCTATGTTTCACTTATTAGGAAAAAAAAAAAGACTACTTCTAAAGATAAATTAGAACACTAAACTTATAATTTTAAGTATTCAACAAAATGGAAGGTAACCAGATCCTTATTTCTAATATATTAGTAACTTAAAACGAGGATCATTTTAAGGTATCCAAAGTGACTCATTTTTTCTTCATTCGGAGATCAGTATGACTGATTTTAAAAGCATGAAACCGTAGGGACTTCCCTGGCGGTCCAGGGGTTAAGACTCTGAGCTTCCACTGAGGGGGACACAGGTTCGTCCCTGGTCAGGGAACTAAGATCCTGCATGCCGCACAGTGCGGCCAAAAAAAAAAAAGCATAAAACAGTATGCAGAATTGCTCTCAAGGTTATTTCTTACCAAAGACCTGAATTGGATGGTACCGTGTGCACACATTAACCCTCAAGGTCACGTGCATTGAGACGGCTGCCAGTATTGCATCAGAAGTGAGCGCCAAGCTTCCTCCATCCCGCCCGTTGGGAGGTATCTGGGAGAGGATGAGGTGTGTCTGCACAGACCAATCTACAGCAAGTGACGCCTGTGTCCTTTAGGGGCCAGAGTGGGCTGACGTCAGTCACAGGGTTGGCAGCCAGCCAGGCGGACTAATCTGTTTGTGCAAATAACCTTTGCTGGAGGCCCATCTTGTGCCAACATTCAGACTGGGCCACCCAGAGCTCCTGCACACACATGGCCTCTCCAATTGTTTGTTTTTCAGTACCCTGCAGTGACCTCGCTAGAATGCAAGCAGGAACACAGCACTAGGATCCAGACTCTGGATAGGGAGCCTGGTAGGGAGCCTGGCTCTGTCATATCTCAGCTGTGCGACCCTGAATAAGTCCCCTGTCCTCCCTGGGCCTCAATTCCCCCTTCAGTTAAGTGTGGGTATTGATAGCACCATCTCAGGGGGCTTTTGTGAGGATTACAGGATGAGCATGTATCGAGCCCTTAGAACAGTGGATAGCACACAATAAGCATGAGACGCTGTTGTCATTCAGAGCATAGCAGGACCTGCCACCCCCAATGCCACCTTCTATCAGTCCTCATCTTAAGATGACACACTATATATTTTTTTAATTGAGATATAATTCACATAACATAAAATTCACTCTTTCAAAGTATACAATTCAGTGTTTGTAGTATATTTGCTGTGTTGTGCCATCATCACCACTATCTAATCCAGGATGTTTCTTATCACCCCAAAAAGAAACCCTACCCAAGAGCAGTTCCTCCTTAATCCCCCTTCCCCATCCCCACACACCCACAAATCCACCTTCTGTCTCTGTGGATTTGCCTTTTCAGGATATTTCCTGTAAATGGAATCTTAAAATACATGGCCTTTTGTGAAGATGACACACTATAAAAGAAGCCTTTACACTTCAGAAGCCAAATAACAGGATCCCACCATCCTCCCCCCGCAAACTAATAAAGTGTCAGTGCACTTGCTTCCCATAACAGCCTCTCAGTGGGCTGCCAGGAGGAGGTTCAGCTGGATTTGGGCTTTTGAAATGGTTTAAGCTCTGATGTTCGCTTTCTCTCCCACATCACACAACACAGACGCAGAGAAGTGGGCCTATCGTTCCATCCTCCTTCTTCCCTGGTTTGTCTACAAAGATCAGCAGAGTCCCACCCCCGACCATGACTAAGTCTCATTACCAACCAATTATCTCCCCTGGCAGGAGACGCACCCCTCCAGACTCAACCGGTAGGAGGAGACAGATGACAAAGTTTCATAACATGCAAACTCTTCCTTAAG
>NW_021703771.1:60592478-60800285 GCF_005190385.1 Monodon monoceros
GAGGAGACAGATGACAAAGTTTCATAACATGCAAACTCTTCCTTAAGCTCGCAGAAGCCCCAGGCTAAGAAACCCCCGGCCTTAAGTCACACTGGCAATGGCTCCTGCTTTAAAATATACTGAGGTCATCCTTTGACCTGAGAAAACCCCGACACTGCTCTGGAGAGACGCAACACAGAATAGAGGATGCCTCATACTCATTCCCAGTTTGAGAAGAAAACAAGGGTGCATTTTATTCATTCACAATGTCATATGTCAAATGTATCTCAATAAAGCTGGAGGGTAAAAGGTTTTTAAAAAAAGAAAGCATTGTTTGGAGAAGGGGGAAAAAAAGCTTTATTGAGGTGTAATTGGTGTACAAAATTTGCATGCATTCAATGTACACATCTTGATGAGTTTGTACATATACATACACCCCTGATAACTTTCAAGGTTCTAATTGTCTCCATCACCTCCAAAAATATCCTTGTGTCCTTTTGTGTGTGGTTTTGTTTGGGTTGGGTTTTTTGTGTGGTAAGAACACTTAATATAAGATCTATGCTCTTAACGTATTTTAAACTGCAAATCTTGACTCCTTCATTCAATGCCCTCGTGACCTTAGACAACCAACTACTCCTGTTTCTTTGTCCTGGACTCCTTCAAATGTAAAGCAGGGATGACCCCAAGACCCCTCCAGCTCTAAAAATCTGCCAAAGTTTCTCTCACTGATGCATTAATGTGAGAATGCAGCACCGACACCACCAGCATGGCTCTCAGGACTAAGTGCTTTCGCATAGTCAGACCGAGTTCAAGGAAGGAAATGTAAGTGGTAACTTTTGGCCCACTGAGCTCCTTCCTGCTCATGAGTAGGGGTATGAGGACTGAATAAAAATTCTAGAATACCACTGGTCTTCAGTCAAGCGAAGATATGATTAAAGAGGAAAGTAGTTTTTAAATGTCACAATGGGAATGAAGAACACAGGTGTACTTATCACTCTTACTTTTTAATTGTGGCTTGTTAAAATGTTCTAACATCTCTTTAGAAAAACCAACATCCTTCTGAAGGAGCTAAGCTCCAAGCTGGCTAACAGGCAAGCAGCAGGAAAGAGCACAGAACATTGGCTGGGCAATTAGCCCCTGAATAACAGAGAGCTAATTATATAATGAACCCAATGTTGGGCCCCATCGTTACCGGTCACTCACTGCCCTTCCCTATTGGATGACCTAGGAAAGGCTGCTTTGTCACCCGAGTGGACTTGCCTTCTGTGCCAGCGGTTAAGAGTGCCAGTGCCCATGTGGTTTCTCTAATTACGTGATTCCTCAGGCCAGCTGGGATTTCTTTGGTCTAGATCAGTCCTTTTTATCAAAGGACCCAGTGATGATCTCTGGACATTCATTCCTTTAAGGTACCAAAGCTATCAATGCAGTGAGATCACATTACACTCTGGCCAGTCTGAACAGAGGTAAGAGGTCTACTGTACATACTGTACCTACTTCTGTGGCTGGGAGTTGCCCTGTTTTATAACTTCTCTAGAACTGAGACTCAGAAACACACTCTAAAAATTCAGGAACAGATTTGCAAATCACACACATGCTAAAACCACCTTCTGGAATTAAGGCAGCTTGCATTTCCAGTTTGACCTTTATCAATAGAACTCACGAATTAAAAGCAAATCCTAAGCCATTTGGACCTCTTTCCTAGCCCCAAGATTTTCATATGGTTTTGTTTCCCAATCCATTTGAGCCAAACGGGATAGATCAGCTTTCATTGTAGTCAGAACATTTTGCAGGAGCTGACAAAAAATTCTCATCATGAGGCAGATAAGAGGGTCCTCGTGAAGTGGAAACAAGGTCAAGCAAACTTCCAAGTTAAACACATATTTCTCCTGTTTTGAACATCCTTTCTCGCTAAGTTTAAGAAACACGGTTTTTAATTTTCTAAGTATCCTCTCCCTGCCAATGCTCAAAACTGAATGTCTCCGTTTCTTTGCTTATGTTTGTAAACTTCTCACTATTGGAGCAGCCCAGGTGGGAGAAAACATTAATCACAGAGTAAGAAATTAGAGAGTCAGGAAAAAAAGTCACCCCAGGCCTGAAGGCAGTCCCTCAACAATATTTATAGATCACCCACTACATGACACCCTATTTGCCATTTGCAGGGAGGCTGCTGCCGCCCCTGCTGGAAAAACACAGCACAAAGGTTCTCCTTGAACCCCCAAAGGACTTGGCTTGCGGGTGGGTGTTATTGTTTGCACTGGAGCAGGTGGTGGAATTTTATGTAAACTGATCTCTGCTTTTCAAAGAATCAGGGTGATCTTTTTTTTTTTTTTTTTGATGTGCACCATTTTTAAAGTCTTTATTGAATTTGTTACAATATTGCTTCTGTTTCTTTATGTTTCTGGTTGTTTTGGCCAGGAAGCATGAGGGATCTTAGCTCCACCACCAGGGATGGAACCTGCATCCCCTGCATTGGAAGGTGAAGTTTTTACCACTGGACCCCCAGGGAAGTCCCCTATTTTTCACTGTGTATCAGATGATAACCGTCAACAGTCCCACATTAAAGGTCAATAGTGGAAAAGTGTGAAGCCCCCAAACTGTCTTTCATTGTGGTGTTATGACTCTGCCATTCTCACTGCTTAGAAATTCCTTAATCAGTATTTTTCCCTCTTGGGAAATGTTACTTGCAACTACTGGAGTACTTTCGAGAGGGGCAGCGTTTATCATTCTGAAACAAAGCTAAATACTTGCATGCATGTTTCTCTGCGGAGGTCACGGGTGCTGCCTTTCGTTTTTAAAGCAAAGAATGCATTGAAAGATGGACAGCCCAACAGATGTCGAATACAAAATGAGACAGGATAGATCTATTTAGAGCAGGGTTTCTCAACCTCAGAACTGTTGTCATTTGGGGTCAGACAATTCTTTGTTGAAAGGAATTCCGTGTGCATTGTAGTCTATTTGGCAGCATTGCTTTCTCTCCCCTAGATGCCAGTAGCACTCCCCCAACTGTAACAAACAGAAACGTCTCTGGCGTTGCCAAATAACCCCTGGGGGGGGGGGCAAACACCCCTGGTTGACCACCACTGACTGATTTAGATGAAAAAAAAAAAATTGGGGGTTTCCTTTGTTGTTTTATTTGGGTGTGGGAGGGGGGATGGTATGGTGATTAAGTCTGATAAAGGATCTGAAATGGATTTCTAGCAATCAAAGTAACATTCTAAAGTATACAGACAAAAGGATAGTGAGGTCTGTATAGAAAGCTAGGAGTTTTCTCTAGCCTCTGTTAACACATCACAGTCTTGTTTGGCGAGCTCCTGAAGAAGCAATTGACTTACCTGAAAGAGTGAAATAAATTATACTTACTCTTTAGAAGATACAGTGTTTTCTAGACTAAATTATCAACTAAATAATAATAAAAACGAAATTCTAGACTAAATAGTCAAGCAGGTCCAATTTTTGCTTTTGATGTCCTAGAATACACTACTGATAGAAATGAGAAAAATTAAACCTAATTTCTTAGGTTTCTGCTAAGCCCACAGAGTTGATGGCTAGTCTGTGACTTTCTGAGTATCTATACTATGCATACAACTGTGTTTCGTTTTGTGTATTATAAATACAATAGATAAGATTCTGTAAGCAAATATTTCAGCAAATCTCTCTCCTTCCCTTCCCCCCACCCCCAAAACACATGTACACACACATTCTGAGCTTTATTAATCTAGTTACGATTTTCTCTGTAACTATTCATTTTAACCTACAGCAGTAATTTTCTTTATTAAAAAACAATCAGCTTTCTTTCAACAATTTTTAGACAGAAACTGAGCTTGTGAAACAAGACACCTCCCTTCCTCTCCCTCTGCAGCTATTCTTGAAGTGGAGTTTAAACCACTGACCTAGTGAAGAAAATTAAATTGTAAATTCTTAGTTATTATAGACAGTGTGAGGCATAATGATATAGGTAAGGTTCATAAGCATTGTAAGGTTATGAACTAACTTTACATGTGGCAAATTCTCAATTAGCCTCAGGAAAAAATTAGTAGTTTCCAAAGACAGACATAGGTTAACATTATAAAGGAAGAACAATTCTCTTAAGGTCTTTAACAAGCAAACAACACTGCAGTGAAAATTCTGTTTATTGTACAAAGCTCTTAGTCCGCGTATTTAATTAGAATTCCTCATTAAATATCAGTTCTCTGCTGTGAGAAGCCGCCCCTCAATTCAAAACCTTCCAAGAACTACGCTGAATTCCTATCCTGCCAATCCGCAACCCACCAACCTGTTATTTGGTAGCTCCTCTGGCCTCAACACAGCCCCATGTCTTCAAACAACCAGGCCACCACACTGCTTTGCATGTTCCTGTTTAACAGGAAGTCCCACCTCCTGGTCTCCATCAAGTTAACTGCTTTGTTGTTTTGTTTTTTAATTTAGCTTCAAAATTTACCTGAAGTCTTTCCTAAGCATTTCTTTCTGGAAAGACCTCTGCCTAAGTTTAAGACTCCTTGGAATCTCTGCGTTGAGCTCAATCATTGCCTGGCCTTTGAATTCTCCTGGAGTTGTTTCAATGAGTAGGTTAATCACAGGGTTACACCTAAACGACAAATTCTTCAAAGACAAGTCCCTATTTTTCTCCTTCCCTCTATTCCCTACCTGTTGTCCATAGGACATACAATAGCTTTCCAATAACATGTGCTAAAATGGAATTGCATATATAGTTTAAAAGAAAACGAACTATTAAGAACCCAGGTATAAACAGTCCAGTCATGGAAATAACAGCTCAGTCAGCTGACAGAATGTGGTTAATTTCATGCGTCAACTTGACTAAGCCACAGGGTGCCCAGATATTTGGCCAAACCTTATGCTGGGGATTTCTGGGAGGATGTTTTGTGATGAGATTAACATTTAAATCAGTATATTGAGTAAAGCTGATTGCCCTCCAGAGTGTGGGTGGGCCTCATCCAATCAGGTGAAGGCCTGAATGGAACAAAAGTCATACCATTCTCCAAGTAAGAGAGAATTATCCTGTCTGACGGCTTTTAAACAGGGACATCAGCTCTGTAGATTTTCGACTTGCTAGCCTCCATAATGATGTGAGCCAGTTCTTTCTAATCAATCAATCAATTTCCTATTGGTCTGTTTTTCTGAAGAACACTGAGTGATACACAGAGGAAACTAAAGAACTGTTAATAACTATTACAGGGCTCTATCTGAGCATGAAAGGTCTAACCCAGCTCCTGAGAAAGAAACAGAAACAGAATGCGTGACTGGCCTCAGCTTCCTAGGTCAGGAGAGGCTGCCAGCATTACAGGAGGAAAATGACACACAGGTCTAGGGTCACCCATTTAGCCATAGAGACAGAGACAGACTCAGGTTTTGTGGTACTTGAAATTTAGACCATTATGCATGTTGGGGAGGAGGGAGGGAAGGATGCTTTTTAAGAAAAAGAACATGAAATTAGAAAATTTTCAGAAATACATAAATTCAGGTGAACATGTGAACATCTAATGGCCTTGGGAAGAGTCCATCTAAGTGATGGACCCTCAAGTTTATGCTTCATTCACTTCACAGTAAACCCACATCTAAACGGGAAAATTTAGCAGAATGATCCAGAATCATCCTCCATCTGAAGATTCTGGTTCAGGGCTTACCCAGCTTCAAAAGTGTTGAGGAAGAAAGAAAAACAGAAGGGAGGAAGAGGGCTGCTGTCAAATTTGACAACTAACTTTTGAAATTATTTCCAGATTTAAACAGGTGCCCTCCTAAAATAAAAGCAAGTCACAAGTAAAAACGATACACGTAGTTTTACAAAGAAAAAAAATTCCCTCAGTACATAAAATATGGTCAGCAGAAACAAATGAAATGTCAGCTGCTTACAACCCTGGCACTGAGTCAATGTGCAGTCAAATGAATACTGAGGGTACTGAGGGTACACGGAGTGACAGCATCTCAAATCTGAGACAAGGGCACTAAAACTGGCTCACTTCAGAGTTGCTCAAAGCAAGCAGAGTCATTCATGCTGGCTGCGTGTTGATAAATGCAAGCTACGGGGGGTGGGGGTGGGGGTGGTAAAGAATGCTAGTTTTTTTGTTTGTTTTTAATTCTTGCAATGAAGAGAATGAGTTGGCTTTCTAGAAAGTCTTCAGGGCTAATAAATTTCATGTTTATACAAATGAAAGACAGTTTTACACTGGGAGTTAATTTTGGTGAAAACTGACCATACCTCTTCAAGAAGCAGCAAGCTTCCACCCAAATTTCTTTCTAACTTAACACAGGTTACTTAACGGCGTGATGGGGAAATAGCTGTTTTGTTCTCTGCTACAGTCAGAGAGATTATGTGATTATAGGCTCCATTTCTTCCTTTCAATCCTCAGAATCTTAATGTATGAATGAAAGATTCACGACTGCCAAAGCCAGTCATGGCTCTTGGCTTTATTCCTTACAAAGATGCGGTCCTCTGGGACAGATAGAAATGACAACCTGGCTTATTCCGAGGGATCTGGTTTCCCTGTCCTGGCTGCTGAGCCAGCATAGAACTGAAGACTACCGGGTCCTCGGCTCATCTGCTCTCAACCAGCACAATCACAACTACCCAAAGAAGAGCAGGCAAGTCCTACCTTCCCCCCAGGGAAAGGCAATACCGTAGAGGAGTGATGTGTTTAGCTTTGTTATAAATCTCACTGGGATCAACCTGAACTATGGAAGGCTGGCCATGCTTCTGTATTTAGTAAGCATTACCAGGAGTACTTTCAACTTGTTCACTATCAGAGAGCCTAAGGAAAAGAACTAGTGTGCAGAGCTAGAGTCCCAGGAACAGGAAGGAAAGAGGGAAGATAGAAATGAAATTTATAGCAGTGATCACAAGGCCAATAGAAAAGTGTGCCATATCTTCCATTAGAATCTCCCCTCACATCAGTGTCATTACAAATCACCTACTAAAATCAGTCCTTCCCCTGCCTCAGAATCATGTGCATGGTGGACTTGTAAAGTGATGAACTTGCTCCGTGCAGCCCCCAGATTTTGTATACGCACACACACAGATTTTATACACACACACTACGTATATATATACACACATATATGCAAGCATACGCCATCGATTCTCATTATTCACGGTAGTTAGATTCTATGAAGTCATCACAAACACTGATTTAGCGAATACTGAAGCATTGCTCCTAAAGAGAAATACAGAGTATACAGGGTTGGGTTCCTACAAGCCTCAGGTCACATTTTCATTAACCAATCAATATATAACCTTGTTTTATGTGTGCATCTATTTAAAGATGCCTTTAAACGGGCATCTTTATGTTGACTCATTAACACTGAACTCACAGCCAACAGCACTATAACTCACAACTGCACAAAGTTTATCTGATGCATTTTCTCTGTAAGGCACATCAGCCTTCTTGCACTTTAAAACACTGAGGACTAAACACTTCAGCACTAAGCTTGGGGGCTGTTTTAAACAGTGAAATCACCAACAAAAAGCACAAAAACATGAAAAACACAGCACTAAATGCACCAAGCAAAAGACCCTTGTATGTAGCCTGACAGCTGAAACTAGAAGGCAGGTTTAGGCTTGTTCACTCTCAATGTGCACGATGGGCAACTCAAATTCGTCACCATTCTGTCCATGTCCGTAAATGACAGTGAAAGCACTGGGAGTGCTGATTTGGGGGCTACAAATAAACTTTAGCGAGTGGGTGAGTTTGTAAATACAGAATCTGCAAATACCGAGGATTAAGTATATGTGTGTGTGTATTTATAAAATCGGTGTCATTACTTTATAGTTAGATTATGATTCAAACAATATTTATCAATGCCTACTACTGGCTACACGTACACATATGCACACTATGGTAGATGCTTAAAGAGTGCAAAAAATATGGGCTTCCCTGGTGGTGCAGTGGTTGAGAGTCCGCCTGCCGATGCAGGGGACACGGGTTCGTGCCCCGGTCCGGGAAGATCCCACATGCCGTGGAGTGGCTAGGCCCGTGGGCCATGGCCGCTGAGCCCGCGCGTCTGGAGCCTGTGCTCCGCAACGGGAGAGGCCACAGCAGTGAGAGGCCCGCGAACCCAAAAAGAAAAAAGAGTGCAAAAAATATAATTCACAATAGCTTCCCTCAAGGAATGCATAGATTGTTGGGAAGTCAGAGCATTTGTATATAAAATGATAACCAATAAAGCCAGGGGAAAGCCAGTGTTTACTAGTGATGGAGACAGTACATGTTATATAAAAGTTATGCAGATTTTATTCCTGTTACAGATATTTTATGAATTATTTTCTACATAGACTTTGGAGGAAAAATAAAGAGTTTAGCCCTGCACTGTCCAACTGTGGTAGACGCTAGCCACATGTGGCTATTTAAATTAAAATTTAATTAAATTAAAAATTCAGCCTCACTAGCCACATTTCAAGTGCTTAATAGTGACATGTGGCTAGTAGTTGCTAAACTGGACAGTGTAGCTATAGAACACTTCCATCAGTGCAGAAAGCTCCATCGGACAGTGCTGATTTAGATTGTTATATGTGTGGAAAACAATGAGGAAAAATCACAAAAGGCAAAAAACTTCCCATCTGTAATTATTATTAAAGCTATAAATTACATACAATATCTTAGGTTTTACTCTTATACAACTTGAAAAGGAGAGCTTTAAACTTGTCATTTTTTATACACTGGCAATATTGTATGGTAACAGCCCCGAAACACTATGAACTTTCCACAAGGTCTTCAGGTAACAATGACATATCTATGATAAATAGATAGCAATCTCCTGACACTGTGTGCTCAATGAGTCAAAAATAAACATATTCTATTTTTCTATTTTCTATTTCTCCATCATTTGTGCTAGTAAATTCTCTCAGAGAGGCACTAAAAGTTCACATGTACGGATAAGCCCTGGAGAATGAAGCAGAAGACAGAAGTTTGATCACAATTCTATCACTTATTATGTCAACTTTAAAATACAAGGATCAAGAACTTGGGATAGAGCTGTGCTTTTGCTCACTTCTATGGAGCTACCCAGAGACTTCCAAATGTCCTCACACCCACTCTGGGTCTCCAGGAACCCTGGTAGCTTCTCCAGCTTAGAATCCCCCTGCCACCAGCTCTATGGATGGCAGCCACTTTGTGAGGGCAGGGGGGCAGTTCCCCAGAAGGTCTGCGGTGCCCAGGATTTAACCAGAACAGACCTGCTCGATTTTCAGAACCCCAATAGAAAAGAGTATTCCATAGCATGCCAATTCCTGCCTCACCTGTTCAATTCCAAACTCTCTCCTCATTCCCACCCCAGCTTAGGGTGCATCTCTACTGTCTGAGGAGACAGGGGAAAAGAAACAACTCTGGAAAGTCAACACAACAGTCTACTTCAGATATCTTTCTATATCTTGCACTTGGACCTGTAGCATTTAAGTTTAGAAGATTAAGAACTTGCTGTCTTTGTTCTCAAGTACAGTCCTGACAAATTCCCCAAGTCTCCCAGCCCAGCTGGGGTATGGTCAAAAGAAGAAGCAAAGAACATCCAGGTTGATTCTCAAGTTTATTATCCCAGCACAGACACCAACCTATCCAAAACAGTCAGATCAGTGATCAGTCTTACTTGAACCAGTGTATCAGGTCGTTCCAATACCTGAGCAATTTCCTACCCCATTATCATCAGTAGCTATAAAAGACATAAAGGAACTAACTTGGAACCAGGAATGCATATTTGATCAGATCAACACGACAAACATACTTGTGACCAAGTGGTTTGATGCTGGATACTTCTTTTTATACTATACTTTTTAAAAAATTACTTAGTTTAGTCCTGAACTTCCAAGTTTACATTCAGAGATTGCTTAAGAAAGAAACTAGGGAAATGGAGATTGTATTCCCTGAAACTTGTGAGAAATGCTCCTGTCTCCCACCCCCTGCTTTAAAAAATAATCTTACACACCAAGGAGTTCATTTTTTTCATAAGCTCCACGATGCAAGAGATGTTGCCAACCTCTGACAGGTTTAATTTTTACGAAGAAATAGCATAGATTACATGTGTGATTAAATTAAAGCATGTTAAGTTAGGGACTCAGGAGAACCTGCCTCAACTAGCACCAGGAATTCAACATACTGTCCTAGAAACAAATGTCCTTCAAAAGAAAGGACACATAAAAAAATTTAGGGAATTCCCTGGAGGTCCAATGGTTAGGACTCGGCTAACTCACATCTGGGGCTCCGGGTTCTATCCCTGGTTGGGGAACTAAAATCCCATAAACTGCAGTGCAGCCAAAAAAAAAATTTTTTTTAAACAAAAGTCTTGATCGTAAACTTTTCTGAATATGCAAATTTTTGTTATGAAAAATGCTTTTTAGCACAACTAGCAATTTTCCAGTAAGTGAACACAGTTGCATGGCTGCCTGCCCTCACCTAGAACATGAAAGGTGATTTTCATTAAAAAATATAAGATAGCAGATTGAGTAGGCCATTTAAAATATGATGATGCAATGGTTTTATTGGTTTCTGCTAAGAAATTCCGAGGACGAATTCCATCTCCAGGTATGATATTTTGCAGGAAACAATGGATTTCAGTTTAATCAGCAGTTCTGGTGATGAGACATTTTGATTCCTGATATCACTCATTTGTGAATTACAGATGGGCTGAGGTCACATTGGATGACAGTACTGTCAAAGGAGGAAAACATGCTGTCTTACCAAAGTATGATTGTGTGTGTGCATGTGTGTATGCATGTGTACACTCATGCACACAGCAGTTGGCCTACAAGGAGGTTTTCATCTGCTTCTTTTTCTCTTAGCCTCTGACTACACAGAATTGGGTTTACAATTTTCCAGGGACATTCAGCCTCTGAGTCCGTGGGGACCGCCGTGTGAGGGAGCAACGTGCTTGGGGCTCCTCTTTCACAGACTCCTGGGAACAGATATCGTCTCTATGCCTGTGTCACTGGAATCTATTATACCTGGCTTCCTTTAGAATAGGATCTTACTGTTTACTATGGATGATTTCCTTTAAAAGAATGTGTAAGAGCTTCCCTGGTGGCGCAGTGGTTGAGAGTCCGCCTGCCGATGCAGGGGACACGGGTTCGAGCCCTGGTCTGGGAAGATCCCACATGCCTCAGAGCACCTAGGCCCGTGAGCCACGACTACTGAGCCTGCGCGTCTGGAGCCCATGCTCCGCAACAAGAGAGGCCCGCACACTGCAATGAAGAGTGGTCCCCACTTGCCGCAACTAGAGAAAGCCCTCGCACAGAAATGAAGACCCAACACAGCCAATATTAATTAATTAATTAATAAACTCCTACCCCCAACATCTTAAAAAAAAAAAAAAGAATGTGTAAAACATTACAGCAACAAGGCAGACATGATAGAGGACAATTATATCACTTATAAAAGTCTCATATTTACCTAGCGTACACACCTAGTGTATTTAACACATGGAACATAGCATTTTTCACTCTCCTCCTTTTTGGAGATAAAACTACCTTTAGTACAAATATGAAATGGAATAAATAATGATAATAGAAAGTAAATGCAGACAGTTAACATTTTCTCTTATTGAATTTTATATATCATGCCAATAAAATTAATAAGCGATTTTAATAAAGCTGAAACATCCACAAAAGTTAAAATTTAGTTGACTTCTAAATCATATCATTAATGTAATGCTTTCTTTCCTTCATTTTCTTCTTTTAGTTTTAAAATAATTAACAATTTTTAAACGAACAAAATTCAATTTTAAAGATATTAGGCAAATTCAGAAAACTCTATCCTGCAGGAATTAAATTTATACTAATCAAACAAAAATATTACACCCTGTAGCTGGTGTTGCTTCACTGTTTCTAATTTAAACACAAATGAAAACAAAATGAGAAAGAGGAATTGAAATAACTCACTCTGTTCTTTCCTCTTTATAATCTCTATACTATCATTGTTTATATCAAATCTACTGCTTAAATGCAGGAGTATGTAGCGTGCTAGGAACTGGGGGCTTGAACTTTGTCGGAAGCCAGCTAAAACAACTCCAAACTGTTATGAACTTACCCTAGAAACAAGCATTTGTAGCTAAATTCACATGTGTTAGAGCCAACAAGATAGCTGGGAACTCTCCACACTGACTTCTTGGTAGAATACAATGTCTATTAAAGGACAAGTGACAATACATGCAAATTTGGAGCTAATATGTATATATTATTAAAACTTAGTAGTAACTATAAAAATTGGAACTTAAACCAAAAACGGATTTTTTCGAGATTCATCACTGAGATCGTTTAGAATTACTAGCACATGGTGGTGATACAAAGCAGACTAACCTGTAGTCACTTCTCTATAGACAGTGCACTTCCCTACTGCTACACAGAGGGCTGGCTATTCCTAGCGCCCCACCCTCAGGACACCACCGACGTCTAATAAAGGATCTAAAATAGCATGTAACTGCAGAAACTCAATTTGCGTACACATATCAGAATAAATTCCCAGTGTTCGATCCAGTCCTTCCCTGGATTTTTGATAGTTTCACTTAATGTTATAACATACAGGGGATCATGGCTGACACTTACTTCACTTCAAGAGGTTTGGTCTTAACTTGAAATGTAATTAGTTTTCTATAATAACTTTTGGTACTCCTTTCATTCCAGAATTTTTCTGAACGCTTTTGGAACCTATTTATATTTTCATCATGACCCATATTAGGGGCTTATAAGCACTGTCGCTTTAATACTTGCTATTTTCTACCTCTATCTATTGCTCTCTTTAAAGCTGTTCTTCCAAGCTTTAAGGGCCGTCTCCTGAGCTCTGGATTCCAAGATTTGGTTATATAACTTTGGTTACATTTCCAGTATATATTCAGAGAACATCAAATGAAACCATGTTGGTTGTTCTATCATCTTCAGAGAATTTTTCACCCTCCCACCTCACGTTGCTAATTAAACATAAAACTGATTTGAGAAAGGAAACCCTCCAGCTATAACTGAAGCTTGATTTGCAATAACAAGCCAGCACATTCAATAGTTTAGAGACCGTGACAATGTACCAGGATCCTAGAATCAAGAGGCTGCCTTCGATTTATATTTGAAACCTGGAACGCTTGAATGGCATTTGTACCCTCCATTGAGAACACAGACACACCTGTGCTTCCAATTTCTGTTCACCTGCTAACTAATAAACACCCCCATTTTCACTCACAATGACTTTCACAACAAACTACTTTAATGTAATGTTTTAACCTATTAAATTCCGGCTATAATATAAACGTGTTCATCCCTATCTGCCTATAGCTGGATATAAACAGGGAAGTGCTGGAGCTGGCTTCTACCGGATTGCAAGAGCCACAAGTTAGGTGGCATCTCCTCCCAATTTATGTTCAACGATGTCACACTGGTGGTTTGAAATTGGCCCTGGAGGAGACATTTACACAGAAAATGGCAAATGCCACAAATCCAGGCATCAGGGTTCCCCCCACCCATAGAGCTGGTTTTTAAATGTTTACCAGCACACTCCTAGGTATATATACATCTGTTATTACTTAACACAGGGAACTCCATCCCCATTGCTTCCTAGTCTGGCCTGGTGAAAACCACAAGAATGCACACACATGAATGACTAAAAAGGAACAAGAGTTCACTTCAAGGGGGACCTATTCCCCCTCAATAAAGTGTGCAGAAGAAAAAAGGATACCAAAGCTTGCCAGCATAAACGATACTGCTTTAAATATCTAATATAAGAAAGCAAATGTCCTTTGATCCATGAGTCTGTATCAGTCAGGGTCTTAGCACTGGCATACTTAAAGCCTTAACTGAGAACAATGTAATGAAAAAACTATTTGCAGAGGGGTGGGCAGAGTTGAAGAAAGTAACAAGGAATGGTGAAGCACCCAGGGACTAGCAACTGAAGAGACGGGAGCCGTTACTACTCCTAGGTCTGAAGGGAAAATGGGAGGAAATGCTCTTCCTGGAGCCAATCAACAGGAGCTCTAGCTACAGGCAGAGAAGCTTCCAGAACTATAACAAGGCGTGCAGAGGCAGGGTGGATAAATACCCAGACCTCTCTCTCAGCTTCCCTCCCTCCCTGCTAGTGCCTCCCATTGGCCAGACCAACCAGAAAGCAGTGGGCAAGAGCTTAGGGGATATAGTTCATTGAGGTCAGCTCCCAAGGAACAATGTAGGGCAGAGGACGGAGCTGGGGAACAGAGGCATAGGTGAATAGCCCACCCAGGCTTCTCGGCTCTCCTTTCCCTCGTTCTGCATTCCTTCTGCTACCTCCACGCAGCCCCAAGAACAAGTAGGGAACTGAATCACTTAGCTCTGCAGTCACATGTTTTGAAAAAAATTAAAAGATTGGTTTTTAATCCTATGAAAAGAAGGGCTTTGAGAGAGAAAGAAGGGATTTGGAGGAGGTTAGCCTGCTGCAGCTATAATTTCCAACAGAATTCAAATTGTAAAGCATTTTTCATATTTTACTTAGAAGAGCCTTAAAAGTGCAGAATAAAAGGATTGTGTAAATGTACTCCAGCATCAACTTTAACAGTGAAATGAAGCTAAGACATACCCTGCTTTCGACACAGAACAGCAGTGTCACTCCAGCAATTCTGCAGAGCCTGACAAATGGACAATTAAGCCAGACGACTGAATCGCTCAGCGTGAACGAGTTCAGGATAGTTTCTTGAGTTCAGCACTCCACAGCACTTATTGAACAGACACTCCAGCTTTCACCTTCTCCCTACAGGCCTGGGTATAAAGAAAATGCACTTTAAAGTCAGAAAATTTCTTACAATGTCCTAGCCCTAACAACACTCAGTAAAATTATAACAACAACCGATGGCGGCCCAAAGAATCTCTACATAGTAAGCAACACTTCCACTCATGCCTTTGGTCAGGGTATTTGTTAGGACCAATGTAACAAAATACTACACACTGTATGAGTTTAATAGGAATTTTTTTTCTGACAGTTCTGAAGGCTAGAAGTCTAAAATTAAGGGGTCAGCAGAGTTGGTCTCTTCTGAGGCCTCTTTCCGTGGCTTGTAAAAGGCTCTTCTCCCTGTGTCTTCACAAGGTCTTCCCTTTGTACCTGTCTGTGTCCTAATCCCCTCTTATAAAGACACCAGTCATACTGGATTAGGGCCCACCCTAATGAACAAATTTTAACTTAACTACCTCTTTAAAGACCCTATCTCCAATACAGTCACATTCTGAGAGGGTTAGGACTTCAACATATGAATTTGGGAGGGGCAGAGACACAATTCAGCTCATAACAGTGAATATTTATTTCTTTTCCCCAGTATCACCCACGCCATAGTTTCCTCAAGGAAGGAAGGACATTTTGCTCTAGTCTTCTTTTACTCAAAATGCACTCAAAATGCATCATTCCTCAGTTCCTTTCTTTCAGTCCATACTTTGTACTTTCAAGTGGCCCTTCACAGAATTTGTTTGCCAACCCCTGCCTTAGAGAATCTAGGTCATCTTGCACCTTCCACTTTCCATCTTTATCTCAGATGCTCTCCCAACACTGACTATGCTTTTGGCCACAGAAACTGTTCTTCACACAAGCTGGGCACATTTGCAACCCTAGGGCCTTTGAACTTGCTGTTTCCTCTGCTTGGAATGCTCTGGCTCAGCTCTTCATTGACTGGCTTCTTTTTCTTTAGGACTCAGCAAAAATGTCATTTCTTCCAAGAGACTTTCCCTGAAGATGCTATAAAGTAACTGCCCAGACCACCTTCCATGTTCTATTTGAAATTAAATAATTTACCTCCATTTATACCAAGGCATTAAAGAAAGTTTTAAGTTGTTGAAAAAGAATATATTGTCTCTTGGGACTTCCCTGGTGGTATAGTGGTTAAGAATCCACCTGCCAATGCAGGGAACACGGGTTTGATCCCTGATCTGGGAAGATCCCACATGCCACGGATCAACTAAGCCCGTGCACCACAACTACTGAATCTGCGCTCTAGAGCCTGTGAGTCACAACTACTGAGCCCACGTGCCACAACTACTGAAGCCCATGTGCCTAGAGCCCGTGCTCCACAACAAGAGAAGCCACTGCAATGAGAAGCCCGCGTGCTGCAACGTGCGCTGCAACGAAGAGTAGCCCCCACTCGCCACAACTAGAGAAAGCCTGCGCACACCAACAAAGACCCAGTACAGCCAAAATAAATAAATTAATTTTAAAAAAAGACGTAATGGAAAACTACCAAAGAATCAGCCAATAAAATTTAAAAAAAAGAATATATTGCCTCTAATTTTGAAGCAAAAAACTTAAGCAAAATTAGAGTCACTACATTTTAATAGTTTATTTTCTAAAAGTGATATGTGTCTATTGAGGTGATTTTGGAAACTATAGAAGAGTATAAAGAAGTAAATAAAAAGCACTCCAAAACACTATCACCATCAGCTTATTACTTTTAATATTTGATGTATATATCCTTCTTAGATTTTTCTATATAGCTTTGTTATTTAAACTGAAGCAACAAAACTAGTCCAAGATTAGATTGGTCTAACTCTAAAATATGCATGTTTGTTTGGTGCTATAATACATATTAGAGAATATCAATTTATTAATTCATGAATTAAGATACTATTTGTATTGTAAGTAAGGGATCATGGCTGCACACATATGTAGTACCTAATCTTAATTCTGTATTATGAAATGTAAATGTTAATGCTTCTACTACACGCTTGGGGAAATAAAGAAAAACAAAGGTGGAAGGGAGGGGAAAAAAGAATAAAGAGAGAAGAGGGAGGGAGGAGTTATTTTTCCTGAGTTTAATTATATCTTTACAGAAAATTGCACACCCATCTCATTTTCTGTGTATTCTCTTTAAAGTTTCATAGAAATTAGCCTTTGAGCAAACACTTTGGAAACAATCGCACACAAATTGCAAAGTGTCCTTGAGCTGGCCTTTTCATAGACCTTCAGTTTTGTTTCTCACCAGCACCAGCTGTGTCACCATTCCCTTCTGCTTGGTGTGGCAAGTGTCAAACACACCTGAAAATTATTTAACAGTCCTTCCATTGGGAGGTGTGGTCCACAGCTTGTGACTGTTTCAACCAACAGAGTATGACAGAAGTGGTGGTAAACGATTTCTGAGGCAAGGCCAGAAAAGGCCATGAAGCTCCTAGCTGACAACCAGCCTCAACAGCCAGCCATGTGAGTGAGACATCTTAGACATTCACCGCCCCACAACTAGCTATTATGGGTTGAACTGTGTCCCCCAAAAAGGAATGTCAAGTCCTAAGCTTTAGAACTTGTGAATGTGACCTTATTTGGAAAGACGGTCTTTGCAGACATAGCCAAGTTCAAACGAAGTCATACTGGACTAGAGTGGTCCCTAACCTAATGACTGGTGTCTTTACTAGAAGAGGTAAATTTGGACACAGTGACACACACAAGGGGAAGATGATCCTGTGAAGAGACAGGGAGAAGGCCATGTGACAATGATGGCAGAGACTGAGCGGATCCATCTATAAGGCAAAGATTGCTGGCAACCACCAGAAGCTAGGAAGAAGTAAGGAATGATCCACCCCTAGAGTCTTGCATGGCCCTGCTGATACCTTGATTTTGGAACTCTAGCCTCCACATCTGTGAGAAATACATCTCTATTGTTTTAAAGCACCCAGTTTGTGATACTTTGTTACAGCAGCCCTAGAAAACTAATGCACTAACCCTCAGATGACTGCAGCCCAGTAGTCATCTGGCTGTAAACACACGTGAGACTCCAAGTGAGAAATGCCCAACCACGACTCTCCCTATTTCCTGACCCTCCCAGTTGTGAGCAAAATGAGATGGTTGTTTTAAGACTTTAAGTTTGGAGGTAATTTGTTACATAGCAATGATAACTGGAACACTTGGATCACTCCCATTCACACTTCAAGTTTCAATTCAGCCATCACATCTAGGAAGCCTTCTCTGACCTCCTCATACCTGCCTTGCATGCCCTCCTCCGAAATCCCACAGCACCTCGATTTACCCCACTTTTCACTCTGCATTGTCCATGAAACCCATATGTCAGCTGTCCCCCAAAGCCAGCCTTTCCTTTTGCCATACCCCCAGCAACTCTTCACATTCACCCAAAACATGAACTCACTCTCTTCACCTCAAAGTTTTACTAAACGTTTTGTAGAGGAGATAGAAGAGAAAAATTATAAAGTGCACACACACGGCAGATAACTGAAATACTCACCATTAGACATTTTTTTGTTTGTTTGTTTGTTTGTTTAGCCTTAAGTCTTCCAGGAGTTCTTTACTGCAGAAGTTCTCAGAACCCTTCAGATGTCAATGATGCTCCATAAGGAAAAGAAAGTATTGAGGGTCGGTTTCCCAAACTTATGAAGTCACTGAACCCTTTTCATGGAGTAGCTTGAAAGGCATGGCATGTTCCTAAACGTGATTCAACTATAAATACTCATGGTTATTATAAATTCCTTCCAAGTAATATGTTATTCTTTCTTCAAAGTTATGGACTCTGAAAATGGAGCAGGACCCTGGGCATCTTACTGTGGCTTCTTTATCATCGTTAAGAAGTCTCAGAACGAGTTTCTGGAAAGACCTTTGAAGATTCTTATCACTCTGACTCATGTTTAATGTGCTTCATATCACGAGTATTACAGAACAGCTAAAAAACTCCCACTTCTCCGGTGCCCAAAGCCAAAAAGAGAGTCATTTGGGGCACACCAAGTACTCAATTTTCCTGCTTTTTTTTTTTTTTTTTTTTTTTGAGGCATAATACTAGTAGACTATCAAGAAGTTTATGGCTTCTACATACAGGGCACAGAGAAGGTCGAATCGAGCCAGAAGGAAGTGTTGACGGTACTGCAAACATCTTCAAGTACAGTTCTCTGACCTCCCAAATGACCTTAAGTGTCTGCTAAAAAGTTTTGTTTGCAAATGTCTGTCGAGGACAAAGCAAGTGACATCATTTGGATCCCGGCACCAGTGGTGGCTGTGTCGAGGGCAGAGGAAAGCTCCCCCCATCGACCTCTTCTGTTTCCTGTTTCTCAGTGTTTGGGCTCCGCGCGTGCTCATTTGTCTCATGATCCTCCTCTGTACGGTTTTCCTTAATCGTAAGAGCTTGCAATGCAAGAACTGGGCATATTTGACCTCTTATAGGGTGAAGAGAAAACCAAGCATACCTTTTAATAAATGAAATTTTGCGACGATGATAAAGATTTCGGCGTCCAGTCAGCAGAGGCCGGCGTAGTCAGGAGACGCAGCAAGCGTCGCCGGGGGCGGGGCGGCCGCCGCGAAGCCCGGAGTGGGCGGGGCCCAGAGTGGGCGGGGCGGCGCCCTCCTGCCGGGTAGCCCGGGCGGGAGCGCGCCGCTGGATTGCGGGGTCCCGTGGCCCAGCGGACGTTGGCCTCCGCGGCCCCGCGGACGTTGGCCTTCGTGGCCTTGCCGCAAAGTCCTTATGATTTAAAATTTTTGCTGAACTTGTAAAAGAGGCACTTGGATGATGGATTAATATGAACATTGAAATTCCGTGAAAAGTTTCAAATTGGCGAATCCTGAACGTTCATCCCGGTCCAGCAGCTCTGCTGGTCACGTAAGTACAGAGGAATGAAGACTCCATTCGGGAAGACAGCTGGCCAGCGGTCCAGAGCTGATGCAGGCCATGCTGGTGTATCTGCAAGCAAGATGAAGAAAAGGACGTCCCACAGAAAACATCGGAGCAGTGTAGGGCCCAGCACACCTGTTTCCCAGCCCCCGCGGAGCATCATAGGCCACAGGATTCGGCATGGGTGGAAAGAGGGGAACAAGCCTGTCACCCAGTGGAGAGGAACCGTTCTGGACCAGGTGCCTGTAAATCCTTCTTTGTATCTTATAAAATACGATGGATTTGACTGTGTTTATGGACTAGAACTTAATAAAGATGAAAGAATTTGTGCACTTGAAATCCTCCCTGATAGAGTTGCAACAGCCCAAATCAATGTTGCACACCTAGCCGACACAATGATTGGCAAAACAGTGAAGCACATGTTTGAGACCCAGGATGGCTCTAAAGAGGAGTGGAGGGGAATGGTCCTAGCACGCGCCCCCATCATGAACACGTGGTTTTACATCACCTATGAGAACAATCCTGTCTTGTACATGCACCAGCTCTTAGATGATTATAAAGAAGGTGACCTTCACATTATTCGTGATTCAATTGATTCATCTCCAACAGAAAGGAAACCAGGAGAAGTCCTGGAGAGCCTGGTAGGCAAACAAGTGGAATATGCCAGAGAAGATGGCTCTAAAAGGACTGGCATGGTCATCCGTCAAGTGGAGACCAAACCGTCGTCTGTCTATTTCATCAAATTTGATGATGATTTCCATATTTACGTCTATGATTTGGTGAACACATTCTAGATGTCATCACGAACTTTGCCAAATTTATGGAAATATATTAAATGTGCAGTTTGTAGACGTAAAGATTTGATTGCTTTCCATTTTAATGAGAGCTTAAATGTCCCTACGAACCCACAGTTTGCCAGCAGAACTGGTTTTGTTCTGAAGAGTATAGGTATATGTGAACACAAAACATTTTGTGTAAGGAACTCCTTCCTCTTAAAAGGAGTCTGTCTGTTTGGAGGGGAGTTACAGGCAAGTTTGGCAAAAAAAAAAGTTAAGCTAGTATCAGAGTCATTTAAAACTGTAATAGATTTTATCAATTTTCCCCTTCACTCTTAACATTCTCTTATTCTGCTGCCACAATGCAAGGATAGTTTGATATTTTTGTTTTTGTCTTTTTGGATATATATATATATATATATATATATATATAAACACACATACACCTATCTATATCTGTGTGTATACATGTATTATATATATGCACACACAGATCTGTATACACACACACACACACATACACACACACTTCATTGGCAGTCCTTTATTTGTGGATTGGGACAGGGGTTAAATAATTTTCTCCAGTTCAGCATGAGTGCTGACCCAAGTCAATCATATTTGGTATATTACTGCTGTTTGTCACAAATTAAATTTGGGCACAGAAAGCACATCGGGACATTCAGCTTGTTTTGAAAGTCAGAAGTGCAAAGCACCTTTTCAGTCGGAAAGTCCAAACAAGAATCATTCATGAACCGTTAATGACCCATGTTAGAATTTTACCAAACAGAAATCTGGGCAAAAAGTTGACTTTGATTCTAAGCTTTGTAAAATTTTTGTTTACAACTTTTATCATAAATACTTTTTTCTTTTTTTGTCAAAGCCCAGGTACTTGATCCACATAGTGTAATGCAGGTGTGTTTTGGGCAGTACTTTTGGTCCATTATTTGTACACACCAGTAATTTGGATTTTAGTACACGATTTAAAAGGCAACAGTATATCAGTGGTTTGTGTGTATGTAGTAAGTTCCTGGGAGAACATAAATTTTAGAAATGTAAGTTTAAGAATGGCTTTGTTGCTTTCTAACAAGTCCTCTGGGACACTTTTATTTTTATTCCGATTTTACTGATAGTATGATTATGGTCAGAAGGCTTTTTCTCCCTGGCTTTTCCCCACAAAGAATGTCTGGACAAATAACAGCTGAAATCCTCTGACACCGTTGTGGTGCTGCATCTTCTTGCGGTCAGTGTGCTGTTGACGTGGATTCGTTCCACTGAGTGGACCCTGCCACGTCAGGGTCAGTCACCTGTGTTGGCTTGTGAATGTGATTGATAGCAGCCCCCAGCCACAGACTCCTTTTGTGGTTTATCCCTGCAAGGTTGTTTTAACCAAAAAGAACTGCAAAAGTGGTTGGTGTAGCAGCGAAATGGCTAGCTGTCACTTTGTTTTGGATGAGCCCCTGCGTTTTGAAAGCTAGGAGAAAGGAGGTACGTGGAACCAGTCTCTTGTGGAGACTGGAAATCTGACCTGAAATTTGGGTGGAAGGTTAAATGCCTACGCTGTCAATCAAACACCAGAGGTCCCCGCAACCTCCATCGCGCCTGTACTTAACACGTTAGAGATTCTGTAGTTACAAGCCTGGCTGTGAGTGGTTTGTGTGATGCCCATTTCCACCTTCAGGAAGGCTGTGCCTTGAGCTGTTGGCTGGTAACCCCTCACACCCCATAAATACAGCCCTCCGTTTTCTGCAGTGTGCCCAGAGCCTCCGGAGGTTCAGCCAGGGCTGAGCTTCTCCAGGAAGCGAGTACCCAGGTCTGAGACGCTCCTCCCCGGCTTGAACAAGGTCATGCTGCATATCTGTCACCTGTTTTCCTGGTTGCTCTTGTAAGAGTCCCTGCATGTGAATCTCAAGGCTGAGCCTGGCTCCCCAAGCCCAAGCAGACACGTGTGTGTCCTGCGTGCACTAGGAAAACACCGTACAGTGACTTCGGGATGAAAAATAAAGTCCTCTGGAAGTATCCAGAAGGTTGGGTCAGTTGGAACATTTCTAGCATCACTTAATGACTTGCACTGTGGTTTTTCTGCAAGTACCTTTGGCAACTTGAATACCACATGACCTGCCAGTCTCTAGACAAATGTGCCATGTGATCATTATCATCATTATTTTAATCTTTGTTCCATTTATTGCCTTTAGGGTAAAGGAAGGGGAAGGGGGGTCATTGTTTTTCCATTTTATCCCATCCTTTATTCTTTCAGTGGATTAAACCACACTTCCTGACATGGTGACTAACTCTGCTTCCCATCTGAGTATTTGAGGCTTCGTTTAGGCTCGTGTTTCAGATCTCTGTGCATGGCTTGCCTTTTCCTGGTATCTGAATGTTGGTTCCTTGTTCTAGGAATCCAACGTGAATTTCCAACGTTATCATCGTGGGACTTAACATGACATGAATCTCTGTATAAAATGTATTGGTCTTTCTCACTGACCTGCTATAGTATTATTGTGTTGTGTGTATGCATGCCTGTGTGTGATGTCTGGTGCCCAAAAATCTTCAAAGGAAAACCTTAAAAGCAGACCGTCCTTTTTTGCGTGTTATTCTAGTAGAATGTTCAATGTAACTAACTAAAGTTGCATGTTAAAGATACTTAGGTTTTTTTGTGTTTTTGTTTTTCTTTGTTTTCAGTTTTCTGTATATTTGCCTACTGTGCTTTTCTGGTGGTTGTAGGATAAAAATGCACTGATGAAGCAAGTACAGTGCCAACAGAAGGTGGTTTCCCAGTTGTATATATCATGCAATATTTGAAGGGACTGCAAATTCTGAAAACAATCACAGTTGCTTCTAAACCAGATTTCATTTCTATTACTGTTTTACATGCCAAACCCCAAAGAGCCTGAGCTTGGATCTCTGAATGCCGTGCACCCATTAAAAGACTGTTTTGATTGTCACAAATTGTAGCACCTGAAAACATTCTTAAGCTGCTTGTTTTTTTAAAAAAAAATTAAAGTTCTCCAAAGACAGGAACAATTATTATAACAGAAAATTATTGTGGCCAATATGCCTGTGGTTTTTTGGAAATACTGCATTTTTTGTGTTTTCCATCATGAGTGCAGTTTGAACGAATGTGTATGGTTCAAGAGGTCTTTGTGTTTGCATTTTAAAATTAGGCAAAATAACCTCACCTTTCAAGCTTGAATTTGTTTTTTTTCTTTAACATCTTTATTGGAGTATAATTGCTTTACAATGGTGTGTTAGTTTCTGCTTTATAACAAAGTGAATCAGTTATACATATACATGTGTCTTCATATCTCTTCCCTCTTGTGTCTCCCTCCCTCCCACCCTCCCTATCACTCCCCTCTAGGTGGTCACAAAGCACCGAGCTGATCTCCCGGTGCTATGTGGCTGCTTCCCACTAGCTATCTATTTTACATTTGGTAGTGTATATATGTCCATGCCACTCTCTCACTTTGTCCCAGTTTACCCTTCCACCTCCCCGTATCCTCAAGTCCATTCTCTAGTAGGTCTGTGTCTTTATTCCCGTCTTGCCCCTAGGTTCTTCATGACCATTGTTTTTCTTCTTTTTTTTTTTTTTTTTTTTAGATTCCATATATATGTGTTAGCATATGGTATTTGTTTTTCTCTTTTCGGCTTACTTCACTCTGTATGACAGACTCTAGGTCCATCCACCTCACTACAAATAACTCAATGTCGTTTCTTTTTGTGGCTGAGTAATATTCCATTGTATATATGTGCCACATCTTCTTTATCCATTCATCTGTCGATGGACACTTAGGTTGTTTCCGTGTCCTGGCTATTGTAAATAGAGCTGCAATGACCATTTTGGTACATGACTCTTTTTGAATTATGGTTTTCTCAGGTATACGCCCAGTAGTGGGATTGTTGGGTCACATGGTAGTTCTATTTTTAGTTTTTTAAGGAACCTCCATACTATTCTTCATAGTGGCTGTGTCAATTTACATTCCCACCAACAGTGCAAGAGAGTTCCCTTTTCTCCACACCCTTTCCAACATTTATTGTTTGTAGATTTTTTGCTGATGGCCATTCTGACCGGTGTGAGATGATATCTCACTATAGTTTTGATTTGCATTTCTCTAATGATTAATGATGTTGAGCATTCTTTCATGTGTTTGTTGGCAATTTGTATATATTCTTTGGAGAAATGTCTATTTAGGTCTTCTGCCCATTTTTGGATTGCATCATTTGTTTTTTCGATATTGAGCTGCATGAGCTGCTTGTAAATTTTCAAGATTAATCCCTTGTCAGTTGCTTCATTTGCAAATAGTTTCTCCCATTCTGAGGGTTGTCTTTTTGTCTTCTTTATGGTTTCCTTTGCTGTGCAAAAGCTTTTAAGTTTCATTAGGTCCCATTTGTTTGTTTGTTTGTTTTGCGGTACACGGGCCTCTCACTGTTGTGGCCTCTCCCATTGCGGAGCACAGGCTCTGGACGCACAGGCTCAGCGGCCATGGCTCATGGGCCCAGCTGCTCCGTGGCATGTGGGATCTTCCCGGACCAGGGCACGAACCCGTGTCCCCTGCATTGGCAGGCGGACTCTCAACCACTGTGCCACCAGGGAAGCCCCCCCATTTGTTTATTTACAATTATTTGTAAATAAACCAAAAAAATTATTTTATTTCCATTTCTCTAGGAGATGGGTCAAAAAGGATCTTGCTGTGATTTATATCATAGAATGTTCTACCTATGTTTTCCTCTAAGAGTTTGATCGTGTCTGGACTTACATTTAGGTCTTTAATCCATTTTGAGTTTATTTTTGTGTATGGTGTTAGGGAGTGTTCTAATTTCATTATTTTATATGTAGCTGTCCAGTTTTCCCAGCACCACTTATTGAAGAGGCTGTCTTTTCTCCACTGTATATTCTTCCCTCCTTTATCAAAGATAAGGTGACCATATGTGCGTGGGTTTATCTCTGGGCTTTCTGTCCTGTTCCATTGATCTATACTTGTGTTTTTGTGCCAGTACCATACTGTCTTGATTACTGTAGCTTTGTAGTATAGTCTGAAGTCAGGGAGCCTGATTCTTCCAGCTCCGTTTTTCTTTCTCAAGATTGCTTTGGCTATTTGGGGTCTTTTGTGTTTCCATTCAAATTGTGAAATTTTTTGTTCTAATTCTGTGAAAAAGCCAGTGGTAGTTTGATAGGGATTGCATTGAATCTGTATATTGCTTTGGGTAGTATAGTCATTTTCACAATGTTGATTCTTCCCATCCAAGAACATGGTATATCTCTCCATCTATTTGTATCATCTTTAATTTCTTTCATCAGTGTCTTATAATTTTCCGCATACAGGTCTTTTGTCTCCTTAGGTAGGTTTATTCCTAGGTATTTTATTCTTTTTGTTACAGTGGTAAATGGGAGTGTTTCCTTAATTTATCTTGCAGATTTTTCATCATTAGTGTATAGGAATGCCAGAGATTTTTGTGCATTAATTTTGTATCCTGCTACTTTACCAAATTCATTGATTAGCTCTAGTAGTTTTCTGGTAGCATCTTTAGGATTCTCTATGTATAGTATCATGTCATCTGCAAACAGTGACAACTTTACTTCTTCTTCTCCGATTTGGATTCCTTTTATTTCCTTTTCTTCTCGGATTGCTGTCACTAAAACTTCCAAAACTATGTTGAATAATAGTGGTGAGAGTGGGCAACCTTGTCTTGTTCCTGATCTTAGTGGAAATGGTTTCAGTTTTTCACCATTGAGGATGATGTTGGCTGTGGGTTTGTCATATATGGACTTTGTTATGTTGAGGAAAGTTCCCTCTATGCCTACTTTCTGGAGGGTTTTTATCATAAGTGGGTGTTGAATTTTGTTGAAAGCTTTCTCTGCATCTATTGAGATGATCATATGGTTTTTCTCCTTCAATTTGTTAATATGGTGTATCACATTGATTGCTTTGCCTATATTGAAGAATCCTTGCATTCCTGAGACAAACCCCACTTGATCATGGTATATGATCCTTTTAATATGTTGTTGGATTCTGTTTGCTAGTATTTTGTTGAGGATTTTTGCATCTATGTTCATCAGTGATATTGGCCTGTCGTTTTCTTTCTTTGTGACATCCTTGTCTGGTTTTGGTATCAAGGTGATGTTGGCCTCGTAGAATGAGTTTGGGACTGTTCCTCCCTCTGCTATATTTTGGAAGAGTTTGAGAAGGATAGGTGTTTGCTCTTCTCTAAATGTTGGATAGAATTCTTCTGTGAAGCCACCTGGTCCTGGGCATTTGTTTGTTGGAAGATTTTTTTTTTTTTTTTTTTGCAGTATGCGGGCCTCTCACTGTTGTGGCCTCTCCCATTGTGGAGCACAGGCTCTGGACGTGCAGGCTCAGCGGCCATGGCCCACGGGCCCAGCTGCTCTGCGGCATGTGGGATCTTCCCGGACTGGGGCACAAACCCGTGTCCCCTGCATCGGCAGGCGGACTGTCAACCACTGCACCACCAGGGAAGCCCTGGAAGATTTTTAATCACAGTTTCAATTTCATTGCTTGTGATTGGTCTGTTCATATTTTCTCTTTCTTCCTGGTTCAGTCTCAGAAGGTTGTGCATTTCTAAGAATTTGTCCATTTCTTCCAGGTTGTCCATTTTATTGGCATATAGTTGCTTGTAGTAATCTCTCATGATCTTTGGATTTCTGCAGTGTCAGTTGTTATTTCTCCTTTATCATTTCTAATTCTATTGATTTGAGTCTTCTCCCTTATTTTCTTGGTAGGTCTAGCTAATGGTTTATCAGTTTTGTTTATCTTCTCAAAAAAACAGCTTTTATTTTTAGTTTTATGGACCTTTGCTGTCGTTTCCTTCATTTCTTTTTCATTTATTTCTGATCTGATCTGTATGATTTCTTTCTTTCTGCTAACTTTGGGGTTTTTTTGTTCTTCTTTCTCTAACTGCTTTAGGTGTAAGGTTAGGTTGTCTATTTGAGATGTTTCTTGTTTTTTTTTTTTTTTTTTTTTTTGCGGTATGTGGGCCTCTCACTGCTGTGGCCTCTCCCATTGCAGAGCACAGGCTCTGGATGCACAGGCCCAGCGGCCATGGCTCACGGGCCCAGCCGCTCCACGGCATGTGAGATCTTCCCGGACCAGGGCACGAACCCATGTCCCCTACATCGGCAGGTGGACTCTCAACCACTGTGCCACCAGGGAAGCCCTGTTTCTTGTTTCTTGAGGTAGGATTGTATTGCTATAAACTTCCCTCTTAGAACTGCTTTTGCTGCATTCCATAGGTTTTGGGTTGTCGTGTTTTCATTGTCATTTGTTTCTAGGTATTTTTTGATTTCCTTTTTGATTTCTTCAGTGATATCTTGCTTACTAAGTTGAATTTAATTTTAATTTTAGACAGTGTGTAGATGGTTCCCTGTTCTCTGCATTTAGAAGTATAAACAATATAAATCTGTTAATTCTGTAAGTAATTTTTATAATTATGGTGTAACGCTATCCTTAAGACATTTAAAATAAACCCTACATGTGCCAAAAAAAAAAAAACAAAAACAAAAATCTTGTAACATGTTCTGTATTCCTTGGTAACAGTGAGGTCACCTGAGGCTTGCCTGTCTTTAGGCTCAAAGTCCTTCATCCCCTAAACTGAAAATATACCATCCTCATCCCTCAACACACTCAGTTTTCCCATACATACACACTTTTGTGTAACTGTGGTTCCTCCTATGACTCCACCCCCTAGTATACTTCATTCTACTTACCGGGTTTCTAAGATAAAACTAGAAGTCACTCTTGATTCTTTCCTCTCTCTGTCCATCAGCCTTGGGCAGCTACCACTTGCTGCAGTCTATCTTTCTACCAGCCCTGAACACCATCCCCTCCCCTGCCACCTACTGCAGCTCTCTTCCCACACTCAGCCCTCTGCATGTCATCACCAGACCCCTTGCCTCTCTCTTCTCTAAAGACACAGACACACCTTCCCATGGTCTTTGTGCCTCAGTCCCTGACAACATAGCGCCTGGCAAATCATGTGTGCCAAATGAATGCTTTCTTTTATACAACCTCTTCATGCGTTTGCAAGAACATATGGCTGCCCAGGTGGTATGACTGGAAGACATCAAAATGGAATACAGGAGTGATTCAAACCCACCTCCCTCGTGACATGATATAATGCCAGAAACCTCCACTGGCAGAATAGATTTAACTCCTGAGATAAGCATTTTGGTTCCAGGAGGCCTGTATTAAAAATCAAATATGGGACTTCCCTGGTGGTGCAGTGGTTAAGAATCCTCCTGCCAATGTAGGGGACATGGGTTTGAGCCCTGGTCCAGGAAGATCCCACATGCCGCGGAGCAACTAAGCCTGTGAGCCACAACTACTGAGCCTGCGAGCCACAACTACTGAAGCCTGCGCACCTAGAACCCACACTCCACAACATGAGAAGCCACCACAGTGAGAAGCCTACGCAGCACAGTGAAGAGTAGCCCCCACTCGCCACAACTAGAGAAAAGCCCGCACGCAGCAACGAAGACCCAACGCAGCCAAAAATGAATAAATAAATAAATAAATGTATTTTTTTAAAAAATCAAATATGTCCCGCAAATCAAAACTACAATGAGAGGGGCTTCCCTGGTGGCGCAGTGGTTGAGAGTCCGCCTGCCGATGCAGGGGACACTGGTTCGTGCCCCGGTCCGGGAAGATCCCACATGCCGCGGAGCGGCTAGGCCCGTGAGCCATGGCCGCTGAGCCTGCGCGTCCGGAGCCTGTGCTCCGCAACGGGAGAGGCCACAGCAGTGGGAGGCCCGCGTACCACAAAAAAAAAAAAACAACCTACAATGAGCTATCACCTCACACCAGACAGAATGGCCATCATCAAAAAGTCTACAAACGAGGCTTCCCTGGTGGCACAATGGTTGAGAGTCCGCCTGCCGATGCAGGGGATGCGGGTTTGTGCCCCGGTCCGGGAGGATCCCACGTGCTGCGGAGCGGCTGGGCCCGTGAGCCATGGCCGCTGGGCCTGCGCATCCAGAACCTGTGCTCCGCAACGGGAGAGGCCACAGCAGTGAGAGGCCCGCATACCACACACACATACACAAAAGTCTACAAACAGTAAAAGCTGGAGAGGGTGTGGAGAAAAGGGAACCCTCTTGCACTGTTGGTGGGGATGTAAATGGGTGCAGCCACTATGCAGAACACTATGCAGTTTCCTTAAAAACCTAAAAATAGGAACTTCCCTGGTGGTCCAGTGGTTAAGACTCTGCGTTTCCATTTCAGGGGGCACGGGTTGGATCCCTGGTCGGGGAACTAAGATCCCTGCATGCCATGTAGTGGGGAATCCAGCAATCCACTCCTGGGCATATATCTGGAGAAAACTATAATTTGAAAAGACACATGCACCCCAATGTTCATTGCAACACTATTTACAGTAACCAAGACATGGAAGCAACCTAAATGTCCATCAACAGATGAATGGATAAAGAAGATGTGGCACATATACACAATGGACTATTACTCAGTCATAAAAAAGAATGAAATAATGCCATTTGTAGCAACATGCATGGACCTAGAGATTATCATATTAAGTGAAGTAAGTCAGACAGAGAAAGACAAATGTCATACGATATCACTTTTATGTGGAACCTTAAAAAATGATACAAATGAACTTATTTATAAAACAGAAATAGACTCAAAGAAATAGAAAACAAACTTATGGTTACCATAGGGGAAACAAGGAGGAGGGATAAATTAGGAGTTGGATATCAAAATATCCACACTACTATATACGGAGTAGACAACCAACAAGGACCTACTATAAAGCACAGGAAGCTATATTCAATTCTCTTGTAATAACCAATCATGGAAAAGAATCTAAAAAAGTATACATAACTGAATCACTTTGCTGTACACATGAAACTAACACAACATTGTAAATCACCTGTATTTCAATAAAAATTTTTTCAAAATCACATGTCCTCTAAGATAAGAATTATCACTTCAGATTAATTTATTTAGTCAACTATCAGGGTTAAGAATGGGACATAGGATAGATGACTTTTGATGGCTGACTAGGTCAAGTGAGAACCATGGCATAACACATAAAATCCCTATGGAGGGACTGGGTCTAAAGGAAAATCACAGAAATAAAACTCAGCATTTAGGCTTTGCCTCTAGAGTGAGATAAATCACAAGAAAGAAAAACCAGTACTTTGAGTCAGAAATAGGAGAGGCCTTACTTCCTGTCTTGGGCCACAGCTTCTATGCTCTGCTTCCACTTAGAGCGATAATTCTCATTCTAGATATGTATCTGATAAAACCATGTGTTTGGATTTCCTGAAATTTCTCTGGCTCTGAATATGGACTTGCTCCCAAAAACTTCCACCCCCCATCTGCCCTCATGAATGGGCAGTTCCCATGAGGCTGGCAGAGGGGAAATGGGGCGCTGCCTGATGCCTGCCCACAGCTGCCAGATGTGACACAAGTGGCAGGTGGAGATTTATCCTCACAGAGATGTACACACCACTGAATTCACCTTTTAATTTATTGCCTGTGGCCAAATAGAATGAAATAAGAGCTAATAAAATAACCCAGTTGGCCAGAAATTGTTCTCCATCTTATTTCTTCCAAGTGCTCTAAAGCAAGGTGAATCATCCCAGCATCTACCAGATGTCGGAGGTGGTTAGCTATGCTGTAAGTCTCTGGGCTCCCTCCCACCCGCCCTCTCCCTTTCTGTTTCCCTTTCTGTTTTCTTTCCCTTCCTTCTTTTCCTTCTCTTCTTCCTTTCCTCCCATCCTTCCCTCTCCTCCTGCTTTCCTTCCTTTCTTTCATTTCCTTCCATCCTTCATTCATTCAAAAAATACTTGCTGAGGGCTTACCCCGGATCAGATGCTGCAAAGAAGAATGAGACAGATCATTGTACAGAACCCCTTTTCTTCACACACACACACACACACACACACACACACACGTATTTGGGGATGAACCTGGCAACTCCTCAGAATGAGATGGAAGTTGGCTTTTGTCACATTGCACTTAGTGGTGAGGCATACCTGATGCACGGTAACGCCGAGACAGGATGGGACAGCGAAGGCGACTGCTGGAAAATCTGTGTTTGACTCCGGGCTCTGCCTTTGACTATGAATGACCTTGCCCAGGGATCTGGGCTGTAAGATCCTAGATGCCTTCTCAAGTCCTCTCAGTGTCCTCAACTGATTATAAGATCTGAAAGATCTGAAGTGTTCAGGGATAATAACGAGGAACCTGGTCTTTCAAGGTCAGAAATATTAAAATGAAAGCAATTTTTAAAAATCTGACTTTTTGAAACCCTTGTTTATCAGGGAATATATGATAAATGTAAGCAATTCCTATTTCCACTAACGTAAAATATTCAAATTGCTTTTCGGGGTCAGGCCTTTGTAGCAGCAATGCGAATGAGAGGGAGGCTGTTGAGCGGATCACAAAAAATTTCTGCAGAGAAGCAGCGCCACCTGCTGGCATTCCGTGGTGCTGCATGTGGTAAGTATAAACCACGAGGAATCGTCAGTCTGGGGTTTCACTGAATACAGAATCAGGAGCATTAGTCTTAATCAGAAGATGAAACTTTAAATTTTGACAAGACCATCAGACTGTGGAAAGATTTCTCTACAGGTTAATTTTAGCCATGTCTTAGATTTACTTTTGTATCAAACTGTTCATCCATGCTATACATCTTTCTTTATAAATCAGCCTCAATAATACGTACTAATAAAAGCCACTTAGTCAAAATCAGTTATTTTGAGTATATAGCTAGGTTGAAAGGTCTAAAGTGTTCTTTAGTTCAGAGTCCATTAATCTATCAACCAACTCGTCAGCTCTCCAAATCTCCCTCCAGCTCTAGAGTTCAGCCACATGGAGAGTTCTATTACACACAGGGCACTTTCTATATTGAGGGAAATATAGAGTGTACGATGCATTCCTGGTCTCTCATTGTGGAGAATTAGCATGAAAATATACAAACATACATAGCAACTATAAAAAGTAAATAATCAGGCTAATCAACAAATGAAGTGTGTCCCAGAGTGGAATGGCCCTCACTGCTTTGAGAACCAGGGCTTTAGGCAGGAGGCCAGAAAGGGTTTTACGGAGAAATGGTTTCTTGAGTTGCATCTGGAAAAATTACTAGGATTTGGATAATAGTCAGGGACGTTGGAAAAAATAGAGCAACACAAAAAATGGAGGCAGAAAACATGTTAAAAGTTTTTTATTAAAAAAAAAAAGAAACGCAAGGCATTTGATAAACACCAGGAAGATCAACTTAACCTGAGTAAGACTTTTTAGGAGAATAGTGTGAGATAAGGCAGGAAAGGGAAGTTGAGACATGATTAGATAATTTCGTAAATGCAAGAATAAGGAGTTTGAGCTGGTTCCTGTAAGCCATTGAAAAGCACTGAAGATTTCTGGGAAAGAAAATGATCAGGACTGGGTTTTAAGATGATTTACCTGACAACGAGATAGATACAGGATGAAATGACTCTAAGATGTGAAAAAATGCCCTGAATATGTAAAAGACACAGAAGTGAAAAAGAAGGGTTTTTTAAGATCACAAATGTGTACACAAAAGCAGAAGAGGAATCTGACTCTGCAATGCTTTTCTGAATCAATGAATATATAATAAAATAATTCTGAATATTAAACCAAGGGGAGGCCCACTATACAGGAAGAAAAAAAAAAAAGGACCCCCTCCACCACTGCCAAAAAGGAGCTGCTGTAGAGGGAAGAAAGTGATCCTGACCCAAAGCCTGAGGGAGGCAATAAGAGTTTTAAGGCCCCAGAGACTTCTAGATTAATAAGAACTGAGAACAGAATTCTTTAGACATTGCCTCCACATTCTAGACAATACATAAATAATGAAAGAGCTGATTGGTTAATTGTTTAATCTGCTTTTATTATAGAGGCTTGGACACCTCCCTCACAATGCAGTTAACAATTTGAGCGACACCCACATAATTAGCTTTCCAATCAGTGTCGTGTCCAATGACGTGAGCTCTGCTGTGCCAGGTGGACCATTCGGAGGTCTGTGCCCACCCAGAGGCAGGCATTGGATCTCACTCTCATACCTCCCAACACCCATTCTTTTCCCTAAGGCTGGATCAGCACAATCATTCCGGATTGTCTATTTTGTCAATGTCCTGAAAACGAGGGACCAGCACGGTAAGCACATTGCTCTAGAAGGGCCCTACCAATCAGAGCAGTGAACAGGAGATAATGTCTTCCTGCTTCAGTTCATAGAACAGAGTCTGCAGTTGTATTCAGCTTGGGTCTGGGCTGGACTCATGGCCGAGACTCAGCATTAGATCCTCAAGTGAGCAAGGTCACTTCCATCCTGTCTGGGCACTTGGCTGTGCTGGACCTCAGTATGGCATATTTTTTACATTACTCCCTAGAGACTTTTACCTTTTTAATAGCATTTCAGCCCCTCACCTAGCCCTGGACCTAGTACCTGGTAAGTATTTCATAAATATTTAGTGGATGAATAAGTAAGTGAATAAACTTTTAAAATTTAAATTCTGTCAGCAAATATATTTACCCTTCATCTCAATTTCCAAACATCTAAGAATCTGACAAGCCTACTCTACCAGCTAGGAATGCTTCTGGCAGCAAGTAACAGAAAAATTCATGCACAGAAAAATGTAAACAAATAAGTTTTTGGTTTTTTTGTTTTTTCTTGTGTAATGAGAATTCTGGAATTGGGCAGTCTGGACTCATGCTGCTGTTCAGTGACATCATCGGGGGCCATGTTTCCTTCCATCTTTCCAGACCTATCTTCCTCAGCTTATTTGTTTTCATCCTCGTGCTGTTTGTCTCTTGGTCTCCAATGCCTTTTGCACCTACAGACATCACATCCACATTCTAGGCAAGAACAAGGGAAAGCAAAATTTTCCCAGAAGCGTCACCTTGCAGACTTCCCTTTGCATCTTACTGGCCAAAACTGGATCACACTTGGTCATCCCTGGACCAAGAAGAAGAATTGGTTTAGAATAATCACAATTCATTCCAAGGGATTAAGAGTAGACCCTTTCCTTTCTGAAATCAAAGGACTTCTACTACTACCCAAACAAATTTGGGTTCTGTTAATAGAGAAGGAGGAGTATGGATACTAGGTCAACAAAGAGAAGTGCCTGTCACTCATGCCTTCCACCATGTATATTCGGATAAGCAAGGGTTTGTACGACTTTTTCCAAGGTCATCAAAGTCATGAAAGTCATGCTATTAGTCTAGAATTTAATTGTAGACCCTGAAAATGACTTGTTTTTTACGCCCAATGGGGTCATTTATTTTCTATCATGAATCTGGAACAGGAATTTAAAAGAATCTTAAAATGTATAAGTGTTCCAATTTAGGATTTTAAGTCTGCCTACTTTGACATCCCACCAGCACCCAAGCGTTTTCATTGCTTCCTTTTATGTTCTAGATCTGACTCCCCATAAAAATACAAGTTTGTGTAGGGCAATGATCATGTCTTATCCATGCCCGGTTCACCAAAACCTAGCACAGCAGTTGGCATGAGCTCAATGAATATTTATTTTAAAAATGAAAGTGTAGGTTGGTGATGGATTAGACAGAGTATTATAAAATGAACGTTCTATTTCCATTAGAAAATTTATCTTGGAAATACATTTTTGGTGCAACTAAAATTTCAGCAGGTTGATTTTCTTCTTGTGTATATCCTTTATTGAAACAATACTTGTAGTGAGTACTTAAGAGTCAATTTACCTGTATATCCATACAATCGAATAGGATTTAGCAGTTTAAAAAAAGAAAAAAGAACAAACTACAGAAATATACTGTGGCATGGATGAATGGCAAAATCATTATGCTCAATTTAAAAAGCCAGGAACAAGAGACCACATGTTATGTGATTCTATTTGTATGAAATATCTAGAAAAGGCAAAGATATAAAGACAAAAAGTAGACTCCTGGTTGCTGGGGGGAAAGTGGGGAATGGAGATGAGCAGTAAATGTGTATGTTAGAAAAATGATGAAAATGTTCTAAAAGCAGATTTTTGCTGATGGTTGCACAACTGGGTAAATTTACTTTAAAAAAAAATCACCTGAAAGGGGTAAACTATACGCTATGCAAAATAAGCCCTGATCATGTATTTTAAGTCAATTTAGGTCTCTAGAAGTTTTTCAGCATTAACAAGGAGGAGAACCTTGAACATGAAGTTCAAGTAAACATGAACTTCTGCCATTGGCAGGGCAGGTTTTAAATGCAGAGAGCATAGCTGCATTTGAGAAGCACATTACCCCACAGATAATCTTCAAATGGACCCTCCGCCATACCTAGATTGAAATTTCCAGTGCCAACATTGGCAAAACTATACAGACATTGTTTCCACTAGACCCACATAAAATGCTCTCTGGGTCTCTGTGCCCTTCCTGACCACAGACCTTCCTGTGAACAGACCAACTGGATTCTGTGGTAGATTTACTAGTTAATGCTGTGGGTCTCAAGGGAATGAGAGACACACAGTTCTAATATTGACTCAAGGTGTCTGCAACAAAAAACACAAAAAAGCAAAAAGAAACAACAAAATAAAAGACAGTAAAAACAGATCTTTTACTCTGTCCACTGTGATTACTTCTTAGCATAACTCTTGTTATTTGTTAGTGTGCTTGAAAGCCTCTCTCTCTCTCTCTCTCTCTCTTTCATTTCCTCTCTGACTCCCCATAAAAATACAAGTTTGTGTAGCTTGTAGAAGCGCTCCACCTCAAAGCACTCTATTATAAGGACTCCATTCCGTTATGCTTTGTATGTGCCCTGCCTCTCTTGGGAGACAGAAAAGCTTCAGGAAGGGAAAACTGAGGAGGAAAACCCCAAACCATCAGGCCACCAAAAATGCAGGCATAGTGTTGTTAAAAACACTATGCTTTTCAACAAGATGCTTGAAAAGCATAGAATGCTTTTCAAACATATTTCCTTTGTAGAACATGTAGTTTATGTGCAGGTTTTCACCCTTTTAAATAAGGCTGGAGGAAGAAGCATGTAGCTAAATCATTGTGAACATTTAAAATATTTTCTGAAATAAACTCCTAAAAGTGTTATTGCTGATTGAAATTTGTGCACATGTGTATACAGATTGAAGAATGACACTCTAAAAATTTTGTTCCAATTAACCCTTAGCAGTATACGAGAGTGCTTGATTCCTTAGTCATTGGCTATTGTCCTTTTTTAAAATCTCCATTAGTCTGATAGGTAGCACATTGTATTCCTTGTTTAAATTTGCATATCTATAAGTATTCATGCAGTTGGATGATTCTTCTATCTTTATTAACCATGGTGTTCTGCTCTCATTAGCTCTTGTTTAAATTCACAGTTCAGTTAAACTCTTTGAGAAGAAAGCCTTAGCTCATCTGCAGCTTTCCCGGTGGTTAAGGCTCAAAGCAAACTATGGACCCAAGTACCAGCAGGCAAAACCAACTCCAGCGTTGGATTTCAGGCCAGGAGCCTGCAGTTCTGGATCGCTCTCCACCACTTTCAAGCACTTGACCAACTCTTGAAGCATAATAGGTTTCTTGGTTACAGATTGCCCTGGGACACATAATTTAATCAAAAAACTTTGAAGAGTTCTCTGTGCTACCTCGGAGGAGACAGATAAGCTCAGAGGTCTTGGAGGATGTAATCAGATCAGTACAGCCCTATTGAACTAAGAATCAGGCTTGCAATAGAACCTCTGCAAGATAAATTTAAATAACAATATACTCTTTAGTGTAAAGTTAAAGAGAATGAGAGCCCAGCTCACCTCTGCACAGTCCTCAGGGTCCCATTGTCATTGATTAGTAATTCCCTTCCTTCCTTCCTGCCTGCCTTTAGCTCTTCCTATTTGGAAATACCTGTACAAGGTCTTTGGAATTTCAAAACAAAGAAAGTAAGCAATAGACTCTGTTCCAAAGGTATGCATAGGACACACATTCCGAAAATAATTTTTAAATTAGGGTTTTTTTTTTTGAAAGGAAAATTCTTTCACTGTTTTGACACCTTTGCTTACTACAGCCTAGTAAAAGGAAGATTCCCAAAGGTGAGCTATTCATGTTTAAATTTTTGTATAGATGAAAGTAGCAAACGTTATTTTAAAAAGTTAAGCAATATGAAATTGTGTAAAGCAAATAGTAAAAGTGGCCCCGTGCACGCATAATACCACCAAAAAGAAGCCACAGATGTTTCACTCCCCCAGTGTGAATGTGCCCTTGCGGACATTTTCCCATGTCCATGCACATTTGTAACACATAAGTAGCAAAATGCTGCATGAGTCTTCTCCCTTAGTCTTGAAATTTTGGCTAAAGTTCCAAAGCTGAGGCCGGTAGTCTCAACATAGCTTCATGTTGTAAACACAGTGCCAAGGAGCTGTCCCAACTCCCTTCAGCCTTATGAAGGTTGGCCAAAGGGATTCCTTACCCTCACCCCACTGCCCCATCCATCCTCCAGAAGCAGGTCAGTCTCATGGAAAGAGAAAGGGAGTCATCCACGTAGTGCATAAGGTTATACCCAATTAGGGTGGGTCCTTAATCCAGTATGACTGGTGTTCTTATGAGAAGAGGAGAAAAGACATAGAAACGCAGGGGAGTGATGGTGTTCAGGGCAGGTCACCCCAAGAGGTGCGACTCTGACATGCACATTTCAAGCTGAAAACAATAGAGACACAAAAGACTCAGGAAGAACCTTTGAACTTCCCCCTAACTGCCTACAAGAATGTATGACAAAAAAAAAAAAAAAAAAGAATGTATGACAGGAGGCCTGTCCCAGGAAGGAGCTATCACCTTGCATAACTATAGTAAAGATTAGGTGTGGTGAACAGGGAGGAACCTAGCAGAGCCCATTTGATCCAAGTCCTCTCTGTGTCCCATTGTCTTTGGATGGCCCAGCAAACATTTGTTCCCTGTGAATTTGAGGTTCTTGATGTCTCATCACAGAAAGAATTCAGGGAGAGACAAAGCTATAGGTAAGAAGTGGATTTATTTAGAGAGAAACACCTACAGACAGTGTGGAAAATCTCAGAAGGTGAGAAAGCCTCAAAATATGGCGTGGTTAGTTTCTATGGGCTGGGTAATTTCATAGGCTAATGAGTAGGAGGATTATTCCAATTATTTCAGGGGAGGGGCAGGGATTTCCGGAATTGGGCCACCGCCCACTTTTTGACCTTTTATGGTTGGCCTCAGAACTGTCATGGCGCTGGTGGGTGTGTCATTTAGCATGTTAGTGTATTATAACGAGCACATAAGGAGGCTCAAGGTCTACTGGAAGTTGAATTTTCCACCATCTTGGACTCAATTGGTTCTAACCATTCTTTGCCATGTCCTATGGCTCTGTCATCCTTTTAAAGGTTATGCCCTGCCCCCTTCCTTCCTGTTTCAGGTTACCAAACATTAACTCTGCTTATCTTCCTGTGAATGACCTTACTTCCTCTTAAAGCCTCAGACCTCTGCCTCCTTCTCCTTCGTTCAGAATATGCACTTCACCTTACCTTGCTGTCTTTGGAATTCTTCCTATGTATGTGAATTCCTCGTGCACACATAATCAATTCAATTTTTTCCTATTAATCTGCCTTATGTCATTTTAATTGCCAGAAAAGAACAGAGATGGGGAAGAGGAGGTTACCTCTGCCCCCACAGGAGAATGCCACATGGTAACAGAGGCAGAGACTGGAGTGATACTTCTACAAGCCAAAGAATGTCAAGATGACCAGAAACTAAGAGAAAGGCATGGAATAGATTCTTCCCTAGAGGCTTCACAGAGAGCATGCCCTGCTGACACCTTGATTTTGGACTTCTAGCCTCCAGAACTATGAGAGAATAAATCTGTTGTTTTAAGCCACCTCGTTTGTGATGCTTTGTGAGGGCAGGCTTGGAAAACTAATACTGAGGCCAATTGATGTGTGGTCAAGAAGAGGGAGGGATCAAAGATGACCTAGAGGGCTTCCCTGGTGGCGCAGTGGTTGGGAGTCCGCCTGCCGATGCAGAGGACGCGGGCTCGTGCCCCGGTCCGGGAGGATGCCGCGGAGCGGCTGGGCCCGTGAGCCTTGGCCGCTGGGCCTGTGCGTCCGGAGCCTGTGCTCCGCGGCGGGAGAGGCCACAGCAGTGAGAGGCCCGCGTACTGCAAAAACAAAACAAAAGATGACCTAGATATGCCTGGCGTGGGCCACTGGGTAGATGCTAGTGCTATAAGCAAATAGGTAGGGGATCCCCCGAGAAAGAAAACCAGGCATGGCTTTCTTGACATAAGAGAAGCCATTTTTGACCTAAGCCATTTTGTGATCTAAGCCTGGCCAAAATGCGTGTCCTTGAACAGGTCTCAGTAATTAATGATCTTAAGAGAACAAAAGAATGCAGGAACAAATGACTGTTATCAGGCAAGAGAAGTAACAATAGCAAAGATAATATATCATCGCAAAGACTCCCAGGTCCATTTCAACGGTAAAGATTAGCCTGAAGCGCTCAACCACCAGGTCAACTGGAACCTAACGCATGATGATGTTGACCTTTTCTGACCCTCAGTGACATCAGTCAACTAAAGCGTGGACTCTGTCAACCTTTGCTCCAATTCTATGCTGAATTCTCCTCTGCTCAAACCCCATCATGAATATGCATACATCACCCAAGCCCCTTCATGAATATGCATGTACCTTAGCTTAAAACTTCCCCAATTTTGCTGTTTGGGGAAACACAGCTTTGGGAAAGATCCCAGTGTTCCTACTTGTTGCAAGTAATAAATCCTTCCTTCTTCCGATCTTTGGTTTGGCTGTGTCTTTTGGCTCGAAACCCACCAAAAGGTGAACCCAGTTTTCCAGTCACAGTGCCATGAACTGTAATAATGGATATAGAAGATACACAAGGAGGGGCAGTTGAGTTGGGGCAGGGCACGAGTAATGAGCTCGGTGTCTGACATGGTAAGTCACAACTTCACGGTCCACCCATTTGGATATGTCCAGTCAGTGTTTAGAAGGCGAAGCTAAGCAGATCAAAAAGTACCTGGAGGTACAGGTGATGCCTTGGGAGATGTCAACTTCGTTTGAAAAGTGTCCATATTCAAACTGGAAAGCCTTCATTCTCTCAAATTGACAGACTCTGCTCTGTGATAGAAACATTAATTTCTTGGCAGATTTATACCCAGAACCAATCTGGTGAGTTCTGAGAACTAGATTTATTTCCCACCCACCAAGGATCCCCATCTTGAGCTGATACCTCTAGAGCTGACATGGGTCTGCTCTGGCTCCCTCCGCCCCACCCCCTACCCCCTGTGTGACGCAGGCAGCCCGGCAGCCCAGAATGTGTGAAACTCACTGCAGGAACGGTGGGAGGCGGGGAGTGGTGTGGCCTGTCCCTGACTAGAGGGCAGCCCTGGCCGGGATGCTTAACTCTCAGAACCCCATTCACAGTGAGAAACCACAGTGGGACGATACATAAAGGAGAGTGAGAACTGAAGTAACCTCACAGTCAGTAAAAGCAGTTTATTTTACAGAGGAGGAAAATCAGACCCAGAAAAGTTCAGTGGTTTACTCAAGGTCACAAACAATTGGGGTTCAGGGCTGAAACTGGAAAGTGCTCTTTTCATTACAGCATTTCTAAGGTCTCTTTGAGCCTTTAAACCCTATGCTTTATAAAAACAGTTTATAAATAGAATGGGGGTGCTAGAAGTTTCTAAATAGCACCACACACCAAACACTGCTATTTATAAGAGAGAACTAATTGGAATTCGTCAATCTCACAATTCAGTCTCACATTAATTTTGTGCATTGGAGCGAAACTTGTATGGCAGATCATTTGAATGCAGGTCGGTCAATCCGATTGCGTCTTCAGATCTTCAAGAATGTTCAAGAGGTCTGTCAAAATCCTTTCATGCCTGTGGGATTTTCACTGATGTTCCCTGCGACCCAGCAATCGGGTTGATTAAAAATTTTCCCCAACATGCCCCACTCCAACTCGAAAAGGAAAGCAAACGTGGTGACAGCAGCCTTGCCCTAATCTCAGTATCTGGAAATTGCGAAAAGTAGCAACTGATGGCTCTCCTGGGTGAGGTGTTCCCTGAAAAAGGGCCCTCAGGCCAAACCAAGGCAGGCTCCCGGGGCTGAGCTGAACTTGGAATGTGTCTGACAATGAAGGGTGGGGTCTACAGAGGAGCAGGCTGCGGGTGCATTCACCTGCCAGCTTCCACCTCCAGAGGGAATCACAGACCAAGACTCAGCTGTTGCTGGAAGCTGCCAGCTATAGAGCAGACAGTGACTCTTCCAGAGAGCAAGAGACAGGAAGGCAGAGAGGATGCCCCTCTCCCTGACCCCATCTCTTTTTCTCTCTCACTCTTTTCTCTGTCTTGGGCCGTCCAATTTCCCCTCCTTCCCTTTTCTTTGTCTTCATTCTTATTCTTCCTTCTCTGTTCCTCTTCTTCTTTTTACATTTTCCCCCTTCACCATGTCTCTTCCCCCAAATCCTCTACTCCAACCCTGATCTATTACTGGATACATAGAAATGAAGTCACTTTCAATCAATATAAGTCAATAATTTCAATGCCTTAAAAAGATGAGTTTTATGGTAATAAATGGGGTCTGTTCTTTCCTCCAAAAAGGCTGAAGTGAGTACAAATGGTCATGGACTGGCCACCATGGAATCAGGGATCACCAGCCCAAAGAGGACACACCAAGCGCCAGAAAGGCCACACCATCTTGGTTCCCTGATTTCCTGGATGGCCAAGCATCAAAATCTTCAAAAGTTAATAATATGGATTCCTTGCTCCATTTCTTAACTGAGACGGTAAACTGGACGTCCATAGGAACTACCCCTTCTACTCCCACCATATAGAACAGGTAGAAATACTGGATAAGACATATATATTCATATATACATACATATACATATATATATATAATTTGCTATATAACATATCTATATGCTGTATAATACAGCCAGGTTCAAAAGAAAGAAATAAAATCTTGAGGATAAGACGTCTAAGGACAAAGCTGTGAGAAGGTGTTTGAGCCCGGTAGCCCTCATGTGTTTTGGGAGGAGCTATGTGTCTCAGAACTGTTGCTCTAGAGTTTTAACCTCAAGCCCCTACTCAGCAGGTAGTTGGAACTGCGTAAAGCCAAGAGTGAAAAAGCCAAGTGCCATCCCTGAATGAGTGACCAGAAAATTCTACCCCAAAGTTATAAAGCTGGTAGCATTTCTTCCAATCACCTTTGAGGCTGATCAATCCATAACTCTAATAACCGGCCCTCCCTGAAAGTTTTAATCTATGCAAATGACAGAACCAGAAGAATCTTGCAGTGAAACCTGCTTTAATTCTGTATTTTGCATCTCATGTCAGCAAATAGGCAGTTATCACAGAAATAGGCCATTGATATCTACAGCCAAATCTTTGGAATGCCTGCAATCAATCATTCTTTTATTTGCCCAAATCCTGTACCAGACACAGGTCAGATGTATCCAACAGGCACCCGTTACTGGGTTTTATGGATGTTAATTAACAGCTTCATTGTTGGCAGGCCATTTAGAGACACTCAGCTGGAAAGACGGGCTGCTCCACTGAAGCTGTGGATGTATCTGGCCTCCCATGGAGGCTGTAAGTCTTAATGGAGTAGCAGCATGGTAGGGTGATTCAGGCCCATGTCGATTTTGCAGCATGCCCATGAACAGCTGTCTCCTGTCCTGCTCTTATTTTGATTCTAACCCTTTCCATCCGCCTGGGAGGGTCAGCTTCCAAATATTAACCTAAGGAAGTGGTGGTCGCCACTTACCGTCCAGGTCACCGAAATATGAATTTACAACAGGTTTTTCCACGCCCTCGGGTAGTAATGCCTACATGTGTGTAGAATTTTATAAGTTTACAAAATACTTTCACAGGATAACCCAGTTCCTCTGAGATAGAACACGGGGTCCTGGTTTCTAACCACAAGTGAGAAAAAGAGGTCAAGGAGGCTTGGTGACCTGCTCACTGACGAGCTGGGCTTGGGTCCAGGTTTCTGGCTCACCTCACCAGTGCCCAGGTGGCTTTTCCTTCCAATGACCATGACCTTCTATTATCCCTCTCTTGACACATTGACTTTAGCTATCCCATACTTTTTTTTCTTATTGTGGTAAAATATACATGACATAAAATTTACCATTTTATCCATTTTTAAGTGTACAGTGTAGTGATATTAAGTACATTTGCCTTGTTGCGCAAACATCGGTACCATCTACCTCCAGAACTTTTTTCTCATCCCAAACGGAAACTCCATACCCATTAAACAACACCTCCCCAATTCCTGGTAACCACTGTTCTACTTTCTGTCTTTTTTTGTTTGGCCTCGCCATGTGGCACGCGGGATCTTAGTCCCCCCACCAGGGATCAAGCCCGTGCCCCCTGCAATGGAAGCGTGGAGTCTTAACCGCTGGACCACCAGGGCAGTCCCACCACTGTTCTACTTTCTGTCTCTATGAATTTGATGACTCTAGGTGCCTCATATAAGTGAAAGCCTACACTATGTGCCCTTTTGCATCTGACTTATTTCAATTTGCATCATGTTTTCAAGGTTCATCCATACAGTAGCAACCATCAGAATTTCATCATTTTTAACACTCAATAATATTGCATTGTATGTATACACCACATTTTGTTTATTTATTTGTCTGTTGAAGGTGCCCTGAACTCTCATCTCCTTCTCTGGGAAATAACACTTCCATTATTTTTTAAGAAATTAGCTCTGCCCATTGGATAACGTCTGGTGGAAGTATTGATTACGATGTTCCGGGCTGAAAGCAACCCAAGAAGCTGCTCTCTCCTAGAATTTGAAACCCAAGCAACATGATAAAAAGAATAAAAATGGAATAGGCTTAAAAAACACAGCCATAACCAGGTAAGACTGAGTAGTAGTTTTGGCTACATAGAGATGTGCCAGTTTTTATTAATTCCCAAGCCTGGCCTTCTAGCCTTCCCTTTGATTATGTGAATTACACCACAGCCAATAGTAGATTCTGTTGCTGGAAACCAAAGAACTCTAACATTCTTCAAAACCGAATGAGGGGTACCTCACTTCTACAGCCTCCATTCTAGTTATGGGCATGACCTATGGTCATCTTAAAGGATGTATTCAATGTTTATTTTTATATTATTTATCTACATACCTATGGGTGGACAGGGTACAGAGGGCAGGGGGTAGGGAGAAGGAAAAATAAAATTTGTTGGCATCTATTTGCCCTATAAGTGAACTTGAATTTCCTTAAAGAAACTACTTATCTTCACTTTTGCTTATTTTTAGGTCAAACCTGGGCCTGATGTATAAGGACTTACTTAATTGTCAGTACTCAGAGTCTTTATAGCTTCCTCCAGTCTGGTCTCCCCAAATTCATTGGGAGTCTTTGAAATGTGTTTACAGAATAACCTACTTTCATAAGCTCTCTACAGTATCGAATACCAACAGTCATGCTCCTGTTTTCACCTACAAAAATAAGTCCCATTTCTCTCAAAATACTCATGCATTCAACAAATAATTAGTAAACACCTGAAATATACCAGGAACGAGTCTAGGTTCTAAGGACCCATTAGCCAACAGGACGGACAGGCTCTCTGTCCTCATGAAGTTGTTTTCTAGTGGGAGAGACCCAAGGTAATTAAATAATCAGGCAAACTATGTAAAATTCTACCTCAACTTGGAAGGAAGATGTTGCCCAGCCAGGGATGCAGGCTTCCCTGAGAAACGGTGATTGAAATGAGTTTTAAACGCTAAGTAGAATAGGCAGGAGTGACTGAAGTGGATGGTGGGAGCCTGAGGGGGGAAGGGTTTGACAGAAGAACAGACAGCACAGGCAACTGTTCTATGGTTGAAGATGGCCTGGCACCTCTGTTAATGAAATTTCAATCCTTCCATTCTTATTTCACCTAATAGTTTTCAAGTGGATTTTCTTTTGTAAGTGCTGTATCTAATGTTGAGCTCACAATAGCTCTGTTAGACTGAGAAGGATCCGGTTTGGGCTCGGTCCCAGCTTCTGCAGCTGTTTCTCACTCCACCTCCTTCCATCTTCCACACACACCATCCACTTGAACTTCATACACAGGCTCATCAGCCCTGCCAGACTGAGCATCCCCTGGGCTGGGAAACAAGGGATCAAAGGAGCTCCAGGCTCAAGTCAATATGATGTCTGGTCTAACCCTGACCTTGCACCTTAGTTCTCATAAGCAAGTCCCTAAGATAAGACTATTTTACCTGTAAGACTAGTGACAGCTCCCCCCTGGGTAACCGTCCTGTTGCTGGCATTACTGTCTAGCACTGGGGTTCTGTCTTGCTTTTTCCTACCTCCCTTCTGGAAATCAGAACCCCACCCCTGAATTCCAGCAGAGCCTTCTGTCTACAACAACATCTCCTGAGACCAGCCCTGCTTGCCAGAGTTTGGGAACCTCTGCTGCTCTTCCTTTCTATTGTAATGTCTGCCCTTCTGCTTCCAGCTGTTTGCAGTGACTGCTCCCTGGTGGTCATTGCCTCAATGGTTCTCTCGCTTCCTGCCCCAGCTCTGCTGGGCAGGCCCTCCAGCACCTGCCCCACTTCGCTGGGGACATCCAGTGCAGGGTCCTAGCTCTTTCTAGACTTCTACAGCTAACCAGGCCATGCCCCAGCCATACCAGACCCTGTGTTGAACGATACAGCAAAACTACCTGTTCTTACCTTACTAGTCTAAGCTCTTCTCACTCCGTTCAAGTCCTATAACCAGTAAATAAAACTATGTTAACTGGGATTTGTGAACTCCAGTTCAGATGTAAAAAATAATTCATGATCAGAGAGGCATTTTCTTTTCATTACTTGAGGAGCACTGTCGTCCTCGGCATGTACTTCCTCGGCTGGTCAAGAAACATTCATAATGAAGCCATTTTCAGCCCGACGAAACTCACACTGTCTACAGATTGACAGAGACCATGAGCCATAAACCAAATGGCCAGGATCCATGATGCTTAGATCAGGGTATACAAATAGATCTGACGAAATCTCACTCACTTCCCCTCCCAGAGGTCCTCCAGGATTCTTGTGGGGAAAGGCTACACGTGGCTGCCGGGGTCACCTAGCTCTCCCACCCCAGGGCTCTCCCACCCCAGGGCCCTCAAGACAGCAGAGAAATGAGAAGCATCAACTCTTCCCAATACAGAGCAGCTCTGTGCAGGAAAACAGCCAGCCCCAAAGGAGCCCATATTTCCCCAGCCACCTTCCATCCCTGTACCAGGAGGGTACTTCAGTGCACATCAGCTCATGTACCAGGTCAGGGCCAAGGACGACTAGCCAGGCTGGACTTTCTTTCTGTTCCTTCTCTTTGGCACAGTTTGAAGCTAAGACGAGTGTCTCCTCATCTGTCCCCATTCCCTGCCACAGACCAAAACAAAACCACTCAGCCATTTCCTTAAAAACTGCACAGGTTGCAGAGAGGCTGCTCTCAAAAACTGCACCAGGGAACAGTAGTTGCCATGCAACCTCACATGCTGTCTCAAGAATCTGTAACCTAATACAAATCCCCATAATCTCAACGCTTCATCTTACTTAGCAATACTCAATGACAGAAATGCGTGTACAGGTTGCAGGGGAGCCCGTGATACAAGCTCCGAGCACAGGCTGTTCTGACCGTATCTGAGAAATACCTAAGGGTGGAGAATGTTTGATGAGGCAGATATTAAAAAAAAAAAATTCCAGAGACCGGCACACAGGTAAAATTACTCTATAAAACATACCAAAAATAAAAAATGAAAAGAACGAGGTGTTCCACATCCCCACTCCCAGGTGAGGTGCCCACACAGGCATCACACACACCGAGGCAGTTACTACTGCAGGCCCTCTGTCTGGTTCTACAGAGAAGGTTTAATAACGTTTGTAAAAAGAGTCATCCCGACCTCCTCAGCTTTGGTGAGCTTATGTCACCAGGATGGGAAAACAAACAATTATTATTCTGTTGTTTTTATTGGCTGCCCGGCTTGCAGGATCTCAGTTCCTCAACCAAGGATTGAACCCGAACCATGGCAGTGAAAGGCCGGAATCCTAACCTCTAGGCCACCAGGGAACTCCCAAATAAATTATGTCCCAACACAGTGAAGCTCTGAAAGCAAATGAAGCTGAGTGCTGTGGTCCCAGGTCTCCCACCACAGTTAGGAAATGCAATTCATTAATGTCATTCCCACTGAGGAGGATTTGAGGTTGGGGATAACTAGTTCAACTCCGGATTCTATTTTTCGCATTACCTTGAAGTCATTTGCCAGTCACTTCAGCACTGCCCAGACCTTGGTAAATGAACCCCCTCTGAGCCCGCCATGGGTCAGGCGGCCTCTCAGTATTTTCCATCCACCGTAAGGCAGAGCAAGCCAAGTGGGACTCAATGACTGAATAAGGTCAAATAGGATTGAGGCACGGTGTGCCCTTAAATCTGGCCAGGTCCAATATGTACATCATTTCGCAACTCCAACAGAGGGAAGTGGGTATAGAAATATTTGCATTTTAAAATCCTGTGCTAACATCTTTAAGGTAAACCCTGCTAGAGCAATGTAACAGTTTGCAAACTTAGCCTTCAAAGGATTTGAGAAGTTGTTAAAAGAGAGAAAGTTTTTCTTACAAAACATGCGTTTTTAGGGATGTGATTATTTAATTCAGGAAATCTCCATTCAGTTAAAAAAAATCAGGTCAAGAATAAATATCCAAATGGGGGAAATTCCACACCATAAAATAAACATCGAACAGGCCAAGGAAAGTTTAACGGGAGATCAGAAATTCCTGGAGGAAAGCAAATGAGGATGTGAAAAATCATCATGAACCAAATAGCTCCCCAGAAGACAGTGAGTGTCCCCAGATTAAACAGAGACTCCCAGCACCAGAATGCACTGCTTCAGTTAACCTACCTCAGAGGACCTGGCTTCTTTTAAGGAAACTCACACTGAACACAATTCACGCACAGTTACCTCAGCCTGGGCAAAGGGATACAAGAGATGTCTGTTTAGAAACACTCCTCTTTTGCAAGAGCCACTAAATTCACCAGTTCCTGAAGAATGGAATCATCCTCTAGAAAAGAGTAACATGATCACAATAATGTTTTACTAAAACAGTCTCCATGCTCATAAATCCATTTCCTTTTCTAGCATTTCAGTATCCCACCTGTTAACTAAACCCTGTGCTCTTCCAGACTTTCCTGACCATTTCCTATGAGGAAAATACCACCTTGTGATAAGTTCCACCTTGCTTTGTATTTTATTTACTTATATGAGTTTGCGTTTTAATTTTTAATTAAAATTTTTTAATTTAATTAATTAATTGTGATTAATTATTTAATTTTGTTTTTATTCTTTAGTCATCTTTTTTCATTCTCCCTCACTTAAAAGCTCTGTAAAGCAAAAGACTCAGAATCTGGTCTTCTTTTTCTGTTTCATTGTATGACCCTACAAATACAAAGGGCGTTCAAAATATTCTCATTGAATATTGAAAATATAACATACTAAAAATCAAACCCTTGATGAAATCTCTGTTCTAAGTTATTACTGAAAAGATTCGTTTCAGATACAAAATCTTGAGAAAACTATGAAAAATGTCCACTTCCATTTCACACTCATGACCTGGACTTCCTGTCCACTTTACCATAACAGACTAGTAGTTAGACTTGGTAAAGTCCTTGTGGGTTAGTTCAACTCCTTTTTTCATAGACCTTCTTAAAATGATGATTCTACCCACTGGAACTCACCTTTTTCATTTCTGTCCTCGAATAAGCCTGGAACCCAGAAATACAGAATCCGTACTAGTCCTTGCATTTTCTCCTTGTTCATATGCAGCTCTCTGAGTACCCAGGGCCTTGAAAACCCTATGTTTAAAAATCCCAGTTACTCACAGCATCCACATCACTTGCCCTCCAACTGGGCACGTTTTTCTCCCAGAATATTCTCATCCAAGTGTAACATCTAAATATTGTTTCACTTAGACTGTAATGGGCATTGTTTTCTTTAAGAGATGGGAAATATATAAAATAAAGGGTATCAGTATATGCCACCCCAAAGTATACCATTATGGTATAAGGATTATTTTGAACTGAAAGCAAAATACCTACCAAAAAACGGCATAAATTCCCCTTGTGCAGGTGTCCCACACCAGAAAGAGAACAACCTTTATCACCAGAGATGGAGGCATCACCTAGGTGAGTCTGCATCAACAAATCTGACTAAATAACCCTTATCTAGCATTAGTTTCCCCCATATACTTACCTTCCCACAATTTACCATCCCTAGAAGCCCTAACCCTCTTTCCTTCACTTAGTCCCTTCTCCACGATTTATTGCCCTTTGTTAAAATGGCATATGAGCCCTTCCCCCCAGGTATAACTGCTTTTTGCGGGGGGGGGGGGGTATTTCTTTTCTCTGGAGCCCCCATACACATAAAATTAAAAATAAACTTGTTACCTTTTTTCTTGTTAATCTGTCTTTTGTTAGTTTAATTTACAGGCCCCAGGGACAAACCTAAGAAGATAGAGGAAAAGTTTTTTCTATACTACAGCAATAAGATGAATATTTTTGTATCTCGGGCATGGATGTAATTCAGAACTTTACATATTCCATGATAACAGAACTATCACAGGAATAAAGAGCGGAAAAGGGAAGAAAATGGCTTCAGGGTTTTAGGCACTGAAAGTAGAAGTTGTGAATGACACGTCCAAGCTCTGGCCCCAGGGACTTTTCTGGCCCATGATGTCACCTCCTCATCAAATGGCCAGATTATTCCATTCATTTTATAAGGTATGAATGCATTGCTTTAGTGAGTTTAATCTGAAACACTTAAGTCAATACATATCTGATTTCAAATTCCCACAAAAATGTTAGTTCATGCTGCCAATTTGACTTTTTTTATTAGATTGATTCGTTAGTACCTACTCTCTCTTAAGTTTTCGAGTACAAGGTGTCTCTTCCTCCTTCAGATCCCAGACATACACTTTGGAGAGCATTACAGAAATTCTATGAGTCATTCTGGGAGACCTAAGGCACTGGTGACACAACCACTGCCTTTCAGCCACACAGTGGAACCAAGGCCCTTGAAGAGTGGTGGTCAAGGGGTCACTTTTAATGAACTCTCTGAATACAATGCACTTGAACAAGGCCTGGGCCAGGCCACACCTCCTGAGTGGTCTGAGGGCTCTGGCTCCACTCCCCACCACTTGGGCCACCAACCTTTTGCCAAGAACAAGCACCTGGCATCAGACCGTCTGATGGGCCAGGACGCCTGGCTTCTGTATTCTTGTTTGTGGGATGAATGCACCTACCCAGAAATAAGTAAAGACTAGCCTAATTATTACGACTTGGTTTCAGTCTCACAGTAAATAGTATGTTATTTCTCCAGAACACAAGACAGTTCATACAGTCATATAGTGATTTTTATTTTTATTAAATTTAGTACAGGAAACTTGTATTCACTTTCCACTCTGTCAAAGGCACCAGGGACTTCCCTGGCAGTCCAGTGGTTAAGACTCCGCGCTTCCACTGTGGGGGTCTGGGAACTAAGATCCCGCATGCCCTGCGCCACAGCAAAAAAAAAAAAAAAAAAGAAAATCCTGGCATGCATCTAATATAAAAAATAATCCCTGCCTTCTGGGAGCTTGCAGTCTGTGGAGAATAGAAGAGTGTTGAAATTCATCTTCAGAGCACTGCGTGGGAAGCATAGGGATGACACTTATGTGTTTCAAAATATACAAATGATGACAAAAGGGAAAACAGGACCGGGCCACCTTCAGATCCTTCAGAGCTTGAAAATTAAATGTTGCTTTCTGTATGGTTGACCTCCAAAGCAATCAAAATAGGATATACAAATCTATCTATTGCTGCCAAGGTTTAAATCATTTTTCCAAAAGGGGTTGGTGAAGACAGAAGGAGATTTCTTCTGTGATGAAGGAGAGGTGAATGACAGGGAGAGTGTGTTGAACAGTCTGAAGTAATTAGAGCATTTATTTAGGTTTCTGGCGCTATGTGGGTTCTTGTGATAGATAGCAAAGCAAAATGAACAGTCAAAAGGCAGAAATAGCAAAGCTCATGTTATCATGCCACGGGATGTCATATTCTTTCTATAAACAATATAGTGCAAAGGTTCACGGAGAGTGAGAAGTCTGGCCTGGAGCAATGTTTTCAGTACTCATCATTTTTGACAGTTACAAGAAATCAAGGGAAGGGATTTTCTTGTCTAATTATTTCTAACCTTAAAGTTCAGGGAGTTAGTCTTTCTCAAGATCAGGATGCACTATGCATATCCTGAGGAAAGGGTGCAGTACATTCCTTGTGACCACTGTCCAGGAGCTGGGAACTCTCTCCCTTTATTTAGGCTAACAGGAAGGGCAGGAGAGGAGAGGAGAGGGCGGTCACAGCTCAGAGCAAGTGCTTCATAAGCGCTTTATGTCACTGCCACAGGGAACAGGGCAATATCCATCCTGATGATGGAATACAGTCTGACCACAGACCATTAACTCAGCCCAAGGCCCAGCCAGGGGCCATGGAATCCCAGGGAGTTATAAATAATCCCTTGGAACTGCTTTCTGGTGATTTATTACTACTTAGTAGGAGGGTGCACTTCACCCAAGATACCTGAACTGAATGCAAAAAGGACCCCAGAAGCAGGTATTCTGCTCAACTTTAAATATCAGAGAAATGGTTCAAAAATCTCCCTGAAGAGATAAATATGCTGATCTTCAGGTTTTTACCCATCCTGATGATTCTTACACGCTCTGATTTCTCAAGGATGTTGCATGAAACTCAGATTTCTCCTGTTTAGAAATTTGTGCGCCCCTGCTGCTTATTTCCCAGAGGGAGACCTTGTGATCTGATATGTGGACCCCTTGATGAGATGCTGCATGCTACGGAGAGAACGTTTGATGCCTGTGCGGGAATCCGCTTCCACACTGGCAACCGGCACCTGGTGAGCTCATGCTGTCACAGAAGTTACTCCCAACCCTCACCCCTGCAGCTCATCTGCCCCCGACAGGGGCACCAGCCGTGCTTAGAGTCCAGAAAGGGGCTCCCACCCTCCTTCACCATTCATTATTTCTGAGATTGAAACATTCAAATGAAGTACTTCTTTTACATAAAAACTCAAACTGTAATTAAGAACCTTCCCCCCACCCCCCATATCTTATCCTCAGTGGAGATAGAGGCCAGCTGCTTACTATCTGTGGGAGGAATACCAAAATATTTACCAGAATCTGCAATTATTTCCATTGTCCTCAGAATACCTCTACCTCTTTGATACTTGTGTATTTCTGTACATCCAGTTCCAACGAGAGGCTCTATTTGCTGTAAGATCTTTGGCAAGTCGGTTAATCCCTTTGTGCTTCAGCTGTCCATTTGGGAGTGGGAGAGGGCTGTACAGGGTGATCTCAAGATCCCTGGAGACTCTACCTGGTTATGATTCAGTGACTCCACCAGTCCTTACTATTCCAAGGAGTATTTTTCAAAGTTTTGCTAGAAACTGTTGAGTCACACTGGAATGGCAGTTATCTGAGATTGGAGTATAATGATATCTCCTGAAATAAAGACTGGACTAAGGAATGTGGATGAGAAATGCAATGAGGTGTGGGATGCGAAAGCTTAATCAGAGCATGAAGAGGGCATATCCTGGGCCAACAGACAAGATTAGGCAAATTCCAGACGCTTGATGAATGGCCGGCTGCAATCAGAAATATGACTCTTCCCAGAAGAGCTACCTAGCATTTGTTTGGCAGAAGCCTCAGAGTAGTGACGCCAATGGTTTGCCCAGGCCCTGGGTGAGTCAGTACTGACTGCAGCGCTGACAAGTGTGGCAACAGAGACTGACAACGTGAACGCTTGGGACCGTTAGACTAATGAACACCGGGACATATTCCAGAAGGCTTGCTTTAGATACACATGAGCAAAATGTCTTCCTAAAAGTATACCTGGAAACGCTCACCTGCAAAGCCTGAAGTGAGGGGCTCATCACTGGGACAGCTTGGGGCGGATCTACCTACTGTTAATGGTGGTGACAGGAAGCTGCAAACAGCTCCAAGGAAAGGACACCAGAAATTGCCAGGAGCTAAGCAAATCCAAAGCAAAGAAGGACCACAGGTTTTGAAGATTTCTTTTAAAAGTCTGGTCTCAGGCTTAGGGGAATATCCATTACAGACGGCCAGAAGGGCCTCTCACCCTCCCTGCGTGGGCAGGAGGGAAAGAACAGGTGAGGTGGGAGGAGGGGTCTCCTGGGTCTGCCTCTCTAGAACCTCCTCCTGGGCAGACCTGCAGCACTCAGGGCGCTGGAGGACATCTTCCAAGGTTAATTTAGGGAAGTTTCCAAAATAGTTTGACTTTAAAAACTGAAAACCAGTAACAGGTATTCAGATATTCAAAATATATAAATATTAACTGCAGCATCAAGGAGTATGTAAGGCCCATAAAGATGGGAATGTGATTTTATGCTATCAAAAATATACACCCCCCAAAAAATGACGGAAAAATGGATTCTTTTTCCTTACACCCCTTCTATTTTTCCAAGTCATGTCACATTTCAGTTTGCTTTATCTTATCATGATATCTGAATAGTTTTTGTTTCCTTTACTCTAATGGATAGAACAGCCATACATGTACCTTCTTACATATCTAAGATCTTCCAGATTATTAAACATGTTCTTCAATCACTACTTCCTGTCTTCCTTGTTCTAATTTGGGCCAGTTGCCTTCTAGGCCTGATTAACAGCTGGTAACTGGAAACATCTTTTCATTTTATTCCTCAGACAGTTCTGTTCGTTGGATTCAGTTTTCCTTTTCCTGCACTACATCCCCAAGTCATTCCAGGAAGAGAACATAGGACAAACTTTCTCAGTCATTGGATATCTTATTTTGTCTTAATTCTTGAGTAACAGTTTGCTGGCTATAATTGCTGGCAGAAGTTCAAAATAATTTTCCCTGAGAATTTTGAAGTCTTGCTCTACTGTCTTTTAGCATCAATATTATTAATCTTCTGGGGTTTTTTGTTCTTTGTTTTTTTGTAGGTATCTTGGGAATTCTCTCTGAAAGCTTTATACTAGGAATTTCAAAATTTCAACAGAATAGTTCTTGGCACATGGTGGGTATTTTCCATCTGAAAGTCATTTTTTAGGGCAGGAAAGTTATCTTTTCTAATTTATTTGATTATTCATTTTTGTCCTCTGATCTTGGATTAGTTACATATGAATAGATTTCTAGCTCTATCCTCCATCCCAGCTTTTGGATACTTTCCTTTTCTGTCATTCTCTACATTCTGAGCTATTTTCTCAACTTTATCTTCCAGATTACTGATTTAGTTTTCAGCCATACCAATGGTTCAATTCTCCTGATTTTTAAAATGTATTTGGGGAATTTTTAATTTGTCATGGCTTCTTTCATGTTCCCTGCCTGTTTTCTTTTTTTTTTTTTTTTTTGCGGTACGCGGGCCTCTCACTGTTGTGGCCTCTCCCGTTGTGGAGCACAGGCTTCCGGACGCGCAGGCTCAGCGGCCATGGCTCACGGGCCCAGCCGCTCCGTGGCATGTGGGATCTTCCCGGACCGGGGCACGAACCCATGTCCCCTGCAATGGCAGGTGGACTGTCAACCACTGCGCCACCAGGGAAGCCCTGCCTGCTCCTTTTTCATAGTAGCCTCTTCTTTTGTGGGAACCCACTATTGCCTCAAACCACTCTGAAGATGCTAGTTCACTTTTTCTTGTCTTCTTTCTTTTATCTGTTTCTCCTGTGGTCAGTCACTCTTTCACACATCTTGACATTTCTCTTTTACCAAATATTTGATGATCCTTGATTGGTCAGTAATATCTTTTTAATAAGAAAGCATGTTGGTTGGTTATTATAGGTAGTTGGCAAAGTTATTCTTTGCAGTTTGGAAAAGCAGTTTACCCATAAGACCCATCACCGAGCGGGGGACTAACTGTACAGTCCCACGTGTGAGAGGGTCAGAGACAGGCTTCTTTCTAGGGTATTCGGACAGTTCAGCTTGTATCCTCATAACCTTCGAAGTGAGGCGGACTTTATCACAGATGGTGACACTCTTCGGTGGATCTCACCCTTAGGTGGAGTTGCCTTTCCTTCCGCCTCCTCTGAGTTGCATGCGAAGGCCCCAGTTATCTCCCGCTTTGTGCCAACAGCCATACAGGAGGCCTCCCCAGGAAGCTCTTCTACCCTGGTTTTTGAGCACTTCCTTTGTCTCTAGGAGGGGCAGATGCTGCAGCCAGCTGATCCAGGGACCTGGGGAGTGGGGAGACACCTGCACCCGTGTTTCACAAAGTGTCTTCTAAGTCCTTCCACGCTGAAAGTATAATCAGGTCCCACCCCAGACCTGCTGAATCTGAGTCTGCATTTTAACAAGAGTCCTCGGTGAATCAGAAGCACATCAAAATCTGAGAAGTGCTGCTCCGCAGGGTCCTTGTTGCTGCCCTTCAGCTCCTGCTCTCCATCCCTGCTGCCTGGGCCCAGGCCCTCGGAGGCTGGCGTGGTTCCGCCTCTGCTCAGCACTCTCCTGGGCATGCTCCAGGTTCGTCTTTCACATCAGCCACTCTCCCTTTGGTATATAAGTATTTCCTACTTAGGAAATAGTATAGTAAATGCCCAAGTGCCCATTATCCAGCTTAGAAATAAAATGTTACAAATATAGTTGAAACCCTTGTGACCATCTCTCCTGATTCTCTTTACTTCAGTTCTGAGCACAGCCCCATGGCCACAGAGGTACCACTCTGGTGGGACTCTGTAGTGGGGTAGGCACAGACCCAAATGGCACCCTTAGCTGATGTGGGGCCTGAGACAGTATGAGATGGCCAGGGACGGGTAAGGTCTTAGGACTAAACTCACCCACTTGGTTGGGATAGAACAGATGAGGAAAAATCTAACTGGGGCACTAAGACACTGTAGCCAATGGTTTGAACTGAGAACTAAGGCAGTGGTGAGTTGAGGGAGAACAGCATTTGGTCAAATCTGCATCCATGAGACTGACACGTGAGCCCACAGGAGCTTCTAGAGACCCAAAGAGACACAGATAAAGGGAAATGGCATCCAGAATGTGTCAGTAGGAAGCAGGCCCCTCCACAAGGTGGGATCCAGAGCCCAGGAAAGAAGTGACAAGAGCAGGGCTGACTCCAAATCCTAGAAAGAACAGTCTCCTGGACAGAAAACCAGTGTGGTGGGAGATGGGTATTCAGGCACTGGGAGCTAAGAGGTTCAGTTGCCAGAATTTGGAATCAAAATAGGGCTTAGGTCTTAGAAATAAGGATGAGCTTGGATCAGACCAACTACAAGAGTGAAGATGCAAATTCTTAGACACTGGAGCTACTGAATTTCTTTCTGCTGACACTCAGAACTGGTCCTAGACTTATCTGATCAAGGTCAAGGAACCTCAGCCGGGGAAGAGGGAAAGCAAGGACAGGAGAGGGGAGAGGAGGCAGAAGCTAAGAACCAGGTACGATCCAACGCCCATCACTTGACCTCAGAGGGACTTATATTTTTCAGCATTTGTAAACAAGCCAACATATGCCAAGTTCTACACAGAAGTATAAAGATTATTCTGCACCCCCTGACCCAAACCCCCAATCGCCACGCAACAAATACCCCAGTGCCCCAGGAAGACCTCGTTCCATCCCATAACTCATTTTGAGCATCTTCTATGTGCCAGGCACTGGGCTGTGAACCGAGTCTTCAAAGGGGAATAACACCTGCCTTGACCTTCAGCAACTCCTGTCCCATCAGGAAATGAGACATGCAAACAGATCGTTTCAGTCAGCATGGAAAGGGCTGTACTCGAGGAATTCCTGGCTTCATGGATTGGGTTGCATGACTGAGTGGAGTGAGGTAGGAGAAAAGGGGTAGGGGGGAGGAGAGGCAAAGCAGGAGGGAGACACAGAGGGGACACCCAACACGATGTGTTCCATGAACCATAAGGACTTCGCTGCTTCTGAAGCACAACCCAAGGTAAGCGCGAAATGGCCAGAGATCCTAGGGTATGGAGTCTGAGAGCCCTGGGTTCAAATCCTTCCTCTGCCCCACACCATTTGTGTGACCTTGAACATGCTACTTAATCTCTGTAAACCTCAGATTTCTCCTCTGATTATTGGGGGATTCAGGAAACAAGTGCTAGATATACCACTGTTACTTAGTAAAAGGTCCGTGCTCCTAAGAGGATGAGGCTAAGGATGAATAAAAGACAATTCATAAACAAGGTGTATGCCATACTACTTACTAAAATTGCTTAACATTTATTGCTTCCTTTAGGATTAGTAAATTTTAAGTCTCCTGAGATACATACGCTAAGAATTGGAATTGATTAGTCTCCATAGTAGGAATGGATCAAACTCTCCTTGTTCTAAGTTTCCTCCAAAAGTAGTAGTTATTTTATTCTTCTTTGTCCTTATACAGATATATTTAGTGAGACCTACCATATATGCCTGCTCTGACAAACCCCACGTAAAGTACATCATCAACATTCACGGCCCCCTTGCATAATGAGGTACAGTCAATTACCAGTGAGCCATGCCCGTGTCTGATGGATGGGGAAACAACCTCTACAATCTCCCCAAAGGTAGAAATTATGGTGATTTCTCTTGGCTTTGTAGATTATTATTTTTTTTTTTACCGTATACTTGCAAATGGAAAAAATAAATCTGGTTATCTGTGAATTTCCAAGAATTTTATCAAAATGATGAAAAAATACTACGAAGACACAAGTTAAGAGGAGCCTGATCATTGTCTGGCTTCCTTTTTGTGCCTTCCTATTCTTCAACTCTTCACTGAAAAGAGATTGCATCTCTTCACCAGAGGGTAAAAATATTAAGTACAGAGGATAAGCTATAGAGATAACCTTCTGCTGAGTCAAGATGTGGCTGAAATTTATGCCAGGAATTCCGTTCACCACACTGGATGACTGATTCTCTCTGCAGCCAGGCGTCAACTGTAACAGCTTCTCCAATGGCCAAGGTCAGTGTTTAATGGTGATGGTTTTGATTTCAGTGAAGAATTCATAAGAGTCCTTGGCTCCTTCTCTACCCACACCAGAACTCTTCATCCCCCCGAAAGGCAGGTTCAGCTCTCTGATGAGCCAGCAGTTGGTCCAGACCAAGCCTGACTGTAACTTCTTGGCCACCCGGTGGACACGCCCCACGTTGCCTGACCACACCGTGGCGGCCAGTCCATATTTAACACTGTTGGCTCTTTGAATCACTTCCTCTTCACTATCAAAGGGGACGACACACGTCACCGGACCAAATATCTCTTCCTTCATGCAGCAGGACTCGTCCTTAATGTCTGTTATCACCGTGGGAAGCATGAAGTACCCTGCTTGATTCCTGGGAGGGAGGTTTAACTTATCCACTCCCTCACCGCACAGAATTTGGGCCCCTTCCATGCGAGCTTTCTTGATGTAACTTCTGACCTGGAGAGGTAAAAAATATACTAACAACTTATCGTTTGTCTTCACACAAAGCAGAGAAAATTCAATATTTTTGAAGCATCAAGATGTATAAGGTCATTCCCCCCCAAAATCTAAGGTTGATTATATTTTCACTCAGCTGCTAAGTAAGCCTGAGTGCAGAAGTGCTCTAAGTATTATCTGGGCATTCAGCCCTCATAGGTAAGAGGAGGAGAGTTTTTTATTTAATGTCTAAGTGCTAGGCATGCAGATAAATGCTTTTCTCACATTCTCAGGTAATTCTCTCAAAACTATTATAAACTACGTATTATTATCTCCTATATGCTGATTATATAATTGAGCCTCAGAAAGGGCAGAGGGTTCAAATGGATAATAAACAGTAAAGCTAGAACTCACACTCAGGTATATTCAGTAGTTAAATACACAGACTAATATTTTCTCACTTTGGGGGAGACTATGTCCATTGCAGAAAATGGGAAGTTGAATGGTATATAAGACTTAATTAAAAGCCAGGGTGCCCTTCAATAGCTGAGCTTCCAGAACAAATAATTTCTAATGTCTCATCTCAGTACTGATTATATTGTGAAAATATATCTAGGTAATAGAGTAAAGCTCACAATAAGGGGAAATAAATTATGTAATAAGTTGACCCAGTGACTCGGAGATAATGACAGATTTTTTTTTTTAATATTGGTTACAGAAATGACTCATTATAATAATGGCGTATCTATTTATATTTGAAAATGTTGTTGAAGTCACAATGATACACTCTTCTACCCTTGAGGGGCGTTATAAGCATAGGAGAAGTAGAAAAGTAATCCCCAAAAGTAAAAGTCTAAAACAACAGTCAAATAGTACATCAAAGGCAGGGTAAAGTGTGGAATGATATTTTGGAATCCTACGGATTATCATGTATCTATCTGAGCATTCTGCCCCAATATTAGATTAGTACTCCATTGTAGAACTATATTCATTGTAGAGCTATATGTTTGCCATGTAAAAATAAAAAGATAATGTCTCATTATTAACTTTGCTTCAGTTTATAGAACACTTAATAAGCCATGAAGTCAAAGACGTTTGAAAAAGCGAGCATTTGGTAGAGCTTTATATTCTCCACTATTCCTCCTCCCCAACATGAACAATGATCTCAAAGCTTTCCCTGAAAAGCTCTCGTTGAGTTTGTGGGTAGAGTCCACAATACATCTGGACTTTTCCTTCCCCGACTCTCTTGCTCTCTTGAAGCAACCCGGTCACATTAATTAAAAGATGGCAGAGGCAGCATCCTGTGTGAACAAGGCGAGTGCAGGTGAGTCTCCAGAGGCCCCTGCTGGATGTAGAGCCAAAACCTTTATCAGCGATTCCAACAGTGCAAGGAGCGCTCTGGTTTGAGATGATTGTGTCTAAACAAAACTACATGATTCTCTCTTTGAAGCTCTTGGGATAATAAAATACCAAGAGAAGTGTCAGTTTTCAAATTGTGAACTTATCAAATTATTCAACATATAAGTTACACACTAAACTGAATTTCTTTTCTAGAGAAAGTATCACTGGGTGACACAATGATATCTATACTTGCAGCTCAGAAAAACAACTTTGTAACTGTTAATGTGCTATAAAACGCAATGAAATATTCTTATAAAACCTTTTCTTGAGAGGAGAGAGCAGAGAGTAGTTAGCACTTAATGTTGAGTAGTTTTGGCCATAAAATCAAAGCATAGAGGTTAGAAGAGTGGGCTTGGGAGCACAGCAGTGCTCAAATCCCAGTTCCTCCACTTATCAGCTGAGGGATTTTAAATGCTCTACACCTGGACTTCCCTGGTGGCGCAGTGGTTAAGAATCCATCTGCCAGTGCAGGGGACACGGCTTCGAGTCCTGGTCCGGGAAGATCCCACATGCCGCAGAGCAACTAAGCCTGTGCGCCACAACTACTGAGCCTGCGCTCTAGAGCCCACGAGCCACAACTACTGAGCCTGCGAGCTACAACTACTGAAGCCCACACGCCTAGAGCCCATGCTGCACAACAAAGAGAAGCCACCGCAATGAGAAGCCCACGCACCACAATGAAGCCACAATGTGGCTCCCAGTCGCCACAACTAGAGAAAAGGCCACACGCAGCAATGAAGACCCAATGCAACCAAAAATAAATTAAAAAAAAAAAAAAGAAAAGCTCTACGCCTCAGTTTCCTCACTGGAAAAATGGGATTGACTGTGTCACCTAGTCATAGGGCTCTTGAGAGGACTAAATAAAATAATATACATAAAATACCTAGTGTGATACCTGACACATAGTAAGTCTTTTGAAAGTCAGCTGCTGTCGTTTGCGTTGGTGTTGCTGGTGATGGTGATGATGATCATGATATAATGCACGATCTGACACTCACGAGCTAAGAGATTTCAGGGATGCTCCCCACTGTGTACATCGGGGTGCGGGGTTAACTGACAGAGGAGGACAGGAAACCGCAAGAGTGGACCTTAGTTAGACCTGAAGCCTGGCCTTATTGGGGGATATACCCGTGAACTTCCTCTGTGCTTCCCCCCCCCCACCCCCCGCCTCACTGTCAACACTCAAGGATTCTCTCTCTCTGGCTATCTGCATCTTTGGAAGTCTGGCCTAGAGCCAGATTCTCCAGACAGTCAAGCAGGGAAGGATTCTGGAGAGTCAAAAGGAAAACAAAAATGAAAACAAAAAGCAACCCTGTGAAATAGGCAAGGGAGATTTTTCTGCATTCCCTGAGGACAGAATCACCTGCCATTTCCTGTGGGTCCGCGCCACCGTCCTGGGAACCTACGAAGTCACACTTGCACTTAGGAGCCCTTGGCCATTACAAAACAACTGTCACAGCCTCTAGCTGGATTCTTCTGTCACTGCATCACCATCTGTTGTGACAATCCCACAGGATGGAAACAAAGATCCCGTGGCTAATTTGATTTATTTATTTATTCATGCATTCATTTATTTTTGGCCGTGCACGGCACGCAGGATCTTAGTTCCTGACCAGGCGACCAGGGATCAAACCCGCGCCCCCTGTGGTGGAAGCACAGAGTTTTAACCACTGGACCGCCAGGGAAGTCAATTAATTTGATTTGGAGAAGACAGAGACCTACTGCAGAAGAGGAGGGGTGGAATGCAAGGATGGCAGCCGGCCATTCCTTGGCTCGCAGACCCCAAAGCTTCCTGGCGAAAGGAGAGGAAAGACGACTGCCAGTGGAGTGTGCCTGCTGCCGCCTTGATCCCAGATCAAGGTTTGGCACACTGAACTGAAAAGAGTCACAGCCTGAAAAAGACACGCATACACTTCCCAAGCTGCTTCCATTGGCTCCCTCTCAAAGGGCAGAGACACCTAGGGCTTCCTCACAAGACCTGAGCTGAGAGCCCCCCATCAGGGGCCCACCTGGTGAGAGACCCAGAGGGTAAAGCTGTGACTCCTTGCATCCAGGTACATGTTCTGGGCAGAGCAGTAGGGATGGAAGGTGTCCAGGGACCCTCTGAGCCACAGCAGGAAGGTTCTGAGACTTTATACTGGGGAGGGGTGGGGACTCTGAGCACAGCTGAGAGGAGGGATCCACCTACAGGACCACAAAACGAGGGGAACCCAGAGCTACCCGAAGTTTTATGTGTGGTGGGATAATGGAAATACCATCTTTATTGTTCTTCCTTAAAAAATAAAAATAAATGGCTTACGATAAACACTAAATTAAGTTTTTAACTATGAAAAACTATTTTTAACACTGTGCAAAATCTTCCCCCTTAGAAGCAATAGAACCGTGGAGCTGAGATGAGCTACCATCTTTCCGAGCTGGTCTTCTTAAAAGGGCAGCACATGAGCTCAGCACAACCAGGCTTTAAGTCACATCCTCTTGGCTGTCTCGTTATCATGGGGCATCATCTAAGGGGCACCCATGGGACCTTGATTATCATTCTCCACTGAAAGGAACCAGGGCTCAGTAGACAGAGGTCCTGTCGCCCGTGTGGGGCAGAACAACTCACATGGCCTGAGGCTGCTTGCTGTCAGAGAGCAGAAATGCTTCGGGGAGGGCCTGTGGTGGAGCTCAGGAGGGCATTGGGGGGGCAGGCTAAAGAGAGGGCCCCTTTGGGCCAGCAGGGATACACTGAGCATCACAAAATATTGTATTAAAGCCCACAGGCGTTACAATACATTGAAACCTGGTGAGCCTGTATTTGACCCAAGTTCACTATGTGGGGGAAAAGGGACAAACACTCAGAGTACAACAGAGAAAAGCCCTAACTACCAATAGGAGCCAGTGAATGGCATCAGTTTCTCTCACACACAAAAGACAGGGGCCTACAAATCTTTCAACTGCTACAGGAAAGTCAAATACTTTGATTTGTTTCACTGATACACCTCCCCTCATTGGGGAACTTAAATAGTTATTATAACAGTGCCTACGACGGAAGAACAGTTTTTCTGCTGAGTTAATAAAGAGAACTTTGAGTCTCAGGTGAATGGTGAATTGCAAAGGGGACCTTAGATGACACCATGGCCTGAGTCTACTGGAAGATGCTTCTGGGAAGTTAATTCTGTGCCACAGAAAGCATTCGGGAACATGCAGGAGGTTATTTTTCACCACTTATTTGCATGTGTGGGCAGGTAGCGTGTATCCCTTTGTCTAGAACAGCCAAATAAGGGAGGACAAGGGAGCCTCTTGTATCTGGTGATGCCTCGCTCCGCAAGGGTGGGAACATCCACAACCGTGGGTCCACCACAGGCACTCTGGGGACAGCTGCCCATGTGCCTGCAATCTTGTAGGTGACTTTGACTGGAGGAAAACACAGTCATGCTGGCCGGTCTCACTTTAAATAAATGACCACATATTTATTTAATGTGATCGTAAATGATCACAGCTCCAGGTGAGCCCTTGGAGCTGCCCCAGCAACAATACAGTCACTTCGAAGCCCATTCTCTCTCTTGATCTCCTGCAAGACTATCTCACACCTTTTCCTCCTTCTTGAAACCTTCAACACCATCTCCCGTCCTCACCCTGCTTCCCATTTTACTGAGAAAACAAGTAAGAAGAGACCAGCAAGACTGAGACTACACCTTCCCACCTATGGGCATCTGTGCTCCACACTATAGTGAAGGTAAAAGTTAAAATGTAGTAAGTCTACCAAATCTGTGCAGTGTCAGAGAGTTCTTCAAACTTAAGTGAAGGCTCTGTCCCTCACTGGTTAACTGATAGGGGTGTATTACCATTACCCTTGGTTGGCCTGAGTTACTACAGCTGGAAATGAGGTCTTTTTAGCTCTGAAATTCTATGACTTATTTTGGGAGTCCCACCAGGTAATGAATTAAAATGATCCTGAAGACCCAAATTCCATAAGCCACCCAGAGAACATCAATGGCTTCTCCCACGGAGGCTCCCACAAGTCACCCCACCAACTAAGGACCGCATCATTTGGATTGGATTCGCACTTCTAGACTCCCGTTTGCTGTAAGCCAGAGGCAGACCCTTACTGCCTGGGGACTGACTGGGAACATTTACCGGTGGAAATCCCTGCCACTCTCAGCTCACATCATTCTCATCACCTGACCTTTATGCTCTGCAATTTGCCTTCCTCACTCTACTGGTGGCATCTCTTTACTGACTTCTCAAGTTCATTTATGTCATGTAGATGCTGCTTTAACCTGGACTACATTTCTGTATTCATCTCTAACATTTTCAGACTCTGTATCCAGAGACAATTTCCCACACATCATAATTATCAAAAAATAGGGTAGTAATTAACAGTATTTCAAAGCACAGATAGTGTTATGCCTCGTGCTGAGCTCCTCTCAAAATAAGAACTCTTTCTGTAACTTACACACAGGGATTTACTTACTTTCTCCAAATGAGCTTTACTGATCAGAGCTCCCATGTCGGCTGATGGGTCAGAGGGAATGCCAACTTTCCACATTCTGGTAGCTTCTACAAACCTCTTTAAAAATTCACTATAGATGCTCTTCTGGACAAAGATCCTGCTGGTGCAGAGGCAAATTTCACCCTGCCAAGAATGACACATGAGGACAGTGACGAAACAGGAGGGCCCACTCCTTCTTGGATAGATCACCCTGCACTTCTGAGTGCCTGTCACGTATCAGGCACTGGTCTGGACAATGGGAGACAGTGGTAAACAAGATGAAGTTTCACCATGTGGAAGGCACTGTCTTATAGGGAAGACAGGCAACAGCACAAGTAAAGCTCAATGAACAATATAACTTCAGGTTGTGACCAAAACAATACAAGAAAACTAAGCAGAGAATGAGAATAGAAAATAATGGGGGGGGCAGCTTTTACTCCCTTTTATTAAAGGGAGTCCTGAAAGGCACTGGTGAACAGGGGATATTTGAACTGACCCTTGATTGACGTGAAGGAGCTGGATGGATGAAGATCTGAAGGAAGAGAATTCTCAGCTGTAAATGTAAAGGACCTGCCACAGGAATGAGCTTGGAGTGTGTGAGGAAAGGCAGGAAGGTGAGTGGGGCTGAGGGTGGGGATGGAGGCAGGGACAGGGGTCAGAGGGATGTAGAAGACAAAGGCAGGGGGCGAGGAGCGAGGCAACACCACACAGGGTCTTACAGGCTCATAGACTCACAGAGAGCTTGCATTTTATCTGCAGTATCATGAAAGGACCATGGAAGGCTTTAAGCAGCAAGATGATGGGATTGGATTTACATTTTAAAATGATCGTTCTGGCAGCCGTGTGGAGAATATAATTGGAGAGAAGGAGAGTGGGAACAGGGGAGTGTTAAGAGAGCTTTTCAGACATTCGGATAAGTGGAGGTAGCTTGGACAAGGCAGGATCAATGGAGATGAGAAAAGTGATAGGAGTCCACTGAGGTTAACAAATTCTTAAAGGGGCATGGGACCCCAAAAGCATAAGGAAACTGGCATAGATGCTCTGGAGAAATGATAGGATTCAGGATAGATTTTAAAGATAGAACTAATAGGACCTGTTGGTGGATTAGTGAGGTATAAGGAAAAGAGAAAGTAAGAACAAGGATGAGTCCCAGATTTGGGGCCTGAGTCTCAGAGTGGATGGTAGTCTCTTCCCTGGAGAGGCAAACACAAGGCGGGGAGAGCAGAGGTACCGCAGGGAAAGGAGAGGGAGGGGAATCAAGAGTTCTGCTCTGCACAGGTTAAGTTTCAGATGCTACTGGACATCCAAATAGAGGTACTGAGTGTTCCAGGGAGAGGTGCTAACAGATTTCTGAGTGAAAAATCATCCTTATCATCATTGGAACATAACATGTAATAGTTTAGAAACCACATTCTGGACTTGTCAGTATTGTGTATGTATGATTGTACATATATGCATAAATAAATATTTTCATCACATTGATATTTCATCTTCACAACAACCCATCCAACAATCAGGAGAAACAAAGTTGCTCAAGGCTCCTCCATGATGTTAAGTTAAGAAACTTGCTTGAGACTTGTTCAGGTATTTATTTCTAAGTGTGTGAATGCATTTGGGATGCTTTGGGAAGGGATAATAAGGTTTCCAGGAGCTAGGACACCTGGACAGCAAGAAAAGACTGGGAAAACTATAAATAAAGGAATGGGGAAGCTTGGAGAAGCAAAAAAGAAGTCATCACCCGATAAAAGCCGTGTAACTCAAGAAGAGGAGTTCGCTGCACAGGAGACGCCACAAGGCTTCTGAGTGACATTATGATTGAACAGATAGTCAATGGAGTAACACAATGTAACCATTCTCCTTTCACTGAAATAGTCCTGGATTGACTTACCCCAGTTTTGCACTGTGATGCAACAGATCCAGCTTGACAGGGCTACTGAGTTAAAAACAAGCAAATAAACAAAAGGGAAGAAAAAACCCAGAGGACATACCTGGTTGGCAAAGCTGGACCTGACTGTGGTCGGAACACACTCCTCCAGGTTGGCATCTTCAAAGATGATGGCAGGATTCTTGCCCCCCAGCTCCAGCGAGAGCTTCTTGCAGTGGGGAGCACTCAGCTGTGTGATCCGCTCGGCCGTGGGCTGGCTCCCAGTGAAGGAGATGAGGGGCACCTCTGGGTGGGACACCAGCGCCTCGCCTACCCTGGGTCCCATTCCAAACACAATATTTACAACACCTGGTGGAACACCTGGGTGGGAAGCAGTATCGGTTTCAGTGATTCTTCTCAGTATGTCGAGGACTTCAGGTTACATGGAGATTCTCCTTCAAAGTTCAACGGCGTGAATGGGGTTGGGAGGGAATGTTAACGGCTGTCTCTGGTTCAATAGCAAAACAAAGACTACAGCATCACCTCTGCCTATACTATGCCCCGGGCGGGATTTCTCCGGGGGCTTTGTCCTAGAAAAATGCAGGGTTGAACATTCTATATAATTCATTCCATAGTATTGACTGGGCCTCAGGGGCTGGAGATACAAATACATCCTCAGGCAGGTCGGGCCCCAGGAGGGAGGAGAGCCCTGCTCCAAGCTGGCATCCACGACTCACAGTTCAGTGAGCAAATGTGAAGTAGAGGGAGCATTCATGCACTAAAGAAACCAGAGAAAGGCTGGGCTTCCCTGGTGGCGCAGTGGTTGAGAGTCCGCCTGCCGATGCAGGGGATACGGGTTCGTGCCCTCGTCCGCGAAGATCCCACATGCCACGGAACGGCTGGGCCCATAAGCCATGGCCACTGAGCCTGCGCATCCGGAGCCTGTTGCTCCGCAACGGGAGAGGCCACGGCAGTGAGAGGCCCGCGTACCGCCAAAAAAAAAAAAAAAAAAAGGAAGCCAGAGAAGAGACTGACTACCTCGGCCCAGGGGAGTGAGGGACGGCTCCCCCAGGAAGGTGAGTCTTGAGTTGAAGGTCCAGCTCCCCATGATATGCATGCACCATCACGCTCTAAGACTGACTGACCAAGAACACCCCGAAGTAGGTGCCCCAATCTTTTCTCCCAGGAAACTCTACTGCTCTATATCTGCATGTATTCATTTATGTGTTTTATGGATTTTCCTGTTCATTACATATCGACCACTAGAAGGTACTCCAGCTAAGGGCAGACATGGGGTCTGTGTTTTGCCTTTCGTTGTATCCACTGTGCCATGGCCTACTTTGCCATATAGAATGAATACCCATTAAAAAAATTTTTTTTAACACATCACATTTAAAATAAATTAATGATAGCCATTATCAAAAAATCTGGAAACAATAAATGCTAGAAAGGGTGTGGTGAAAAGGGAACCCTCCTGCACTGTTGGTGGGAATGTAAATTGATACAGCCACTATGGAGAACAGTATGGATGTTCCTTAAAAAACTAAAACTGGAACTACCATGTGACCCAGCAATCCCACTACTGGGCATATACCCTGAGAAAACCATAATTCAAAAAGAGTCACGTACCACAATGTTCATTGCAGCTCTATTTACAATAGCCAGGACATGGAAGCAACCTAAGTGTCCATCTACAGATGAATGGATAAAGAAGACGTGGCACATATATACAATGGAATGTTACTCAGCCATGAAAAGAAACGAAATTGAGTTATTTGTAGTGAGGTGGATGGACCTAGAGTCTGTCATACAGAGTGAAGTAAGTCAGAAAGAGAAAAACAAATACTGTATGCTAACGCATATATATGGAATCTAAAAAAAAAAAAAATTGGTTCTGAAGAACCTAGGGTCAGGACGGGAATAAAGACGCAGACATAGAGAATGGACTTGAGGACACGGGGAGGAGGAAGGGTAAGCTGGGACGAAGTGAGAAAGTGGTATGGACATATATACACTACCAAATGTAAAATAGATAGCTAGTGGGAAGCAGCCACATAGCATAGGGAGATCAGCTCGGTGCTTTGTGACCACCTAGAGGGGTGGGATAGGGAGGGTGGGAGGGAGGCTCAAGAGGGAGGGCATATGGGGACATACGTATGCATATGGGTGATTCACTTTTGTGTACAACAGGAGCTAATGCAGTATTGTGAAGCAATTATACTCCAATAAAGATCTATTAATAAATAAATAAATTAAATAAATTAATGAAAAATAAGATATAATGCTACATATGTATGCTATTAAAATAATTTTAATGAGAATAAAAAATTTAAAGAGTACCAGTAAACGTTCACATTTATTGGGTACTTCCTGTGGGCTGGTCATTGTTGTAAATGGGCTACACCCTATAGATCTCCCAACAGCTCTGTGAGGTTCGTCGTATTAATACATTGATTGATTACGTTTCTTTGAGCTCCGATGTTAATAAGTTAAGAGCTATCTACTGGCCAGTACTTCTCAGAACCATTTTGCCATTTGATCCAGACACTAATGAAATTTTTCTAGATAAATCTGCCTTCTACCCTTAAAAGATTCTGGTTATAAGAGAGAGAAGGCAGTTTAATTGGCAAATAACAATTCAGTAAAACTCAGAGTAGGAGGCTAAGAGACAGGAAAGGGAAGGAAGTCCCTCCAGAGCTAGGATGTGCCTGGATCACGGCAAGGAAAATTTTAAGCTTAAACAGAGCAGAACCAAAATTAATAGGAAGGGCCAGAAATCTGCCATCAGTGGACACTTCAGGAATGAGAGCAAACGTTTGGTGCCCACAAGGGAAAAAACCAAATATTCTAGGGCTCCCAAAGAGGTATTCATGGTGTATCTATATAAATATTCGATGATTTTATTTCAAAGAAAGTTCACTTACCAAGTCTGTTTGAATGCCGCGGACTAGAGGAGCTAGCTGTTGACATATCCAGAATGCCTTAGCACGTTGTTTTAGCTTTCTTTTCTTACACTATTGCAAGTTTCTCTTAGAGTGCTCTAAAGCAGAATTAAGTGATGTCATTCACACCCCCTCCCAATCCCAGTGGAGAAACTGAGGGCTCATGTCAGGTGCAATTGGACCATCATACTCTCAGTGTTTGTTGGAGGAGGAAAGTTTGGCAAAGCCAGCCCAGGGAGGGAGGGAGGATGGGAGGGAGGGACAGACTGTCTCGGTACAATAGGTTTATTCATTCACAAGAATAAGAGCAATGCTGGGTAAATAAATGGAAACATAAAACTCTCAGGCAGACCAGGTTCTGGGTTATATGAAAGAGGAGGGTGATTAGAAAAGAGAAATCAGGGGCTTCCCTGGTGGCGTACTGGTTGAGAATCTGCCTGCAAATGCAGGGGACACGGGTTCGAGCCCTGGTCTGGGAGGATCCCACATGCCACGGAGCAACTAGGCCCGTGGGCCACAACTACTGAGCCTGAGCGTCTGGAGCCTGTGCTCCGCAACAAGAGAGGCCGCGATAGTGAGAGGCCCGCGCACCGCGATGAAGAGTGGCCCCCGCTTGCCACAACTAGAGAAAGCCCTTGCACAGAAACGAAGACCCAACACAGCCAAAAATAAATAAATTAATTAATGTCAGATGTAGGCTTGTGACATCCTCTGTCACATAGGGGAGGACGTAAGTCAGGCACCAGCAGATAAACAAAGCTTTAAAAAAAAAAAAGAGAAATCATCATAGATCAAGACCTAGCTGATCTTAGGAGTGAGTGGTCTCAGGAACACGGCTCTGTGGCACCCTCCCCAGCTCCCTGTGTATCCAACACAGGATCAAAGCAGAGCAGAGGCCCCACTTCTATCTCACACCAGGGAACCGGCAGTCAAGAGGCAGGGAAGAAACACCTTGGACCTTTGCAGATACTAGAGATTCCATTTTGCAAAGAAAGGGATAGAATGCGGTCTCTTTTGTAAGGGAGGGATGGCACGTTCTGGGACAGGAGGGAGGTAGGGGTGTTCATATCATGCACCTTCCAGAGGCCTGGGGCAGCCATCGACATCATCCCAAAAACCTGGGCTGGGTGGCCTCATTCTTCCATAGGATACAAGGGAAATGGGCAGCTAAACTAGGGTCATGAGGCCCAGTGCTCTTCCCTCAACGGGCACAATTTAACCTGTCATCTAAACCCTGGAGTAGGAACTGGCTCAACTTTCCTGGAAGCCAATGTGTATGTTTTTGCTTTGAGAGAAAAGGCATACAGGAGAGAGATGGGCTCTTACCAACCACTCCTTCTATGGATCTAAGTGAGCCCAGCAACACCTTCTTTGTGGGCTTGAAGGAAACGAGCACAGCAGAGACTGACAGAGCCTGTTCCCCACCACCTGCCCATCATTCCCACCCAGGCTGGGCAGAGACATGAGCTGAGGGCCTAACAGTGAGGGGCTTCCTGTGGGTTACAAGCTAGAGCCTCCTGCCTGCAACCTTCCAACCCCGGTGCAGTGTCGGCTGAACATTCCAGGCGAAACCAGGAACACACCTTCCACATTTTAAACCATCGGCAAAAGGGGGACAAGGAACCATAGTATATCAGCATCTCAGCAGTGGTTCCAAATGCAGGGAAAACTGAGGGGTGTATATTCAATTCTCTTGAAAATGGGCTGTTTCTCTTAGGCATTCTATAGCTGTGCAAACCAGAGAGGTACCTAGCAATATTCTTCTTTGCATCAAAATCCACTGGTGTTTCAAACGTACTATTTAAACTGACTATTGGAGACACAGTCTGGGGCAGGCTGGTGTCTGAGTTTATCAAGCTCTTTAAGCCGTTTGCTGTACTGCTATCCTGTGCTCAGGGGACTGCCCGTGGAGCCCGTGCAGGGAGGAGCTATCCTGCAGTAGCATGTTCTGGGGATGAAGAAAGGAAGCAGTGGGCACGAGCCCCGTGGATGAAGGGGATTTCTCAGAAGAGGATCAGGGAAACGAAAAATCAGAGATGTCCCTGGGATCTGTTTCGGTGCTGAGCAGATTTCTATCCAAAATAACTTTTCAAATGTCAGTGACCCTACGGTGGCCGAAGCCTACAAAACATACATCTCCAAAGCCAACCGCGTGCCCCCCCTTAAACCCCATCTCCCAATTACCTGCTTTCTCCAGGAGTTTGCACATCATCCACGCGGTCACAGAAGTCAGCTCGCTGGGCTTGGCTATCACAGTGTTGCCAGCAGCGATCGCTGGAGCCAGCTTCCAGGTCAGCAAGTAGAGGGGCAGATTCCAGGGACTGATCAGACCAGCTAACAGAGGATAACAGAAGCATTGCCAGCAATGACATGCCCCTCAAAGCAGATGGGCCAGACAGGCTTTATGAATGCAAGCTCCTTCATGCTACACCAAACTTCAGCTTACTCTTCCAAAATCCCAAACTTTTGTAGCCAACTTCAGGGAACTAATTCTAAACTGTATTACAAGCAGCTGTACCTTTTAAGACTATAATCAGGACAGTCTACTCTTTTCTTGATGACTTACAATTATATTTATGAACAACAGCAATATAAGTTCTGGGGCTAAAAGACTGTCACCTGTCCCTAAACATTCTCAGAATGTGATCAATTTTGAGAGTTGTAGACTGATCTCTGTACTGTTTAAACTTCTCCCTCCTCATTAATCAAACAGGCCAGCTACTATTTCTTCTAAATTTCTCCATCTCTGTTTCTAATCTCTTGTGGATTGAGACATAAAATTTCTAGCTGTTCAGAATTATTTGTAAAATAAGAGCAATAGGTTCTGAGACTGTGAAATCCATTTTCGCTAACCCAGAGTATTTTTTAATTAAAAAAAAAAAAATCTTTCTAGGTTCTCACCTGTATCCTGACCAGATAGGTTTGCTGGGTAAGTAACAGAACCAACATCTACAGTGGGTCTCCATGTAACATTCTGAAACCACCTAGGCTTCTGACCATAAAACGTGTAAAAATAAAACCTACATTATGAATCAGTAGATGGATTCACCTTATTTTATACTCTGCCCTCAAGCCTGAGCTATGAAAGTGAACATAGTTTACATTATTAAATTTCCCACTGAAAAATCTGCTCTTTAGGGGATAACAATATTTTTGCAGCATAATGTACTAGCATACTTCTTAGGAGGAGGTTGGAGCTTTCATAACGCCTTGAAAATACCATTTCCGAAGGGCTCAGGTAAAATGTTCCATTTTCCTCCCCTTTAACTTATCTTCTTTTATTCTATCATAAAATATAACTAGTAAAGTATGGACGGTAGTTGGTTTTTTCTCAGAGGAAACAGTGACATCTAGTGGAAACTTTTAGTTATTGCAGACATTTATATGTCCTCTAAAGGGCAAGAAGCAGAGAAATGAAAGAGGGAAGTAGATAATCCAGTCAAGGCTTATTTACCATGTCCCTGGCACTGTTCTAAGTGCTCTACACTTACTAACTTACATAATTCACACAAAGATATATAAAGATAAAATTAAACGATCCTCCCAGTTTCCAGATCAGGATACTGAAGCACACAAAATTTAAATCACTTACCCCACACATAACCTAAAATCTATGATCTTAATCACAACGCTCTCTGGAAAAAATAATTTGTTTTTTTTTAATTACAAGGGACAAAAAGTCCTGGATTGTGAATTTACAATCAGTATCATTCTTTTTTTCTGTGATTCCTCCAGAACAAGTTTCCAGGAATAACTAGGGAATTTGACACAAAGAAAATAAACTAGAATTGGATTTTTAAGGCCAATTAAATTTCAGATAAAGTAGAAGAAATTTCTACTTTCCTTTTTTTTAAGTCTGTTCCTTTAGATCAATTCTACAGGGCTGACTGAGCATCTCTACGTACAGCTGTGGTCCAGGCTTTCACTGCAGCACCTACCGATGCCCACGGGGGTCCGAACCGTGTAGTGGAGACAGCCCAGGTGGTCCATCTGTGTGCACTCGGACGTGTGGTGCAGGATGGAGGAAGCGAAGAACCGGAAGTTCTGTACAGACCGGGGAATGTCCATGGTTCTCGCCAGGGTTAGGGTTTTCCCTGTAAGAAGTCAACAGCAGAAGGCGCTGTCAGTGTTCTTCACCTCGGACTGGGAGGAAGCAATACCACACACGTATCCTGCTCACACTGAAGTAGCCTCTGTTTCTTCCAGCCTGGGATGGGCATTCATTGGTTACAGAGAGCGTTGATCATAGTTTGATAAAACTGTGAAACAATTAGATGTGAGGTTGTAAGATGAAGTAGAGGGGGTTAGAGTTGAGTCAAATAATCTTTGTTTTGTGGACTGAACAATTCATAGCTATCATCAGGAATTCGCCAGGTGCTATCACTTCACCCACACCAGCTCTTTCAATTCAAAATCACCAAGCTTTGGACATGCTACAGAGGGGTTGGAATAATGGGTGTTAAGACAGCTGTATTTGCACGTCACCAAAAAAGCACGTGATGATATTAACTGTCCCCTCAACACACAGTGGAGTCACTAAGATGGACACATGGCAGAACCACTGGTGGGAAGCTGGCACAGGATGCTGTGTGGCCCTTGCTCACCCATCACGTGCCCCATGCACATCCTAGACATATGCTTCCCTGGATTGTTCCTCAGTTATCTTTAGTGATACAGGGAGACTCTGCAGTGTCAGGAAGCATTTTTTTCTTAAGGGTTTGGAGTCAGGCTGCTTCTTAACTTTAGGCTGCTTTACAGCACGCATGTAAATTAAAAAGATCTTGGCCTTTCCTAACAGATATCATTACAAAGATTTACAGACATTTACTCCATTACCCTGACTTCTGGGAAGCAGTTAAAAAAATTGGGAAATTGTGTTGGGAGTGGAACAGTGACCGACATATCAGAAATCTTTCTAAAAAACTGTGTGACTGCTCTTCAAGTTATCTTTGCCTTTAGCAAACAAACTTATGCTTACCAAAGAGGAAAGGAGGGGGAGGGATAAATTAGGAGGTTGGGATTAACATATACACACTATTATATATAAAATAGATAACCAACAAGGACTTACTGTAGAGCACAGGAATTATATTCAATATCTTGTAATAACCTATAAGGAGTAAGAATCTGAAAAAGAACATATATATGTATATATACATACATATATACATATATAAGACAATTTGAAGAGCTGTCACATGTATATGTATATATATATAGATATATATCTGAATCACTGTGCTGTACACCTGAAACTAACATATTGTAAATCAACTATACTTCAATTAAAAAATAAATACCATGCCACAACTACTGAAGCCCGTGCACCTAGAGCCTGTGCTCTGCAACAAGAGAAGCCACCGCAATGAGAAGCCCTTACGCCACAACGAAGAGTAGCCCCTGCTTGCCGCAACTAGAGAAAGCCTGCTCGCAGCAAGGAAGACTCAATGCAGCCAAAAATAATTAATTAATTAATTAAAAATTTAAAACTAATAAATGAATCATGTAGTGAAAAGAAAAGAAACAAATTTGCTTTGAAACTCTCTACTTAGAACTAGTGGAGAGCTGCACCCTCAGCCCTCGTTCTTCCTCTCTCCCCATATCCATGCCCTTTGCCATACATCTTTGCAGTTCCTTCCACCAAATATACAATGTATTTATTTCCGTTCCTCCTGAACTGGCGTTGGGCCTTGACTTGCTTTGGCCATCAGAATGAAGCAGAAGTGGGCCAGTTGCAAGCCTCGGCCTTCAGAGGCCTTGGCTGGTTTGGCTTTCCATCCTCTACCACTGCCGTGAGAAGCACGTGGGTGGGCTAGCTGATAGGTCCAAGTGGGTGGGGGTAACATGAAGAAAGTGTCCTGAGTTCCATCCACATGGTTAAGAGTCAAGAGATCAACTGACAACCTGGAAGGAGCGTGTGAACCGCCAGGAAGATAGTGCGTGCTCTTCCCATAAAGAAGGGACAGCGGCGCTAAACCCCGGCTCCGCTAGAGAGAGCGAGCTTGGGAAAGAGGGAAGAGGCTGGCACAGATGCCTCTCACCTTGGTCCCTGGATTCAGCCTGGGCCAGCTCCTCCAGGGACTGTTCCAGCAAATCCGCCAGCCGCTGCAGCACCTGCGAGCGCTCCTGGGGCTTCCGGGAGGACCAGCCCGGAAAAGCTGCTCTGGCGGCCTCCACCGCGGCTTCGATCTCGGAGGGGCAAACGGAAGAGGGTCGCCTTAGACTGTTGCTCCCGAGGGTTGGATGAATCCAGAATCCACAGGTCCGTACATGGCTAACGTTTTTTCTGCCTAATTGCAAGTATTCGACACTCTCAATACTGAGTCGCCCACAAAGTGGTGTTTACCTGACCAGCAAAGTCGGGGCACCACAAAAAAAGAAAAATGCTCCATTTTGACCAAGGTATCCAGAATGTGGCGATAATAGAATCTATTTGCGTAGCAGGTATACGTTTTCAATAATTTCAAAATATAGAAAATTTCTGAATATCATATGAGAGGAAACTTAATTAAGATGTATGGAATCTCTAAACTTTTAATGCAGTTTTGACATACTTGATAAGGTCTAAAAGTTTCTTTGAAATCACATCCCAGACTGTCATTTTCACTTGGAATGACTAATCATATTAGTTATTTATTGACTAATTTTTATATATAACGGAATGTGCTAAATGCTTTACACAAATTATTTCATTAAATCCCTTTTAAAATTCTGTAACATGAGTATTGCTAAGCCTGTTTTACAGGTAAGGAAACTAAAACACAGAGAGCTCAAGTAATTTGCCAGAGGTCACACAGCTAATAAGTGGCAGAATCAGGATGCAAACCCAGATCTCTGTGGCTCCCAAGACCACAGCTGGCCTGCTATGGCATAACCACAGTCCCAGTCCCCTGCCTGGCTCCGCCCAATGGAAAGGTCCTCTGTTGGAGAAGAGGGCATCTGTGGTTGAACAGATAGCTTGGGGACCTGGTTTTAGAGCTAAATCCAAAAGGAAACAATGTATAGGAAGGTATCAGCAAAGCCAGTTCATGGAGGCAGAATGAATTATCAGGGTTTCTGCTGTCTTTCTCCTCTCTTAGGCAAATGTCTAAGCAATGCCTTTTCCAGAGATGGCAAATCCAGAGCCTGTGTCTCTCCCTTCTCCTCTCTCACATGCATGACATTCATAATCACTCACAGCTTTCTTCCACCACTGGACCCAGGCTCAGTCTCAGAATCTTTTTCCACAAGCTTCCGGCATCTTTCTTGTATTACATGATCTGAAAATTCAGCTGCCCTATCACCCCAAATCGGATCTACATGCCTTCTCATTTTCTTTATGTGAACAAAGTCACCTTCAGCTGAGCTAAAATAGGTATAAAAGGATTCTTGTCTTAATTACAAATGTCTGGAAAGTTGGTGGTTGATGCCCTGCTGCCAGCCAACAAGAGGACGGTTCCTACCTACAGCAGTCAACGTCAAATCTAATCTTCCTACAGTTGTTGATGCAAAACTCTGATCTTTTAGAAAAGCAGAAAACTCAAGTCCAGTCATATTTTCTAAGTTGTCCTATGTCACATGTCCTACATCCATTTAATGTAGAACACATATAATGTACTACATACAATATTAGCAAAAGATAATACTTATAAAGCATTTACTATATGCCAGATGCAAAGGGCTCTACATATGTCAGTCTGTTTAATCTTCAGAACAACACTCTGAAGTAGGTATTATTATTATCCCCATTTTATAGATGAGGAGACTGAGGTTCAGCTCTAGGTCAAGAACATAGGTATTAAGCGGTGCAGCTGATCTCTGAAGCCAGGCAGTCGGACCCCAATGCTACAGTGCAAATGCTACTGCGAGTGTGTGTGTGACCACTAATCTAAGCATGCTGTGATCTGTAAAATAAGGATGATGATAGAGTCTTATTTATAGGTTATGACTCAGATTTGGGACAATTTGTGTTCAATGGCTTAATGAATGCACAGCACAAAGCAAAAGCTGAATGAATGGGAGTCCTGTTGACAGACTGGCCGCACTTTCTGTGAGTGACTTGTGGGGAAATTGGGCATGTGGCTTGCATGGTAACCATATTTTTCAAGCCAGAAAAACCTGGGATTTATGGTATCAGATGGAACGTTTGCAAGCTGGATTGCTGGAAAATCCAAAATATCTATTCCTCTGCGAGCAGGTGTATCCATCCCTCATTCTCTCTTCTGCAAGGGCTGAGCCATTAGCTGCAGAAAATATTTCTCCTGAATTTGGCATACTTGTCAATTTTAACTTTACTTTGGAAAGGGCTCTGAGACAATGAGGGCTGGAAAAGCTGGATTTTCCACGTCTATCCCAGGTCATTTGAAGCAAACAAAATTGCAGGTTACAGTTTAACCAACAGATTAGCCAATATTTGCAAACTTTAATCCAAAAGTCTAAAGGTTTCTTTTTAATGCAAGACAGATTTAGAATATTATTAACAGTAGAGAAAGAATAGCTTAGTTCTTTTTTTAAATAAACCTTGCATATAATACTCATTTACATATGAAGGCTACAATTATCTTTTAAATAATCTAGTTCTTTGTGCCTTAAAAAAATAAATTAAAATCCATTTAATTTGAGCATAAATCCATTTAGATGAGTATAAATTCATCAGCCACATTTATCACCCCAAATATATTTATACTCTCAGTGCAATAACTAATCAAATATATTGCAAATATTTTACAAAACTCCTCAATAATATTAATTCTACATCACTGAAAAAAAGTTTTAATGTGTGCACCATTAAGTACTTTGAGTAAGAAAAAGTAGTGTTAAATTTAACTTCAAAAATATGCAGGAATTTGATTCTGCATTTCATCATTCAAATGATTGGTTTTACTTTACTAGATATTTTGAAGACATGAAGATTACAGGATAATATAAAATAAATCCCTGGGTTTTAAGATTTTGCTAATTTTTGTGAAGTAATGCATTTTGTGGAAATCCATGAATATAATGGCAAATTTAGGCAACACTTGGTTGAGAAAAAGGATCACTTAGTAATACTGATCATTCTTACAAATAATGCTTTTTACTAGGCACCCATCAAGGAATGTCTGTGAGTTGTGGCTTTGTGTTAGGCTACCTGGATTATTATTTGTTTCTGCATATGGTAACCTGAGATTGGTGTCGTGTATCATATATACCCAATTACAAAATAAACCTTCCTAGAACTAAAAACCTTCCTTCTGCTAATGTTTAACAATCCTACACCTTTTCTCAATTTCCTTTGCTCCTAGAAAATTAAGTTACCATAAATCACCAACAGGCAAAGTAGATTTCAGTCTTCTCTGAGTGAATATACTCACCTCTTCTTTTCCACTGTTTGGCACTTGGCAGTACACTTCCCCTGTAGAGGGATCGTAGGAATCTATGTATGAGCTACAAGGTAAAAATTTCCCATCTATGAAATTTTCCAGCATCAGAAGGGCCCTTGTTCCAGCCATAGGAAAGGACATGCCTGCCCTTCCCCTTTGCGTTGCTCAGGAAGGTTATCCCCCCGCTCTCCCGACTCCTGACTTAAGTCCCCTCCTCACTTCCAGCCCCAGTGACCCCATCTGCCAATCAGTGAAAGTGGGAGGTGACATGACATTCTCCGAGAGTATTTCAGTCTCTAAACTCCGAATGAAGAGAGTTCCCAAATATTTCACAGCTGTCCAGTACGTTGTGAGAAATGGATAATAATATGTTAAAGCAACATCAGCTTATGTGTTCATGGCCCTTTAAAATGGTCAAAAGGCATCTGTGTGTATCATTTTATTGGATTTACACTATATTCACTGCTCGAACACTGATTAAGTGCCAGGCTGTGAGGCAGGTCTTTACATGAATTTACTCATTTATTCCACACAACAATCCTATAGAAAGTAAAGGTCATTACTTCCCTTCTTTTGTCCTCGGAGAGGTGAATTTGTCCAAAATTGCAGAGTTGGTAAGGGTCCTTTTAGTCTCCAAATCATGTGCTTTTTCCTCAGTGCATCACTGCCCTCACCCTCAGAGGTGGCTGAAGGCAGACTTTCTCTTTCCATCACCCACCAGTTTCTCTCTGCCTTGTCGCTGAACTGTCCATCCTAAAACCGGGGCTGCCACCCCAGCCCACATCTTCCCAGATGTGCCATGAAGATGACGGTATCAGCCCAAACTATACACAATGTATGTAACACACCCAGGACTCATGTCCATGATGTATATAAGAAGTTCTACAAATTGGTAAGAGAAATGAACAACCTCATAGAAAGGTAAGCAAAGGATATGAAAAGCACCTCATAGCAAAGGGAACACAGTGGGCTAATGAGTGCGTGAAAGGATGCTCTGTGTCACAGTTAATCAGGGAATGTGAGAGACAAAGAAGACTGGAAAAGTTTTTTTTTTTTTAAATTGAGGTATAGTTGATTTACAATGTTGTGTTAGTTTCAGGTGTACAGCAAAATTTTATATATATATATATATATATATATATATATATATATACACACAACACACTTTTTCACATTCTCTTCCCTTATAGGTTATTACAAGATATTGAGTAGAGTTCCCTGTTCTATAAAGTAGGACCTTGTTGATTATCTATTTTATATATAGTAGTGTGTATCTGTTAATCCAAATTCCCAATTTATCTCTCTCCCCTTCCCCTTTGGTTACCATAAGTTTCTTTATGAGTCTGTTTCTGTTTTGTAAATAAGTTCACTTGTATCATTTTTTTAGATTCCACATATAAGCGATATCATATGATACTTGTCTTTGTCTGACTTACTTCACTCAGTATGATAATCTCTAGGTCCATCCCTGTTGCTGCAAATGGCATTATTTCATTCTTTTTGTGGCTAAGTAATATTCCATTGTGTATACATACCACATCTTCTTTATCCACTCATCTATCAATGGACATTTAGGTTGTTTCCATGTCTTGGCTATTGTAAATAGTGCTGCCACATTTATTTCATTTATTTCACCATTAATTTACTAATACATATTTAAGTGGCTTCAATGTGAGAGAGAAAAGGGATCTTCTGAAAGCTAAAAGCTGGCCTGGCACTCACAGCTGGGCCATGGTGTTCCCCTACTGAACACTGACAATTCCTAAATCTCTGACATCAGACAAGGTTATTCTGTGCTCCTGATGAAGTGAGATACTGTCCTCACACCTGAGCACAGACCAAAAGGCACCGTGCAAACCATGAAAATGACTTAACATCGCCCTCTTGTGGTCAATATGCATGACTGCTGCTTTACTGCGTTCCATTTCTCCTACCTCCTATATGAAAATTGATACCCAACTGCAGAATTATTCCCACTTTCTGACCGTGCCCAGTCCAGAAGAAACCCCTGCTCACCTGAGCCCTCCCTCCTCATTACCTACATGTGCTCAATTCTTCACACCTTCTTATGAGAAGCACCTAGACTCCACGGCGGTCTCTCTGCCTACAACAAGCATCAAAAAAAATAATAATTTTGACTACGGTTGTGTCCTGGTGGTCTTTGACTGATGACATCAACAAATGATCGGCATCAACATATGCTTGCTAAAGAATTTTCTACCATGATGTCCCCAATCTTAAAGTGTTCAACTACCTCTTCATGATCTGGACATTTAAAATCCTGCCTCCCCAATCCCTTCACCCTCTCCCAGAAGGACATCTTTTGAGACTCTTACCCCGCCTATAAGTAACGTCATATGAGTGATGAATTTGTGAGTTACAGTCCCTCTAACTTTGAGTTTTATATATTTAGCTCCTGTGTCCCTCTGTCTTTTGGAATTTAGCGCTGCCGAAAAGACTAAAGCTAATTTTTTGTTTCTTTGAAGATGATTTTTGGGGGAGTTTTGTTTTGTTTCCAAGATTGGCTTAATCTCATTAAAATTCCCTTGTGATGTTTTACATAAAATATGGTGCAATCTTGGGGTCTTCCTGTTCATCATTTTCACCTATCTGCATTCTAGGAGTGGTTTCCAAGGACAACCTCTATATCATCAACTCTTCGGCAATTGCTATCTATTTTACAGGCTTCACTGAATGTTTAAATTTTGCTATTATGATTTAGGCTTCCGTGGAGTCTCTTCTAACCTGTTCTGATTCTTTTCTCAGCTCAGCAATATCCCCTTACTTCTCACAGACACCATGCAGCAGTTATTGAAAGAAAATTTTTGTTTCCTGCAATACACCTGAAAGAAAGCTTTTTGCCTGCATGTGCTCAGGTACTACCGATTTTGCCACAAGCCTCTTATTTCTTAACCATCTTTAAATAAAAAGAAATATACCCAAGCCCAGTATTGGAAAGTACTAATGTGTCAGTTACTCCCACCATCTATCTCATAGTCCACCTGAGAGCTAGGAGAATCCCTAGCAGCCAGTCAATTGCTGGTTCCCTTTCTGAAATGCAGGCACATTTGAATCTTCCAGGATCAAGAGGGTCACCCCAGCTCAAGAAAGACTCCAAATTACAGCTGAGGTTCACCAGACAAGAGGACAGACAGAAGCAGTTTTAAAGTTTGCTTCTAACAAGTTTTCTCTTTCCTTCACTTTAAAAAACAGCGCCTTCACACACAGCATTATCATAGAAATAAAAGCTTGTAATTTTCTGACAATACAGATGTAAAGAAATGAAAATCCTCCATAATGCCACCACCGGTGTTAATTCTTTCACTCATTTAACAATTGCATGTGTGAAGGACTACATCAATTGCTGAAAAAGAATCAGAAGCAAAACAGAAAAGGTCTCTTTCCTCTTGGGACTTACATTTCAGCGGAAGGAGAACATAAATGAATCATACAAGTCAATATAAAATTGCACCCACGAAAATATTCCAAGGAGAGAGACAAGGTCCCACTGAAGCACACAGTAACCCATTTTCCTTTACACTAGTCAGAGGCCGGGGGTTCCCTGAGAAAACAGCAATGAGCTGGTACACAGGAGCAGAACCCAGTGTTCCACAGTGTTCTAATTAATCATTAACACGTATAGTTACATGGTTCATCCCACCCCTAGTGTGTTCATATATTCTTTTTCCTTTTAAAAATCTTGAATATCTTTGGCATTTTCAAAGAACCAGGTTGTAAATTACTTGATCCGTTCTACTTTTGCTCTGCTGGCAAGATTCTAAAGCTAAGAAGGACTTTAGGTGTCTTCAACTAGGGTTATTGCTGGGCTCTCCTCATCTTGCCCCTTGTACCCATACCTCATGTCAATGTGTGGTTCTGCTGGCTTGTGCCCCACTGTTAAGATTCTCACTGACGTGGTTCTTCTTACTGGAGGTGGGTGGGTTCTAAAGAATGGTTTTTACTGTTGGTGGGATCTTGATGTTGCTACTTTGAAGGCTAAAAGCTGCCCTCTTGGATGATTTTGGCAATGCAAAACCTGCCCCCGTTCCCTCCACTAATCCTGAATTGGTAGGAGATTGTGGCTTACGGGTTGAATTAGTTTAACTCAAGAGACTCTTGTATAGAAGTATTACAATTTTACTTCAGTATTAGTGGTCCCCCTCCTCACCTAGCCCCCTTCTAATGTTGTCTTTAGGGTGCATGCTTTCACACTGTTAACTCTCATTTGTAGTGCTGAGAACGGCCCCTGGCTGAACTGTCAGCCCCATGACGACCGGCGCTCCAGAGCTCCCTCTGTGCATGGATATGGCAGACTCTTAGGGATGAAGGAAGGAATGTTTTCCTATTTACATATTTCTGTGACTATTTTAGAGGGAAGTTGGAAAATAATGGCCCAGGAGTTTTTATTGAGCCTTCTTATCTGGAAGCTTTTTTAAAAATTAGCTGTATAATCCTAATTCCAATATATCTAGGTTTCTAATTTTATATTTTTACATCATTTTTAAAAAGCTACTAATATTTCTATCAAAAAATCTTGATTACATTATAAAATGAAAAGAGCTTGACTAATGATCACAACTCCAAGAAAAAATATGCCCTAGAGACAGAAAAGAAATACATCAACATGTTAGCAGCAGTAATATTGATATTTAGGCAATATTACTATGGGTGAGTTTTATTCTTTACTTTTCTGTATTTTCCAAATTTTCTAGAGGGAATGATTACATTTTAACAATAGTTAAAATTATTACTGATCTGCATATTATTGGGAGAAAACAAACTATGTCCAGAAATTGTTTTCTAAACCAATATTTGAGTTTCTAAAATTCAAATATTGTCATAAATAACGAACGTGTGGAAAAACACTAACAAGCCCAAACATGGATCTGAAATTTTTTTAAGCCAGGTTACCACAGAGGCAACTGATCCAGTGGAGACCCATGAAGAGTCACGGTAAGAGGACAAAGCCACTTGGGTAAAGAAACAGCGTGACCATAAATAGGAAGAAGCAGAGACAAGAAGTACCTGAAGCACAGTGACCCAATATGGATGTACTATTTAGTGTGGTAAGTATCAGGGGGAGGATTTCAGACCAAACCCAAGCTTGGGCGTGCTCGCCAGACATCTTGTCATTTAACCCCAACCTCCCACAGTGGGTTCTCTTAATATTACCACCCCTCAACAACAATCAATTGTAAACATAATGTAAATAAAAAGATCACTCTATCACAATTTAGGAAGGAAGAAATAAACTCATTTTTACTACTGCTGCTACTATTTGTTTTATGCTAAAGTTTTATCTAAAATTCTTAATGCTATCATGACCTTGTATGCTATACAGAGTGGATGTTTCTTGTTTTTGCATCCCACCCCCTCCCCCCGCCCCCAGTCCATTTCCCCTTCTTCATAGCATCCTGAATTTCCTTCCAACCCTTCCATAATTCTCAGCTGTGCACTTTGGGTGATACTCACATCACATCTAAAGGATGCCCCAAGGAAAGAAATTACACTCAGTTATAGTCCATGGTGAGATGTTTCTAGGACTTCTGGAAAAGACGTGTTCTTTTAGCCTGTCCTTGCCCTTGATGGAGGGTCTGAGGATCTAAGTGTGGAATCGCAGGGGGTTCCGTATGGAGTCTGAGGGCAAAACCAACACTGGAGAAGGCAGAGTACAGATTAGTCCTTGCCTGACACTGTGACTCGAGCAAGACCAGCTGAAAGTCAGGGCTACTGCAGGTCTTTCTTTTTTGCTTAAGTCACTTTAAATTAGGTTTCTGTCAGTTGTATCTGTTAAATTTCTGACTAATATAAATAAAACGCTTTTTTGCCTTAGCAAGTTTACTCTCAAATGACAGCTACACATATACTTTTTAGTAAAGAAATGTGTTCACCTTGTGATCGTCCACCAAGCAGCACATTCATGTTCTGTACACTTTACCATATGGATGTTATTCTTCAATTAAGAAGAAATGCTGTTGAATATGGTAAGCCATCAATATATAAATCACACCATTTCCCAATATAAAAAAATTGTATCGGTGCTTCCCTCATGGCGCAGTGGTTGAGAATCTGCCTGCCATTGCAGGGGACATGGGTTTGAGCCCTGGTCTGGGAAGATCCCACATGGCGCGGAGCAACTAGGCCCATGAGCCACAACTACTGAGCCTGCGCATCTGGAGCCCGTGCGCCGCAACAAGAGAGGCCGCGATAGTGAGAGGCCTGCGCACCACGATGAAGAGCGGCCCCTGCTCGCCACAACTAGAGAAAGCCCTCGCACAGAAATGAAGACCCAACACAGCCAAGAATAAATTTAAAAATTAATTAATTAAAAAAAAAATTGTATCATATGGTCCATCAGAACACAGTCCCAGCTGTGACAAAGCGAGACAGTGGCATGGACATATATACACTACCAAACGTAAAATAGATAGCTAGTGGGAAGCAGCCGCATAGCACAAGGAGATCAGCTCAGTGCTTTGTGACCACCTAGAGGGGTGGGATAGGGAGGGTGGGAGGGAGGGAGACGCAAGAGGGAAGAGATATGGGAACATATGTATATGTATAACTGATTCACTTTGTTATAAAGCAGAAACTAACACACCATTGTAAAGCAAGAACACAGTCCCAGCCTCAGCTGAGGACAAAATCCACTCAAAAGCAATGGTACCCAGGAGGGAGCTCAACAAATACCTGTTAACTAAATATACCTTGGAGTTTGTTGAAACTTTAAAGAAAAACATGACTCTTACTCATAGGGGACTTACAATCTACAAGGAATACGAGATAAAGTCATCATACATGTAATTATAAAAGTGAGAATGGGAAAAATAAAATTAAGTTATGGTTAGAAATGGATGAGATTAAATTTGATCTGCTACTAGGATAAAAAGCAAGAATTCACGTGAAAGACTGGGGAAACCCTCAGGTGAAAAAGATCCCATAAAACCCAAGTCCTACTTAGAATCTCAGAAACATCGAAGAAACACAACACATTTTGTTGTTATGCTCAAACAAAGGCATTTTATTAGCTGGCTTTACACCTTAAATAATATCTTGGTTACCAAAGGAACAATTTCCAATAACTGCAAACTAAGCAGTTCCAAATGGTTGTTTGTTGAAGGAAGAACACTCACTGCTCAACACAAAATACCTTTATTAACCTTCAACAAATCTTTTCTTACAGTTAACTAAAAAACTGCTCAGGTCAAATATTAACTACCTCAATAACCCATTTTAGTTATTCTTCCTTAAAAATGTGTGTTGTAAGTTGAAATCAAAAGAGAAAACTGAAAACATCTGGTGGTTTGGCTGGAAGTAGAGTTCACGTCATGATGATTCGATGTCTTCTAACACATATTTCTGATAACTTCCGTAAGTCTCAGCAAGGTAAATCCATTAGTAACATTTCAAAGGAAAAGCTAGTTTTTTCAATGAAAGTGAAATATTAGCCTTCTTTGCCAGCTGGCAACTTCAACTTTTTGTAGGCGCGGCGAATGATACTTCTCTGCAGCTAATTATAGCTTGAATTTTCTCTCTCCTTTAAAAAAATATCAATTGCACATTGTTGCTTTAACTGAATAACTGGATTCTTTCAAAACATGGAGGTTAACTATCTCACTGTGTTTAGAAACATGGTAGAAATTCTGACCCATCAGCCTTTTATCTGTAAAAGAAAAAAAAAGCATTTGCTATAATTTAACCAACCACATTATATGAACAACAACAAAAGGAAAAAATGGCAGTGGAGCAATCATTACATCAGGTGAAACTTTTTTGTTTTTCCTGCAACTTTTTTCCTTCCCTAGTCTTGTTATTTGAGATTTTCTATAATCTCTCCATTACTTTGCACAAGAGACTGCATCTTATTTTTAGAATGCTCTTTCATAAAGAATGTTTTGACAGTTAAATGTGATGCTGCTGCTGCTGCTATTAGGTAACATTTACTGAATGCTTTCTAAATGCAATCACTGTGCCAAGTGCTTTATGCAGACCATTTCATTTCACAACTCCAGAAGGTAGATTCTATTACCCCATTTTCATAGATGGATAAATTACAGGACAAATGTTGTTCTTCTGCAACTAGGAATTAGTGGAGCAGTAACTCAGACTTAGACTTAAGTTTAACTCCAGAGCCTTTTTCATGGTACACGTATAACTGAATTTTGATGCAACCTAAAGCCCTATGTCCAAAGTATCCATCCAGTTAAATGAACTGAGTAATTTTTATGCAGAAAACAAGCATATGAAGTAATGAAGCCCTTTTTAAAAATACATGCATACCTCGGAGATATTGTGGGTTCCGTTCCAGGCCACCTCGATAAAGTGAGAATCGCAGTAAAGCAAGTCATAGGAATTTTTTGGTTTTCCAGTGCGTAGAAAAGTTATGTTTACACTATACTATAGTCTATTAAGAGTGCAATAGCATTATGTCTAAGAAAACAATGTACATACCTTAACTTAAAAATACTTTATTGCTAAAAAAGGCTAACCATCATCTGAGCCTTCAGTGAGTCATAACCTTTTTGTAGGCATAACATCAAAGATTACTGATCACAGATCGCCACAACAAATATGTAATAATAATAATGTAAAAGTCTGAAATACTGCAAGAATTACCAAAGTGTGAAACAGAGACATGAAGTGAGCAAATGCTGTTGGGAAAATGGTGCCTAGAGACTTGCTCAATGCAAGGCTGCCACAAACCTTCATTTTGTAGAACACAGTATCTGTGAAGTGCAATAAAATAAGGCATGCATGTATTCATAAGATCTATATTAATCATGATAGTGTGGGAGAAAATTTAAATCACTGAAATTCTGGTTCATTTCTGGCTATTTTCTCCAAAACTCAACTGTACCTTACATTATATATTAATGTTTCAGAAACATTACTGATATATTAACTGAACTTTCTGAATGAATGAACTGAGAACCAGTTATTAAAAAAAAAATGTAATGAGGGCACTTTGTTAAACAAAACCACTACCCCCAATTCATTTGACTCTTATTAAAGTCTATTCTCATGATTTGGACTGCATACAGATGTATTTTTCAATGGATTTCCTTTAATTTTGAGCAATATTACTGGTGGAGAAGACAGTTTGGAAGTTTCGTTATGAGAAGATCTAAGATGAAACATTTTCTTCCCGTCATTCTTTTAATCTTTAATAAAATTTTAAAATGTTGTTCTAATATAACTGCACTCCCGTTAAGCCATAAAATCTCAGTAATCATTCTTAAAAAGTAGAAAAAGAGGGCTTCCCTGGTGGCACAGTGGTTAAGAATCCGTCTACCAATGCAGGGGACACGGGTTCGATCCCTGGTCCGGGAAGATCGCACATGCCGCGGAGCAACTAAGCCTGTGCCACAACTACTGAGCCTGCACTCTAGAGTCTGCGAGCCACAACTACTGAAGACCATGCACATACAGCCTGTGCTCCGCAACAAGAGAAGCCACTGCGATGAGAAGCCCGCGCACCGCAACGAAGAGTAGCCCCTGCTCGCCACAACTAGAGAAAGCCCGTGCGCAGCAACGAAGACCCAACGCGGCCAAAAAATAAAAATAAATAAGTAAAATTTTAACAAGAAAGTAGAAAAAGACATAATAACCATGGATACATGATCAGTCACTTTAAAATACCTCGGTGACTACACCAGCAGCTATGGTAGAACCACTGTAGCGCAGCATGAATCTCCCCAGCTCTTTAAAGTCTTTGTACAGCTCAAGAGCCACTGGTCTTTGTGTCTGTAGCTCCACCAATGCATTCTGGCCTTTGGTCAACAATCTATCACGAAAAATAAAATGGAAATCTAATAAAGGTAAAGAAATGTAATTAAAACCCGAAAAATATTTCACATTCCATCTACACATCAACTTAGTTTTTCAAAAACTTAAAAAGTAAAAAGGGATTTTCTTAAAATGAAAATATATGCCTTTGAATTTGAGGGGGTTAGTTGAAAGAAATGAGAGGAGTAATTCTAGATTTAAGAAATATTAGCTAGTTCGTGTGTGTATGAGTGTGTGTGTGTGTGTGTGTGTGTGTGTGTTTTAAACAATCCTCCAAATTGAACTCTATCCTTTGAAGGACACTATAATCTAAAATACTCAAGACACCTCCACCAAAGTCTTCCCTTTCATTCCCTCATGAAATTAAAGAAGAGTGATGCAGTTGCATTTAAAGAAAGGAATGCAATGTCCTATGTCTTCCATAGTAAAATCCTAATTGGTAGATTATGTGTTAAAAAGTTATCTTTAAAGAGGATAATCTCCTAGTGCCAACACACTACCCTAGATCTCTCTCTCCCTCCCTCCTCTCTCTTTTCTCACATAGGAAGAGTGGTTCTTTAACAGACGTTCAGGATAAAATCATGTAAGATTCTTTCACAGTATGATGTTTGTAGGAAATGAAGGGAGATGAGGCATGGGCCTGATTGCAAACAGCTTCACACAAATAAGCAAAACCACCAAGAATCCTTGTGCACGGGCCCCACCAGAGTTACTGAAAGAGGGAGAACCCAAAGGGGACATTCTGAAATGTTCCCTAATTCAATTTTGATGTGTTCTAGAAGGATAGAGAACAGCATTCATAAACTCCCCTTCTGAAAGATTAATTCAGGGACAGACAGATAGAATAAGCCAAAGTTTCTAAAAAACGTATTCCCAAAATTCTAAATATTGGCTTTGGGCAATTTCAGCTTAAGGTCCCATTCCTTAGGAAGGAGAACATCTAATATATTCATAATTTGCATTAAGTTTGGTTCTAGAAAGCTTGATTCCATCCCATATAAAGCAATCGAGTCTACAATGTGCCAGGAATGGAAACAAAGGGGAAAGGCCAAATGGTGTTGGTGCAAAATAAAAGGACAAAGCTACAAATACGGTGACAGGAAAAACTAGCATGAGAATATATTAAAACCTAGAATTACCATCATTGAGCTAGACTCTGCAGCATGAGCAGGGAGGGTAAAATTCAGGATTACATCTGATGAGCCAATGTCAGATTGAGAATTTTCCAAGTCAAACAGCCCGCCTCCTGCCAAAAGAATTTATGTGACCCAACTAACTAGATTAGAATCCTGGGCCTGCCACTTGCTAGCTTTGTGATCTCAAACGTGTTATACAATCTCTTTAAGCCTCAGCCTCCTCATTTGAAACATGGGAAACATAATAATACCTGCTTCATACGGTTGCTGAGAATGTAAACCATGTGAAAGCACTTATGACAGAGCCTAGAAAATAGTGGTCCTCAAGAAACATCAGCCATTAGTTCTATCACACTTCTCAGTACATTATGGCAGACACTCATGCTAGAAGCTAAAGACTCAGGTTAAAAATAAAGAACTATCTTTAAAAGAGAGGTGAAGTGGCCTCTTTTTTCTAACTAACGGAGAAACAGGCATGGGTTTAGAACAGTGTGAAGATTCTTTCTTCTACGTGCAGCCAATCCTAAATTAACCCTCTAACCACCTTGGCCTCTTACACAGGTGCAAATGAGGAGGAACACCCCAGGACTGAAAAAAAAGGGGATTTTGGGTGGGATTCCCCATAGGGCTGAAGTGAGGAAAACCCCAAAGCTGAAGCAGCCAAACCAAACTGTGGTCAACCTTTAGTTGAATTAGAGTAAGAAACTCAAGATTCTCAGGAAGCACCTCCTCTGAAAAAATCCCGTGCCTATCCCAGCCAAGGGGGAACTGTCCACACCTAGACTTAGATATTAATGGTAAGCAGAGGGGACCAACATGTGGTGACCACCTCAGCCTAGGCACCAGGTGGACTTCAAGCAGAAAACAAAAGTACTTTCCAGGTGGGAAAAAAACAGTGTTTAGTTCACTCTCTTCCTGAGGTATTCTTAGCATAGGGCATGATTCCCATGAGGGGGTGACAAGAAAGTTAAGAAGCACAATCAGCTGGAATTTGGGACAAGTGGCTAGGCATAACTCAAATTCATCTTCAAAAATGTAGGACTGATTTTTTAAATGCCTTCATTTTTACATCATCAGTATCTAGGGCTTGATACTTACATATAAACTTATATTTACATTTTTATTTACAATTCACACCCATCACCATCATATATAACTGAAATTATATCTAGCATTCCTACCTAAACAGGAGCTTAAATATTTGTTTTTGTGTTTTCATCTAGTCCTTTAAAAAAATGATTTCTGGAACAAGTAAAAACAGACTTCACTTATCGCAAAGAGAAATATTACACAAATGAATTAATCTGTAAGGAATGTGCTTAAATTGTGTTTATTATTTATGCATTAAAACACTTACTTAGGCTTTTTCTTTGTGACTTCACCAGTGCTTTTGTTTAAGACGCTAATCAATCGTTTAACAACGGCAGGTTCACTGATGGTTTGGTAGTGTAACAGCACCTAAAACAAAAAATTGTAACACTACAAAGCTGTTCGCTGCAGCATCTCTGGTCTTTTACTCTGGCACTCACACGGAATCACGTTAGCCTCAGCACTACTGCCTGGAGTTGCAGGATCTCCAGCTGCTTCCCCTAAGTCCCACCACTCCAATCAGGTTGTCCCTTAACTCACTAGGGGAAAAGGTCATGGGAAGCAGTTCCAATTTCTCCTCCACCACTTACTGTGTAAACTTGAGTAAATTACATAACCTTCCTTATAGGATTATGATGAGAACTAAATAACAGAAGAGACAGTGTCTGGTACAGCAGATGTTCAACAAATGTGAACTGTTTCACCATAAAAATGAGGGAAGGGGATTCGCATGATATTCAGCAGTAACGAATTGTATTCATTGCTGGATGATGAGAGTAAAATATTATATGGGAGTTTAGACAGGCTTTGAAGTCAGGCAGACCTGAGTTCAAATCCTAACTTTACACATTCTAGTTGTGTGATCTGGGGCACATCCTGTAATAACCGTTTTCCCCCCAATATCCCCAACATCAGGTCTCTCGTCACTAAATGAGGAAAACCCGATAATGTTATTTTAAAGTGGTGCCTAACACACGGTAAACCTGAAGTTAACTGATGGCCTTATATATTAGCTATTACTGTTCACGTTTTATATGTAAGGAAATTAATATCAAATAGGTTAAGCAGCAATAAGGGTGCCAAGACCACTCAATAGGGAGAGAACAGTCTTTTCAACAAACGGTGCTGGGAAAATTAGATATCTACATGCAAAAGAATCTTACACCATATACAAAAATTAACTCAAAATGGATCAAAGACCTAAACAAAAGGACTAAAACTATGAAACTCTTAGAAGAAAACAGAGTGGGAAATCTTCTTAATGTTGAATCTGGTAATGACTTCTTGGATATGACACCAAAGTAAAGGCAACAAAAGGAAATGTAGATAAAGTGGACTTCATCAAAATGTAAAACTCTTGTACATCAAAGGATACTTAAGAGTAAAAAGACAACCCACAGCCTGGAAGAAGATATTTGCAAATCATACACTGATAAGGAATTAAAACCCAAAATACATAAAGAAATGAAAAGATGCTCAACATTACTAGCCATTAGGGAAATGCAAATCAAAACCACGATACACCCCTTCACACTCATCAGTATGCCTATTATAAACAAACAAACTAACAAAAAATCACCCCCCCCAACACCCACACACACAAGAAAGGCAAATAACAAGGAAGAGGAGAAATTAGAACCCTTGTGTACTGCTGGTGGCAATGTAAAAATAGTGCAGCTGCTGTGGAAAACAGTTTAGTGGTTCCTCAAAAGTTAAACACAGAATTTCCATACAATCAAGCAATTCTACTCTGAGATATATACTCGGAAGAATTGAAAGCAGGGGTTCAAACAGATACTTGTATGCCAGTGTTCACAGAAGCATCATTTACATCTGCCAAAAGACAGAAACAATCCAAACATCCATCAACGTATGAATGGATAAATAAAATGTGGTAAATACTTACAATAGAATATTATTCAGTTTTAAAAAGAAATGAAATTCTGATACATGTTATAACATGGATGAACCTCAAAAACATTATGTTAAGTGAAATAAGTCAGACACAAAAGGACAAATATTGTATGATTCACTTATATGAGGGATGTAGAATAGGCAAATTCATAGAGAAACAAAGTAGAACTGTGGTTACCAGAGGACAGGGGGAAAGTGTGATAGGGGGAGTTATTGTTTAATGGGTACAGAGTTTGGGATAAGGAAAAAGTTCTGGAGATGGGAGGTGGTGATGGTTGCACAAGGTGAATGTACTTAAGGCCACTGAACTGTACACTTAAAAATGGTTAAAATGGTAAATTTTCTGTTATAAATATTTTATCACAATAAATCAAAACATGAATTTAGTTAAAGTCTAACCCATTCTTCTTTTTTTTTCTTCTTAAATATATAGACAGTTTACCATATAAGCTAAGGGAAACAAAAACATTTATGTATTAAGGAACTAGTCCCTAAATAGTGAAATTTAATTGCTTAGGAAGCCTCTCCTTGGTTAAATTTTTAAAAATTGTGGAAGTTTCTTCCCACAGAGAGTGGATTAAATGGCAAAACGTGATTTTTTTTCTGAAACAAATTTCATCCTGGTATTCGTGAATCAACATAAGCAAGTAGAATCTCTTAAAGCAGCACTGAAAAGCTTTTAATTCATAAAAGAAACTACAGTACACAGGAAGACAGTATTACTATTCAAAGTAACTACCAACCTCCTGACCTCTCTACCTCTCCATTGGCAAAAATTATTGCCGCATGAGTAAAAACACAGTAACCAACCTCTTCAGCTTCTCTCCATTGGACATACTGCTTTCTAAGAATGAGTGCCATTCGTTCATAGCAATTTCTTGCTTATCAACACATGAATTTTAAATATTTAAAAGAAGTATTTGCAACAATAACTGATTTTTTGGACAGAGCTTTTGCCCCTCCCCTTTTTTAGCATATGGGAGAAATGGAATATAATTATAAAACTAAAATACTTAAACACTATTTTATAAATATAGTTTTATAGGATCAAGTTTACATAGAAATAATTACAAAGAATTATAAGCAAAGCACATGGTTATCTCAAATAAAGGTGCAGAGGTATAAAATAAATTTAAATGTGCTAAATAAATTTATTCCCAATCTTTAAAATACTATCACTAATTTAAATAAAGTTTAAAGGTCAATTACTATTACTCCCTTACTTTTATTTCAAAGATGCATCAAATGGAGAAAATGATCTGTTTATATTTTTAAAGGCAAGCCATTTAATTCCACCGAGAAACATTTTTGATTCTCATGCAGAACCTGTACTATATAATAAGCTGATCAAGAAAAGAAAAATAAGTCTAATGGGGAAAATGTCCATTAGTTAAATGGCAAAAGCAAGGTACCAAACTATAAACAGAGTACGGCCCCAAATAGCTGAAAAAAAATTTACACATAAAACAAAGAATTCATGCTATTCACAAGTAGTATCTTTTCTGGATAAGTAACAATACAGTATAAAATCCCCCTCTTCCCATAAATGTGCATGTTCAAATGGTGCTAGTCAATGATAACCTGCAAACCAACCTCACAGCTTCAGCGTAATTAAAGTTTACCTAGGTCAAGCATCCCCAAAATATATCCATAGATACCAATGTACACAAAAAAATACTCTGAAGTGTAAAGAACAGATAATTATAGGTTACACAATTATAGAAGATTCTGTTTTTTAATAAGATGTTAAATATGATTTTTAAAATTTATTTATTTATTTTTGGCTGTGTTGGGTCTTTTGCTGTGTGTGTGCTTTCTCTACTTGTGGAGAATGGGGGCTACTCTTCGTTGCGGTGCACGGGCTTCTCATTGCGGTGGCTTCTCTTGTTGCAGAGCACGGGCTTCAGCAGTTGTGGCTCGAGGGCTCTAGAGCACAGGCTCAGTAGTTGTGGCACACAGACTTAGTTGCTCCATGGCATGTGGGATCTTCCCAGACCAGGGCTCGAACCCGTGTCCCCTGCATTGGCAGGAGGATTCTTAACTGCTGTGTCCCAGAATTTTCTTATCATTTTTATTTTTTGTGTGTTTTCCAAAATTTTCCATAACAATGTATTACTTTTATAATCAGAAAAACTACAAATAAGCTTATTATAAAAAAAAAAAACCAAAACAGAAAGACCCAATCTAAGAAGTAACATTTGGAACTCAGCAAAAAAGTGTCTATGATTTTCCCTAAACGATTTTTTTATCATCAGTTTGTATCCTATTGATTATGAAATTTCTTCTCAATGCCTTTTTGAAAAAAACATCCCCAGACTTAAGGATCAAAATTAAAAAAAAAACACAATAAAGATGATTTTCAAATTCCAATTTCATGTTTTTCTGGATGAGAGCAATACAAATGTTAGTTGAAAATAACAATAGCAACATCACCTATAAAGAGAGTTACTACTTTTTAGGATAAAGTTATATTGAATTTATAAAAACAGTAACAAACATTTTGAAACTTACAGGAAATCCTTTAGTGATAGGAATTTCAATATTAAAGATGAGGATTCGGGCTCTGAAACGAGTGCAAACCTTAATGGGTTCTTTGGGGCCACAAAATATGCAGCCAACACTGTAACAACAACAAAACAAAAACAAAAAAGGAGAGCAGGTAGTTGGGGGGATAATTAAATACACATCCAATAGGAAACCTTTAAAACCATTAACAAGGTAAAACAATCCAGTAAATTAGGGACTTTTTCTAAATAGTCCCTTTTGGGTTAAAGCATGGCTTTACACCATTATTAACCTTATGTCATTTTCATACATTACTGTTTTCCCTCAAAGAACATGTCAGGTACACACGTTGACACGTATTAATTTAAATTTTAGTAGGTTCTGCTTATCATTCTTACACTTCCACAAGTGCCTATTTCTGGCCAAATGAGATTCAGAATTAACACTCAGTTCTTTCATTTGAGCTGGTGAATTGCAAATTTTACGCGTTTTGAGGTCCTACATCCAAAACAATGGTCGCTTAAACTCATTTTCTCACTCACTTGATTTTGATGACATCCATCCCAACCAACGTAAGACTAACATGATCGCCTGCTGCCGCCCAGTCAACAGGTTCATCATGCAGAGTGATTCCTGGAAATGAGTAAGAACCAAAGCATACAGTGAAACATCTCAATATCAAACCATAACAACCAAGGGAGTTTGGCTGATTTGTGCCTCATCAGTCACTACTCATCATTTTCAATATGAATGGATTGAGATTGAGAAGTGTTAACTGTAAGCACTGAGGAAAACACACTTCCTCTAGACTTGACTCTTCTGGACCACCACCCTAAACATAAAGTGACTTGTATTTGTCCATAAAAGGCTGATTTCTACTTATTTAATCAAGATTTTTTAAACTCATTTATACGACTGGTATATTCATTAAATAGGCCCCATTCTAATACTTCTCTTCTATTAACGGCTACAGGCATAATAGTACAGTCCCAGTTACTTTCAAAACATAATAGATGAGACTGGGGAAGATGACTAGTAGTATTTAAGCTTTGCTCCAATTAGACAACGACGTAAACAATCTCTGAGTAACCCACAGGGCATCGGTACTCAGTCAGATGGTACCCTCGGCAGGCCCCTTCATTATTCATGGCTCAAAAGAACTGCTTCCCAGAGAGACAGATGCACAATGATAAATAATTTTATGAAAAGGAGGAGATTAATAGTGTAAGAAAACTTAATTTAAAAATGATCCCAGCTATTGCTACCTTTACTACCGAGGGAAAATCCTAGAGTATAATTGCAAAGGGCAATAAAACTCAGGTATTTGAATAAAGGCTTTTAAAAGGTTTCTCATATTTTCTGATTCTGTGGGGTAAGTTCCTTTCTATAGGAACTTGAGTCTTAACGATGAAGACAGTATGTAGACCAACCACTGGGGAACAGTTCTCGATTGACATGTTTTTAGTAAATTACAATTCACCCATCTCCTCCTGAAAATACTTATTTTTTCCATATAGCATACTCTTGAGTTTCTTTGAGACTCTTTGGGAGTTCAAGGAGAACTTTAAGGGCTCTGAGACAACCTAAAGTTTTATTCAAAGTTTCATGTAGGTGCACATCTGCATTAATCTGAGAAGAGGGGCCATACTTTCATCAAGGTGTCAAAGAGGTTCCTGACTCTAAAAACGTTAACAATTATGATATTTTAAAATGTCTGTCAAATTTTCAACTAATTACATTTAGTTTTTACATGTAAATTTAAAATGACCATATCTGAGTTTTGGTATGAAATGTGGAATTCAAGTCAGGAGCTAGCTACTTACATAGACTAGAGATTGCCTTTAGCTTAGGATTTAAGAGCTTTCATACTAGAAGTTCAATTAACAATATAAAATTTTCTGAAGATAATATATAATCTGACTTCCTTCCCCCAAACATGTTACACTGTCCTACATGTGATATTTATCTTCTTAAGCACTTTCTTCACTGGAGAAAGAAGTTCTTTTTTAACACTCTATGAACTTATATGTTAATAAAGTGAAAATGTAATTTCGAATTTCCATTTGTTGGTAGCAGATTTAGTCAGTTCTCTTTTTTAGGACACTACTGGTTAGTGAGCCAGAGTAGCACCTAAAGTGTTCAGACAGAAGCGTGCATTAAAAAATCAAATAAATCAATCAAAAGCATTAGGGTGAGAAATTGAGGACTGAGAATCTCCAAGTTGGGTTAGAAGGGTGGCTCTCAAGGAGTGAAGCAGTGCTTCTCATATGGCTTCCCTTTAAGAACCACTGGGTTAAAGATAAGTGGTTGGAGTTTTTCTGGTAGGGTAGGGACAGGAAAGAAAGAGGGAAAGAATGTAGAACTTTCAGAGGTGACCAAATTATGATTTTGGAGCTCACAAAGGAGCCAATCTGTAAAGTCTATGACCATGGTTTAGGATCATGGTTTTAATTCATGTCTGATTATATTAAAAAAAAATTTCCTATTCTCAAAAAGGTCTTTAACATATAAAGAAATTAGTATTTCAATAGTATTGCAGCTCTTGATCACTTTAAGAAACAACAGCAGAGATAATTTAAGCTAAATTTAAAGATGAATAAGGGAATGAAAGCCAAAGTTATTTCCATTTAACCTTTTTCTTTCTACTTGCTTAGAGATCAAGAAAATTTTGTTTGATAAAAATAATATACACTTTTTAAAAAAGAATCATTTTCCACAGACCTTTTGTTTGCAAGTTTACTTTATAGTATAAAACAGATCTTCAGTTTTATGTTGAAGTCAGAAGTTTAGTTGGAAGCTAGAATAAGGTAAGTGCAGAATTATAAACTTTTAAGCAGAATTCAAAAAAGAAGAACATGTATACGGGTAAGGTCAAATGATCAGAAGATAGAAACAGTTATAAGCTATTATGAAAGGTCATATACATGCAAAAGCAATAATTGCGGCACTTAAAACTAGCTCAATTTCTCTTTTCAACATTAGGATTCTCTCCATTTGCATCTTATTTTCTTAAGTCTTCCTGTGAAAAATTTCTTTTGGTATAAACATGATCTAGGTTGTTAACTTATAGTAATTCTGAAATACACATTTCAAAACAACAGACTGTAGCACTCTGCTTTGCCACTGACTATTTAGTGCCAGGATGGGGTCAGACTTAATTTCTGCTACTGAATACTATTTTAAATGTATCTGACAGGTGTCTATACATCTGGGTCAATCCTAGCCAGCCTTCTTGAATCAATGTCAAAAAAAAAGAAAAAAAATGCTACCACAGTTAGAATGTTATATGTACATTTATACACACATAGTCACAACAGAAAAAAATCGTTTAATGTTTTCACATTTTTACCTTCAACAGTTAGTATCATTTTGACAGTCAGTTACAATTTCAGTAAGAGGTTATTTACTCTGGAGTTAATAACTAAACTACTTTTAAAAATCTGCTGTCTCAACTTAAGGGTTATTTAACAAAAGAATCTTGCAGAGGAATACCTTTTGCAGTACAAGTTTCATTAGGAGGCATTGCTAGTAGTCGGTCACCAGTTTGGATATAACCAGCTTCAATTTTACCAGTTACACAAAATCCAGATCCTTGATCTACAAAACATGCCAAAATTTTATAATGGTTCACATAACAATATCATCTATGTTTAATACTGCTAGCTATACTAAGTTTCCTAGTAGTTATATAAAACTAGTAGTTCAATGAACATTAAGCAATGATCATTTCAGAATTTTTAATATATCTACTAAATATGACACACCACATTCTACTCTTGATTTTCTTATAAATAAAAATATTTATATTAGAAAAAGTGGGAATTCATTCCTTTTTCAATTTTATTGAAATGAAATTTATTGAATACTTACTAAGTACCAGGCACAGTGCTAAACTCTGGGAATAAAGAGATGAAAATATAAGTCCCTACCTACAAGGAGTTTACACTAGTGAAGAGAAAGGCAAAAACAATTACATTGTCCTGAGACAAATGTTATTTATAATGTGCAATGGAAAAAAAACAAGGTTCATCAAAGAATCCATGATGATGGAGAATGACTACACTTTAGCGAGGCACTTAGAAGAAGGAACAGGAGTTTACCAGACAGTTTGTGTGCATGTGCAAAGGCACAGTCATAACCAAATGTGGGACGTGCTAAGACCCATGTGTCATTTATATGGAATTTATATGGGGACCATTTGGAATAATGAGGGAAAGGGCAAGACAGGAGGCAAAAGAGGTAGACATGGGACAAATAATAACGGGGCCTCATAAATCACACTTAGGGCTTGAATTTCATCCTCAGTTAAGTAATGGGAAACCAGAAAAGAATTGTGAATGGAAAAGTGACATGATGGTGTTTCTGTGTCAGAGAGATGGGGAGGTTGATTGAAATGCATACATGGACTACAGAAAGGGAAGAAACTCAAGAATTTGAGAATAAGGTATGACAGATTTAAGGTGATAAGGTAAATGGGGGATAATCGCAAAAACAGAAAAATCTGAGATGTGCATTAACTGTGAGATAGAAAATTAAAGAACAAGATCCATTTTAGCCTTGGTGAATTTGAAGTATCTGCAAGACATACAGATGGAGAAGATGCATTCAAGGGGGCACCAATCACACCAAACCCATGAGAATGGTACCCTGGGAGCACACTCCCTGTGGAGATGCCCAGCAGCAGTTAGCAGATATATCTGCAGAGTGAGAACAGGTCTGGGTTGGAGATTTGGGAAGCATCAAGATGCAGGAGATAGATGAAATCATGGATGTCGGTCCAAAGGGAGCATGCAGAATAAGAAGAGGACTGAAGTGACAGAACACGAGTCAAGGGACAGAGAAAGAGGAGCCCACAGAGAGGATACAGAGAGGTGAAAGGAACAGAAGAGCAGGAGAAAGTTGGTCACAGAAACCAAGGGGGAAAAGTTTCAAGGTGGATGTGGCTACAAGCCTCAGAAGTAATGCCAAATTCAAGTAAGATGGAAGTAAGATAGAACTGAAAAATGTGTACTGACGTTGGCAACCAAGAGTTCATTTGATAATCTCAGTGGGAACTGAGATTGAGGCAAGCAATGCAGGCAGAAGCCAGGAAGCTGCCTGAAGAAAGAAGAGGTAAACAAGTAGAGTCAGCAAACCCTATTAATCAAAAAGAAAATTAAGCACCTCTTATATTTTAAATAGATAATAAGCATTTTGAAAAGAATTACCGTACTTCCTCTTCTACTAGAATGCTGGAAAATGATAATAATAAATTTCAATTTCACTGAATGATTTTTGTGAAGCACCTTCATTTATTCATTTATTAAACAACATTTATTAAGTATGTTTTATATGCCAGGCACTGAGCTAGGTCTTGCAAATATGGATACAGAAGTGACAGTACTTGCCCTCAAGGAGTTCACAATCTAAGTGAAATAAACAGCACAGGAACAATTATAAAACGGCATGAAAAATGCAGTGACAGAGGATACAGAGAACACAGAGCAACACCTTAGGGTATGTGTGTGGGTGACCTCAATTATCACCCCAGAATTATCAATTTATTGCTGCTCAGTTCCAAATCTACTCTCTACTTCCTGCTCTGTGACAATGGAGATTTGGGGAGCAGCTGACATCTTTACCATACTGATTATTCCAATATGTAAGTTATATATTGGAATAATAAGTTACATCCTTTTATTTATTAAGACCTTTTATTCCATTTCCATTTTATATTTTTCTGTGTAGAGCCTTGTACACATTAAACTGGATGTATTCTTAGGTATTTAATACAACACCTCCTACAACACCTCTTCTGAGTTTGTCCTTCCTTGGGTTCTCTTCCTCAGCCCTAGGGTACCATAGAGTGCCCTTGTATCGTACAGTCACTTTTTTCAATATATTAATAATCCTTTATATTAAACTTCCCATTTTACATATGTGTGGTGTCTATTTCCTGACCCAGACTGCTATATATGGGTAGGAAATGGACAAGTAAAGAGAGAGAAGAGCACAACATGGGTAGACATAGTGGCAATAAAAACCCTATGTGATTAGGAAATACTGAATGATCCAGTTCAGTTGAAGGATACAGAAACTAAAGGAATCTAACGGGAGAAAAAAACTATGAGGCTAGACAGATAAAGGATCAGGGTTTTTTTATACTTGGAAGGTGAGTATGAGATGGGGAAATGGTTAGTAAATTGAAGATTCTTCTAGGCAGGGGTGTTAAGTAACTAGAATTGTATACCACTGGCATAAAGAAGGAAGAATCTGAAGACAACATAATAATTTTGTCCAACAAAAGAGGTCAGGAGTGAATGGAAAGGCAGGGACCATACTGAAGTAGGCCAATAGAGGTAGCACTTACCTTTGAAAACATCAGATACACATAATCTGAAAGGCTTGTCAACAGATCTTTGAGGAGGCTTGAAGGAATCTGGAAAAAATGGTAAAATGGCAAGGTTTAATTTTAAAGTAATTTTTATTTATTTATTTATTTATTTGCAGTATGCAGGCCTCTCACTGTTGTGGCCTCTCCCATTGCGGAGCACAGGCTCTGGACACACAGGCTCAGCGGCCATGGCTCACGGGCCTAGCCGCTCCGCGGCATGTGGGATCTTCCCAGACTGGGGCACGAACCCGTGTCCCCTGCATCGGCAGGCGGACTCTCAACCACTGCGCCACCAGGGAAGCCCTAAAGTAATTTTTGACTCATGTCCAATGAGTCCACTATACTCCCATGTCTCTCAGAAAATAATTGTTTAATAAATACTAACAGCAAATTGACTGTGATTCATATAATACTCTAGTTTATAAAATGTTTTCACATGTGTTTTCTCATTAATGTCACAACAGTCTGTGAGGTAGGTAGAGCAGGCATTAATTAAACAAGAAAAATTTAGCATCAGTTTAAATATTGCATATAATTTCAAAATTGGTGACCCAGCTCCTCTGACTACAAATCCTATGCTTTTTCACACATATCACTGTCCCCCATAAAGAACTCTAAATAATAATTAATATCAAGTTCATAATGCATTAAAATTAATATGGCAGTATTCTTACCAATCTGTTCTAATAAACATAGTCCTTTATACCATTTTGTAAGTTCACTTGACTGAGATCTTGTGATTAGATTTTCACCACTGAGACCACTTGTAGGGATAAAAGCTACATCACTTTCCTATAGAAAAGATTGAACATATGAAACTCAATACAACATTGTTTTTAAAAAATTAAAAGGTTCACTATTAGCATAACTGTACCAAGTTTGCAAAAGCAACACTGTACTTTTTAAAAAGTAATAGAAGTCAGAGAACTACTGCCCTGAAGTTACCTGATACAACAGTTTTCAACTTTCTTGATTTTGTGGGAGGGAAACTTACAAGCATTAAGCATTGAGTGTTTCCAACACACTCAAGCATTTTTACCTAGTAACGTAGGCACATTTCACATTTTTGCTGGAGAAATTTCTCTCTACTAGTTTCCACATTCCTCTATGACCTCCCTAAACCTATACATCTCATTTAATAGGTGGAGAAAAAGTCTTCTACTTATACTAGATCCAAGCCAATTTATAAAATGTATGCAATTTTCTAAAATGAAGTAATCCAGGGAATTCCCAGGCAGTCCAGCGATTAGGGCTCTGCGCTCCCACTGCAGGGATCCCTGGTTGGGGAACTAAGATCCTGCATGCCACGCATGGCATGGCAATAAACGGTCAGTCAAACAAACAAACAAACAAATAAAGTAATCCAAAGAATGTAAGATATACATAATATCAGGGAGAAATAAAAACAAAAAGAATTAAAATACTGAACAAGAAGAGCAAAGTAGTTTTTTCTCTCATATCAGTAAGATGAGACTTAAGGAAAGTACCCAAATAAATTTAAAATTATCTTACCTTAAAACCTGCTTGCTTAAGAAAGTGCCCAAGTTTTCCAGTAATCTCTTGAAACCTTTCTTGTTGCCAATTAACCTGATAAAGATCCAATTTATTTTTAAAACTATGCTTCAGACCATGCTATATATAAAAAATTAAAATTTTTGCAATAAAATATAAACAGTCAAGACTATAAAATATAATTATAAAATCTATTAAATATGAAATCTATTAAAATTAAAGCTCACAATGTCAGATCTTACTATTAATATGATCTAAAAGTAAATTTTCTTACAACAGAAAGGCTGGAAACAAACTCCAATGTTTACAGAATTTTTTGGATATGCTAAAAGTGACTTCAAATGTGGGGAGAAAAAGTGAATAACTTATTAAATTGTGCCTGGACCAACTGCTGAAATAAAATAAAATTACTGACACCCCCCCTCCAAGTCAAACAGATATCTTAGTGTATGTATATGTAATATGAACTCTAGATAACCATTCCCATGCTATAGTATTTAGGAGTAAATGTAACACTGTCTGTAACTTGTACCTTACATGGAAATTCATGTCAAAATAAGATAGATAAATGGATGGATACAGGGGTAGATAGACAAAAATGAGATAAAGCAAGTGGTAGAATATTATGTAGCAGGTATAATATGGGTGTTACTGTAACATTCTTTCAACTTTTCTTTATGTCTGAAAATTTACATACTAAAGTACTGGGAAAAAATAAAAGGTATATGTAATAATGATACTATAAAAGAGCTATGTAGAAAAACTTAGGTGAATATGAATTTGATCCCAGGGTAAGAAAATACCTAAGCATAATGAGAGAAATCAAAAGGAAATAGTAATATCTTTAAATTAAGCTTACAAATTGATTTTTTTAAAGTTTCAAAACTGAGCAAACTACATAAATTCCAAAAGAAAAAATACAAATGATAATATACAAAGTATATTTAAATATTATGACCATTCATAGAAGAGTAAGTTTAAAGAAGAAAAATCATGTTTTATATATCAAATTGGAATACAGTCTTTTAATAACAGCAGTGTTGATAAGAATTTTGGGAAGTGAACACACCATATAGAAGTAAATAACTAGAACTTTTCTCAAAGGTATTTTCATCATGTACAGCAAGTCTTAAAAAATATATATATATCCTTAGGCCCAGAAATTTCCACAGAATAGACTATTTCTAAACACACACATACACAAAACTGGAAATATTCAAAAGTAGGGGATTGTCTGAATAAATGTTAGTGTATCTTTAAAATACACTAGAATAAAGCTATAAAAACTACCTCTTTGCCTCTTTGCGTAAAAATTATTAATTACTTGGAAACATGAACAAGAATATTGTCAATTTTTTGAAACAGTAGATAATGAAACAGACTAGAACCCAATATTATTAAAAAAAGATTTTTACGTGTAAAATTAAATTGGATGGACATACAAAATGAAAAGTTAAAAATTGGGCGGGGGAGTTAGAAATATAGGTTATTTCAGGTTTTCTTTATACTAAAATAAATATGCATTTTTATAACTTAAAATGACTTTAAGATTTATAAATTAATTCTGAAAGTGAGAATTTGTCTTCTTGCTTAAAAATTACTAATACCTCATTTATTTACTATTAGCATCATGAATTTATTTTTTAAAATATGACAACTGGACTAAGAAAATGTATACTAGTCACACCTGAGGTCATCAATACGGCAGAACATCATCTTAACTACCATCGAAAACGAATTTTCAAGAAGCCTTTAAATACCTGATCCATTTTATTGACTGCAACTGCGAGCTGGGTCACTCCCAGAGAACGAACCAAGAGGCCATGTTCTCGTGTTTGTCCCCCAGTCTCAAATCCAGCTTCAAACTCTCCCCTGCTGGCATCTACAACTAAAACTGCTACATCTGCCTAAAAAAGAAAAAAATAACAATCAAAACAGCAAATAATGTCACAGCATTTTAATTCAAAGGACAGATTATTAAATTAGTTGTGTGGGTGAGATTTTAAAGGCAGACTCCAACCTGACACCAAACACAAAGCAAATCAAAGGAATTACACAGATGGATTAAAATTTTGGCACTAGCATGTGCCAAAAAAATAATGACATAAGAAAGTAAAAATTCCCATATTTGATTACATGATAATTATTATAACCAGGCAAAGGGGTTATGTTTCTGCTATCAGTTTTTAAAGATTTTCACATGTCATCATATAATCCACACCATAACAGGAAATGAAATGATCATAAAGTAAGTAAAGAATTTATCAGATACTTTGTTCGGAATACAACAGAACTTTATAATTTAAATCAGAAGTATCATGTACATACTTTGTGGGGGGCAATTTACACTATTATTTCTATTCTTTTTCCTTTAATTCTTACCCAAATATTCCTTCTGCTTTATATCTACTCTTAAGTGCATCATTCATACCCAATCCTTCATGACTTCTAATGTTAAACTCCTAATTTCTTCAATGAGATCCAGTTCTTTTGATCAAGGGTTCTTAGTTAAGAGCACAAACTAAAGCAATCAATGTGAAAATTGGCTCTTTCACTCATGTGTAGTCACTAGCAGGTCTCACACCTCAGGCAAATAGACAGCTATCTCACCTCACAGAAACACTGGGGTATAAATGTAGTTTACTTAAAGCCCTGACCGTCCAAATCCTAGGCTCAATGACTGTAAATCTCCTTCTCATCAGGTTTTGCTAATAACTGTCAAATTATATTTACTTTTTTAGATTAAAAATTGAAAGTCATTGAACTGGTATTAAGATACCTAAGTCAGTAAGTATCCTTCCTGATCCTCTTTCCTATTAACATCTCAAAAAACATTACTGGGCAATTTCTCTATTCCTTCTAAGCAACAGCTTGTCTTTGGGAGCTTAAATGCCTATACATTTTCAAGGAAGCCTTTTAAGTGGTAAAAAGCGATCTCTCCTCATCCATCATGTATACTGTGTATATTCTTCTTGTAGTACATCTGTGTTAGCCTTTCATTGTTACATGTCTTACCTTTCTACACTGTGATTTCCTTGAGGAGAGGCAACATGTGCTATATGTATCTCTGTATCCAGAAAAGCCTACCACAGTACCTCATACACTGGGTACGTTACTTAATATCTTTGAGCCTATTTCTTCATTTGTCTTATAATGGAATTCAATTAAATAATCTCTAAAATCCTTTCCTACCCTAATTCCATCAGGAGTTTGGAGTAAATGTTCTTTATGATTACTCCGGACTCTAAGATTCTATGATTAAAAAACATTTCAGTGTCATTGTATGTTCTGGTGTTTGCCTCTCCCATTAAACTATCAAAATGTGCTTTGTAGTCCATCATATCTCCACACTGCCTACCATTGTGCTTGGCACATTCAGTAAGTTTTCACTGAATGAAAACATACATACATACACACACATACATACACATACACACACACACATACACATAAGGAAACAAAGAAAAATGTACCCTTTGGTAAATGCAATGAGAAGTATATCAATTTAAAATGGGGCTAATATGTATTTCACAGAATTGTTACAAGGATTAGATTAAACTAAATGCATGCAAAATACCTAGTACAGAGTCTGGCCTGTATTCAGTAGTCAATCAACGTGATAATTATTACTTTTCAATCTTCATTATCTCATTCAGTCCATGGACTGTAAATTAATATTCTGAAATTATATGTCAACTTCCTTAAATAGAATCAAATACTTCCTTATTTATCTTCAAATATATTCTAATTTATTCATATAACATCCTTTTTAGGTTGACATGCTCATAACATTTGTTGATAAACATTCCCTTTAAATGGGTGGAAGAACTCAGAAAATGGTCAATCACTGAACACTTTTGCCAAGTGACACAAACTTCTGAACTCTCCATATTTTCCAGTAGTCATCTATTATAGAAGAAATCAATGTCCTATATGTGTAGTGCTATTTGCATTGTTTTAATTATTTAAAGTTATTATCTTTGGTTTTTTCAGTATCCTCAATTAAGAATCATGTAAGCTTACAAATTGCAATGGTTTTTTAATCTTAAGAAAGCAAAAAAACCACAGGGGGAAGACTCCCAAGCGTCACTATTTCTGCATAAATTAGCTCTTTAAAAAGATATATGACTTGAATATAAATATAGTAAAAAGGCAGATGTTGAAATATTCACTCCAACTTAGTAATAAATGAATTATAAAGCTATGCCTCATTGAGCCCTTACCATTATTTTTACCACAAAGAAATTTGTAGCTTTTATACATTTGCTTCTTTGTAATAAATTAGAAAAGGTTTTATAAAGTACCAATAGAGATCATGAAAAATACATTTCTCTATTTTTTTTCAAATTTTTTAAAAAGTTAAAATTTAAAATTTTAATATTTTAAAAGTTATAATCCTAGCATTATAACATCAGCATCAGGAAATTTTATGTACAATCAGTGTACTTTGGTTAAGAAAATATCTGGTACCTGGGCTGCTCCTGTTATCATATTTGGAATGAAATCCTTATGGCCTGGAGCATCCATTAATATAATAATTTTGGTTTTGGTCTCAAACTTTGTCATACCAACATCCATTGTTACTCCCCTTAAAGAAAACATAAAATGGTTAGAATGCACCATAGAAATAATCAGTGTTATGGATTATTTAATAATATAGGTGAAATGACAGTCTAAATTCTTAAGTAATAATGGGAATTCTATTATATAGTCTATTATTTTGAATAATTAGGCTATCTGGAATTTCTGCTGTAACAGAATTACACTGGTATGGCTTTAAAACAAGGTTTGGATACAACAAGAGCTTAATCAAAATGATTGATGCTTCCCATTTCCTTTTTTTTTTTTTAGTAAGAAGCAGTACAGATTGTGAACAAAGAAAGATATATAGGAACATATCTGGAGTGGGAAACGATAAATACTGCAGATGAGAAAAGATAAAAATGAAGAATGACCACTATCAGGATGTACCTTTCCTCATTTTCTTACATTTATGCTTCACTAATTATAGAAATAAACTTATAAAACTTTCATTTGTAAGGCTGGTCAGTATGTTACACACTTAGCAAACAGGAAATATCAAAGGAGATGAACAATTTTTTAACGATTGAGAGACAGGGACAGTAGTGGTTTTACATCCCATGTCATCCTCTTGGAGTCCAACACAGCGCCTCTTCTTAGCCACAAAAACATAGATTCAGATATAAGAAAGCCCAGGAGGGTCTACAAAAGTAGCAAGTCTTTCTAGACTGCAGGAATTTAAAAAGGGAAATCACATGGGCAATAAACTAGGTAATTATTCATCCTGGTTTGCCCAGGATAGTCCATAGTAAGGAATGAGCACTCCCTTCTACTACCAAAGTGTCCCAACAATTATAATGGTAAATTATGTGTTCACCCTAGCAGTCAGGTAACTGTGGGTCTCCTTAGTCAAGTTACTCTAGTTTAATCCGAAACCATGGGCCATTTGAGTTTGCAAAAATGATACTTAATTCTCTTTAATAATCCCCAAATAAGTGCCTGAGAATAGTGATGAACCAAGACTGAGTCTGAGCTCCTCCCTGGACTGCTTTGACCATACTCTTTTGACCCAGCTCTGCTCTGCATTTGTAACTGAGAGGATATGAAAATGTCACTCAGGCTACTAATTTCTGTCCAACACATGAGCAGAACAGAGGATTTATAAATATTTAACATGGTAGGATAAGCAATTCACTGTATTTTTGAAATGCTACTAAGGAATATATAGTGGTGAATTAAAACTCCCATTATGTATATGGAAGCTTCTGCTACCTACAGAATAAAGGAATATTCTAAAAATTGTAGCATGCTGAGCAATAGAAAAGTACCAGCAGCAAAAATATGACAGCCAACTAGCAGATTTATTGTTAAAAAAACACTAGAATTATTAATTATTCTAGGAAAGAGATAGATTATTAGCTTACTTGCCTGCTCAACTTACACATGAAGTAAATTCAAACAAAGCCATTCTAACTTAATTATACTGTCCTCAATCTCTTTACCTACTTAATAGATGGTACAAAAAAACTAAAAAGCCATACATCAATAATCTGCTTAATAAGCTGATAGGTGGAAATTTAGTCTTCTAATACTGATATCATACAAAATTCTGTTTTCCAATATTCATTTTCCCAAAATGTGTAACTGTCCAACTATTTTTTCTTACTAGGTTGTAAAACAAGCTTGTGATACTATGAAGAATAAGAAAGACACCTACAAGAAAAAAACAAAACAAAACTCAAACCACTATGATATAAAATTCTATTTACCAGAAGAGCTAAGGAATATTGTGACCTGCTTTACTGAGAATTATCTTATATCAATACTCCAAGAAAATAAACATACTTTTAAAAAGTATGAAAATCCAAGTATGTCCTCTAATCATATTCAGAATGAAGACATCAGAGAACAGAGTAACTTCTTTGTTGATTCAGGATTTTCAGAGGGCTTCAGTCTTTATTATTTTGAGACAGTAGGTATATTTGCCATTTCACTTAATTATAAGTGTCCTCTTTCTTTCCTGACAAAGGTGCCATTGGCTTCCCCATCCCTACCAGTTCTAACATGAAATATCTAAAAAGACTTCAAAAGAAATACTTTGGCCAGAGGTATATGAATATCTATATTCTCCTAAAATCTCACCAAAGTTAGCATTGAACACAGTAACACATACAGAAGTAATCAAATGGATTAGATCTACCTGGTAGGAGACAGGTTTAATTACTTGTTTGTTGACTCTGTCTCATAAAAGCATAGTACAGAAAGTATAAAGATGAATTAAGGCTGGTAATTTGAATTTACCAGTCATTTTGATTCTAGACAGAAGACAGTTTACTACAAAAAGTTACCTTTCCTTTATAACCTGATATAATAATCTTATGTATATTAACATTATATATATTAATTTTAAATTAAGAGTCTTACTCATAATTTTCATTCAAAATCAAGACAATTTGACATGTACTCAGGGAAGTGACAACCGAAACTTCTCCCACAGAATAATTAGCTAAGGGTTTTTACTGCCTTTTTCTCTGCTTTTAAAAAATTTTTAATAAACATTTTTTAAACTATTTTCATAGAATTTGGAAGAGTAAAAAATGTATGTAGACTACAATGAAAACTACAATAAAAACATTTCCCTGATAATTGAAAACTTTTTTCTAAAAATAGTCTCTAAAATATTTCATGCTTTGTTTCATGCATATTCAACATATTTACATACTTATTTAAAAGACTATATACCATTTCAGAATGAAAAGTTTGAAATATAGTGACTACCTTTCCCTTTCTTCGCCAGTCTCATCCAAGACCCATGCATATGCAAACGAAGATTTGCCAGCCTTTTTAGACTCTTGTTCATACTTATGCATAGTTCTTTTGTTTACATTACCCAGAAGATAAAGCAAATGGCCCATCAGAGTACTTTTCCCAGCATCAACATGACCTAAGGAAAATTGATTGAGGATTAATACTAGATACATTTTCTAGATGTTGTTCACATTGAGGCATTGCAGGAATATGTAATTCAATAGTTCATGTCAGTGTTTAGAGTAATAAATACCAATTTTTATCAAATAACAGTTAAGATGTCTAAATGGAGGGAAAAAAGCATGTCTCTTTAAAGGGGGGAAATTTTCCTTTATTTCTGGAAATTAAGATTATCAATGAGACAGGCAATTTTCAAATGTTCACAAAATGAAAATGCCACAACCAAGTCTAATGACCTCTTTAGTGACTTGGCATTATTTCACCCAGAGTGATCTTGGAAACTTGACATTATGATGCAATGCCTCCTTGCTTCATGTCTATATACACCCACAGAGAAATGCAGAGTGGAACGAGTTTCCATGCTGCCACTAGAAAGTTACTGGGCTTAAGCAGTTGACTGACAATCCAGAGGAACAAAGGGCATTACCAATGACCACTAGGTTGAGGAGTTGCTTCCCTCCTTGCCGCTTTTCCAGCTCTGCTTTGATATCTATTTGTTGCCTCAGCTTGCTAGACTTTTTCACTGGTGTCGGTGTTGAACTCTGCTCTTCTGATGTTTGAATGGTGTGGGATGGAAGGGCTGATTTAGAAGCGGTCTCAAGTACATCAGAAGAAACAAGGCCGGTATCTTCACTAGAATGTCCTTTTTGAGGTGTGTGGAAAATATGACCATTTTCTTCAGCAGTTACTCTACAGAAAGCATAGATAGGAATAAAGTGCTTAAAACAATTCGACTGACATCCTATAATGTCAGAAGAGCAGAGAAGTTGTCTCTTCATATTCCTTACACTTGCAGACCAAAAAATGATCTTCACTAAGTGGCTAGAGTCTGTTAAGGTGGAAATGATAAGTAGCTAGACCCAAACCACACAAATACATACATGGAAGATCCCAAGAGAAAAACAGACGACCAAAAACTAAGATAAGAAGAAAATATCCCATAAAATAACTGAAATTCAATGTGTAAGCCCATAGCTTAGCTATATAATCCTATCAAAACAGATGGCATAAAGGAGATATTTTGTAAAAATTGGCATTGTGTTCCTGGAGATAAATCAGTACTAAAAAAATAGCTTTATCAGTTTTATCCCTAACTCATTCCTCCAACCAGACAGAGACTTACAATTTTTTTTGCTCAAACACTATCCTTAAGGGAGATATTGCTAAATGTGTACATTTTCTTATTACTTTTGGCAAAAGAGTTTTAATTCATTAATTCAACAGACACTTGATTCACTAAAAACTATATTAACATATACTAGCACTGATGTTGAGAAGAAAAGATAAAGAAATGAAAAAGTTATCAACTGATCCCAAAAGCTTACAATCTATTGAGGAACTCAGATATGTAAAGTAGAAGCAATACCATCTAGCTTAACTTATTTCCTCCTTGACAATGACATTGCCTCCAAAAGTAAACACTGATCTTATTTCTTCGATAGTTCTTGGACTATCCTCCATAGAAACTATAACAGTGCTATGCCATGGATAGCTATAAAGGATGTAATCTAATCAACCAGACTACGATTTGTCTTACCTTTCCTTCAACGACACAGAATTAGGACAAAGAACAGGTTAAATTGCAAGTTATTAAGAATGAAACCAATTATATGTGACTCAATGTGGATCTGGCAGAGAAGAATTACATACAGAAAGCAGTTTACAAAAATAAGGATTGCAGCTAATGGAAATGTATACAAACAGTAAATCTGTCAATATTTTCTTCTTGCCCACAATAACAAAAACAGATTCATTGTTCCCCCTCAGGGTGTTTTTACATGCTCAACACTGACCCTTCCTCCTATGCCTCAGGAAAAAATCACGTTCGTTATATTTGCAACTTCATTAAAAGCCTCATATTCATTCCCATTTTATTTTGGTTTTGCAAATCTCCACTAACCAATTTTGGTGTTCACTTTTTAAACACTGCTTAGACAGATTAGCTTCATCTCAAACTACAGGGAAAAAATATCAGTATGTGGAAAATGTTCCCATTCTTTTTTTTAAGAGTCCAACCAAGTTAAGTAAATCAAATTTAAACTATAATTTGCAAACATTTATTTGAATGACCACAGCTAGTTCTCTAAAACAAAAACATGATAACTCTGCATTTAGGGGAGTAAAAAAAAACCCTACAAATTACAATGAAAGTATTCAACCAGAATGACTAGTCACGTCACAGAATCTGGTTCTGATCAGACCTGAGAGAAATCACAATCTCTGGCTGCAAATCTTTCTGTTTTCAGTGACAGAGGCTTTTCTTCAAAGGAAAGCTCACGCTAACTCCAACATGGAAAACAGATAAAAGCAGAACAGCTATGGCTGACACAGTGGGTTGAGGCCTGCAACTCAGCTCATCCACCCATCTAGGCAGCGCTGCTCAGGATAGGAAGAGCGTCACAAAACATGGCCTGACTCGATTATTTCATTTACAATTCAGTAACATGAAAGGTTTGCTTTTCTTTCACTTTCATAATAACATTCCCTTCAAGTAAATTTTAGGCAAACTGCAAGTTAGTTCACTAAACTGTACAATGTTAGAGAAAAGGGTCAAAGTAATTAGAAAAGCATCGACAAAAGTCTGTACTTAGTAAAAACTCCTGCGTAATATGAAGTAAAAGCTAATGTTTTAAGATTTTGAAAAATCTCAAAGATGAGGTCTAAAAATGACCATTCTGGGTTCAGGATTATAATTACTGACTGGTACAAAAGAAAGTATAGGTTGGTTGAATATTTTTTCAGGTGCTTTCTGATATAATTTTGTAACCTTATCTACTATTTTAAAGTGACCGGTCTGTTTTTTTTAAAACCATCTTTCCAAGAGTGGGAATATTTCTACATGAATCTAGAGGCTTAATCTTTCTTTGAGAGTTATTTAAATGATACTGGAAAGCTAATAATTTAGATTGAAGAGGTTAAGCACAGAGTTATTTGTTCTCTATGCAAGGTTCTAACGATTTTTACTTACTGCACTTTCTAGAGAAATATTTACTATCTTTACTATTAGTGAAGAAAAAGTTTGCTGTTTCAGTTTCTTCTAAGAAATGCATTATCCTTTCTTTATAAGCTGCCACTGGGAATCACACTATGTAGAAATCTATGATGCTGAAATCTTGACTCAAAAGTGTTTATGTTTCTCTGTGCTTTCTTGAGACCAAATCAAAACAACAGCCTAAGTATTATCCCTACTATAAATGTCCCCCCAAAATCCTATAAAAGTATTTGAAGTAAATATAGCTTGGTCCTTGAGCAACTATATGCATTCTGAGTATCTCCATTTGTACTTGCAGACCTTTCACATTCTGATGACATCTCCCACAGGGCCACATCAAAATATTGGCTCACAGGCTGCTTTTTACCTTTATACTATTTCCAGGTTTATTTTTAAAATAAAATGTATTTCTCCAAGGACTCTGATCAATAATAAATATTTAAACAACTATTCTACGAAAGGAATATGATGATGAACATTAATGGTCCCTGTCCTCATGAAGCATATAGTCTTGTAAGATTTTGAAACGCTTGCATTATACTTGTAAAGCATAGAGGTGGGTTTCTAAGAATTATTTACTTATATTTACTATTTATTTTTTCTTGATCATTTATTACCCATTATTTTTATAAATATTCACATAGATAACTATGCATTTACTTCTAATATATAGATTAATATACATAGACAAGTCTAGAATCAAGCCTATTTTCTCATTCCCTTTTCTTTGTACTATGCTTATCTGCATGTTGCTTTCTAAACCTTCTGCATAAGATTATAAAATCCTTAGAACAAGGAATTGTGTATTCTATTTATTTTTTCCTCTCTCAATGAAAATAATTCCATAATAGGATTAAATGGCACTCAAGACATGAGAATAAAAAAGGTACTTACGATTCTTACAACCCAACCTTCATTCAGAGAGAAAAGACATACATTGAGCTTTTTGTTACTGAATCAGGATTCAGAGTTATTTTAACGGGCTAAAGTTACTCAAATTAAAAATTAACTTTTTCATTCATCCATTTAACTAACATATACTGAATGCCTACTATGTCCTAGATATGGACTTCTTTCCCTCACTAAATTTGAAATCTAATGAATAAAGTCTTGCTTCTATAAAATAAAACAAAAAAAATGAACTAGGTAATCATTAACATCCTTCCCAACCAAGACTCATGGATAGTTCTATTAATTTACATAAAAGAATGTTGTAAGGGAGAAAAAAATGGCTGCTGAGTTTGTATTACCTGAAATTGGGGAAAAAAAATCCTCTATCGTTTATATTTGATAATAGTGTTTCGTGTCTGATAGACAAAATATATATAATTTATAAATAATAGATTTAGGAAATGATTGAAAAACCTGAAAACTTTTAAAGAAGTTTAAAGTTAATGTCTTTAGGGGAACTAAGATCCCACGTGTTGCACGGTGCGGCCAAAAAAAAAAAAAAAAAAATTAAACTTAATGTCTTTAAACTGTGCTGTTATGTCTCAAGCAACCCACTTCCCTTGTCTATAAAAACTCCTGAGAGAATCCTAAAGACTGTGAAAAGAAAGAATAAATGAGTGCTACTAAAGTATGACTTATTATCATTTCTCACTAGATATTTGCAATTCTAGGTAAGTTTTATTTTATATTTTGTCTTTGTTATACTGATCCATTTTATTCAGTATGAAAATCTAAAAGAGTTTAAAGATAATAGTAAAAAAATTTTAATTAATGATTCCTTGATTCACCTACATTTAATTTCCAAACACTGCTTACTTGCACCATCTAGTGGCAAAGGATTCCCTACCTCACAGTGCTAGATTTCACAAAATCATAGGTTTTTAACGTTAAAGTAGCTATATTTAATTTGTATAAGGAAACTGACAGTGAGGTAGGTTAATATACATAGGTAAGTCTAGAATCAAGCTTAATTTCTCATCCCCTTTTCTTTGTACTATGCCATACTGAGGACCCATTATACTTCAATGATTATATTATGCAAAATTGAAATAGATTCTCTTTCCTACAGTCTAACAAGGAGACAATACTAATTTCAAAAAAGGGGGGAGGGGTTAAAAACCTTACCTAGGCACTTCAAATCCCATAGTTTGCTTCTTTCCAGATACAGTCATTTTAGCAACTTTTGGCACAATTTCAGATTCACTTCGAGATGACTGGGAATCTATTGATTTTCCTAATGAAAGAGTAAAATATAAAAGTCTAGTTAATTCAAATTGATTCCTAGAAACATTTATTACACATTAAATACATATTATGGTAATTTTCACAGAATCACATCTTTATACGTATTTTTTCTCTAAAAAATATTCAGCGAAATTTTAAAATGCTGAAAGAAATTCTTCTGTCACCCTATTCTGGGAAATCCCCCATTGTCAGGACTCTGCTGTGCTTAACCTCCACCAAATCTCTTCCTAATTTTGAACTGACTCTTAAGTTTCAGTATTAAGAGGTCACAAGGTGGTTTCTGCATTGAGCCTCATTCTGACATTATACCTAGACCCTATATCTCCCTCTCCTACCACACCCTTTCACAATACTAAAATTGTCCGGTCAGTTAGCAGATGGCTAAACTATTTTTAATCGTGATACCTACAAACTGATGAGCAAGTTGAGAGTCTGCTGAATTGTGCTAGATACTGCATATATTTTACTTGCTCGCAATACTAGACTTAGTAAGATATTTGATATCTCCATAGAATAGGGGGGAAGAAGTCAACATAGAAAAAGTAAATTAAGAACATGAAGGAGAATAAATTACGAGCTAGATCAAAGTAAGACTTTTATGCATTTGATCCTTTAAAAAATATATATGAAATTCTTCAGAATGTATCTTTATTATTTTCAGTAAGAGTACCATCAGGATTGGGTCCACATAAAACTATGGGAACTGCATTGCTACACTGGTAAATATATATACAGAACTTACTTTTAAAAATTAGAAAAGATAAGTTAATGTACATAATTCATTCAAAATGTTTGCTATTTGCTTACTATATGCCAAGCACTACGCTGGAAATATAGTGGTGAACAAAAGCAGACATAATCCTTGTACTGAGAGAGCTTACAGTCTAGTGGAGAAAACTGATCACAAAAAATAAAATTACGACTGTTATTAGTGTTATAATCTGTATACGGTACTATCAGATTTGGTGACAGGGCACATGAATTAGAGTGCTTCCATAGGAAAATGAGAGTTAAGTGAAGACACAAAAAATGAGCAAGAATAAACTACCCAGAAAGGAAGGGCATTCCAAACAGAGAGTAGCTGTATGAGGGCCCTGCTGCAGGAGGCAGCATGGCCTTCAGAGGGAGTAAAAGCAGAGGGGAGAGGGAACACAGTTAAATGGAGCTGAAGAGGGGGGCAATGGCCAGGCAATGCAGGACCTTTAAGCCATAGCAAAGATCCTAATGCTTTTTCTAGCACAACTGGAAGCCAACAAAATGATGTAAGAAAGTGGGGGGAAGGGAAAGAGAGGAGAAGATAAAACAAAGGGTCACACTCAAAGGAGAAGTCTGGGCTGGAGCATGTATTTATGATTCATCAGCACATAATTAGTTGCTGAAGGCACTGACATAAGTGAGATCACCAAGGGAGAGAATACTGAGTAAGAAAAGGAGTGGTCTCAGGACAAAGCCTTGGAAGAAATTCAACCTTTAATCACAGATAGAGGACAGCAAGAAAGAGGACAGTGAGCCTACAAAAAGGTGACAGAGGAGGGCCGGGGAGGATGGTGCCCAGGAAGCTAAGGGAAGTGGCATCACCAGAGTCTGAAGTTGCTGTTCAGTCAAGTGAGACGACTGAAAACATTCACTAGTGACACGATTCCTTTAGATAAAGGTCATTGGTAGAGTTAGCAAGAACCATCTGAGAGAAGTGAGGGAAGGCAAAGCCAGAATGGGTTAAAAAAAAGGTGAGAAAACAGGCAGCAAGTACATGTCCACTATCTCTTACACATAATTCCAAAATCCAAAAGCTCTGAAAAATTAAGGTTTTTTGTTTTAACTCATTTGGAAGCAAAACCTGACCTGGACTAAAGTGAAGCTTTTTGTAGCCCTTATTTATCCCATTTAAAGTGGAAAGCCGTACATTTCAGTGCAGAAATAACAATGTGATGATTAAAGGGTGCTGCCCCAAATTCCACTGGGGTTATCATACCACAGACGTTAATGCTTTTCTCAATCCAAAAAATCTGATTTCTGAGTCAAATCTGGTCCCAAGGGCTTTAGATAAGCAATTGTAGATATGGACCAATGACTCTCTCAAAAAAATCTGGTTGGAAAGGGAGGAATGTGGTAGAATGGTAGCAAAAGGGAAACATGGCATCATCTGATGGAGAACATAAAACTGAAAGGGCTGGCTGAAAATATCAGGAAGAAAAAAGATCATGTCAGATATTTTAGAATTTCTGAGAATGTAGAGAGGGATGGGACATAAAGCACAGGTAGAAGCTGAACTAAAATAGGAGAAAGGCACTTTTACTGTAATAGAAGCCAGATCTCAACATTCTCATACAATGTTGAGAAGCTAGAAGATGAAAACCCCTGACAGTTAGCTTCTATTCTCTCCGTAACATAGCAACAAGTTACCTAGTGAGACTGAGGGTGAATAAGAAAAGTAAAAAGACTGGTGAAGCAAATACAGTTTTCAATAATCTTTGCACAAAGAATGAGTTGAATACACACAAAAATAGGGGAATCGTTGGATAGTATTGAGGGCCCATTTAAGATCTGCAATAACGAATCTGCAGTGGAATCCATCTGCCTATCCATGTGGCTTTTTCCAGCAAGGTTCAGCCATTCAGGAACAGGCACAGAGAAGACACTGACTGCTTCATTCAGAGTGAAGTTTCTACCCAACAGGTACAAAAAAAGGGCAGAGTAACAAGGTGGTTGAAGGTACTGGCAACAAAAGGGGGGAAAGTTATTGAAATGATAAATAATGAGCTCTAAGCTGAATTAAACAAATAAAATGACAAAGGAAGAGTACTGGTGTACTGAAAGAATGTTGAGGGGTCCAAAGGTCAAGAAAAGGTAACGATGTAAGAAGTACAACTAGGTGGCTGTTGTCAGAATGGGACAAGCGGTTTCATGATTTCGGAAGAGGCGGAGTTACAGTGAATTGCTGACGAGAGGGGAAGGTCACTGGAAATGAGGGGGTCAAGGAACTGCAAGTCCAGGCCGCTGGACTTGTTTCTCCACATTGATGCACAACCTATGATCATGAAGAGCTTAGGGTGTAGAAGAACACTGTCAGCCAGCTTCCAAAGTCTTGATGAATAAGGAAAAGTAACCATGAGATTGTTCAAGAGATGAGAGCAGTGAAGAGTAATAAAAGGCTGGTTCGGGCAAAAGACAGAAACTTCAAAGGAGCAGAGATGGAAGGGGAGAAAAGTAAGGAGGGTGGGTGAAGGAATAATTGTTGGAAAAGGCAGAAAAGAAAATAAAGTTGACCTTCCAGACCCTCGGGTTTGAGAGGATATACATGAAGTAAGGCAAGGAAGTAGAAAAAAACACTAGGAAAACAGATTGAGAATTGTGGAGGGGTTTGATTTCCAGGATAAAAGCAGTTCCAAAGTTCTAGCAAAGGTAAAAAAGAGTGAGAGGTGAGTGAATGATAAGGAAGGAGGAAACTGAGAGCATGATGGTGATGGTGATGGTGATGGTGGTGGTGATGGTGATGGTGATGGAGAGGAGGGGGCAGGGCAGTGGTGTGTGTAGGTGGGGAGAACACCCTGACTGATAGAGGCATGGCAGACTTTGGCCTCTGTCAAAACAGGGAAAAAGAACCATAAAGCATAAAAACGTCTCAGTCCAGGCTATACAGGGCTAATCCCCACTTCCTATTAAGATTAATTTTAATACCTTCTATTTTGTGTGTAAAAAATCCCTTGACTCACTTATACATTTAGTACATTGAAATACTGTTAATGTTGACTTTTTTTAAAAAGTAGGTGGGTCTTTAAGCAAAGAAAAGTCACAATATGAACCTGTAATATTTCTGGGGATGCAGTAAATATATTATTTTTCATTTCTGGTGATCCTATCTAGAGGATATCAAACCTCAAACCTAAGATGTAGTATTTCAAAAATTTGGTTATGTAAATGAAAGTATTTTTTAGAGGAAAAAGTACTACAGATCTGAATATAACCCATTAAAGCAATGGTTCATAAACTTTTTTATTTAGGTCAGATACCCCTTTGAAATAGCTAATGAAAACAATGGGACACTCTTGGCAGAGAAATACAGCACACACAAAATTTTGCATGCTATTTCAAGGGGTTCAATAATTCCAATCCTAGAACCCTCCACTTGAGAGATAACCTTGATTCAGGCTATTTTGGAAATATGTTAATTCAATTTGATGTTCTCCATAGTCAATGAAAACATACATTTAGTAAATTTTCCATTAAGCTGTTATTAATGGCAATGTGACATACTTTGACTTATCCAACCGCATTACACAGTCCCCCTCGTAACTACCATCATGCTGATGACAGGCAAAATCTACTGACAGAGGTCAGAAATGAACTAATAACTAAAGTAATCAGTCGTGGATCAGTAAGAGATACATATATTCATCACATAAAAGTGTAAAATGTTTACTGTATTCCTTCATCTTCCCCAACCAAATAACAAATTCATTTTCTGTATAACAACCTCAAGAAATTGAGCACTGAAAGTCCCAAAATAATGGCAGCATATGGAATGAGTACTGGATGCAAATAAGGAGCTTGGATTCTGATTCCTGCTCTGCCACTAATTAACTGTTACCTACCTTACAGCTTAAACAGTTCATTTAATTTCACTAGCTTCCGTTTTCTCATCTACATAATGAAGTAAATTAAACGGTTTCTAGTTCTGTGGATGTATGTGTCTGTGACACCCAAACCATTAAGGTGTCCTTTAAATCAAATAGCCTACCAGGAGGTTAAAATGTGCCATTCCAAAGAAAAGTACCAATGTCCTCCCCCAAGTCATGTAAAACCCACCCACCAAATCATGGTCACCAGAAAGAAACATGTTCTGAAGATTCATATATTAGTGATTAATATATTAGTGATTAGTGTTCAGTCTCTAGTAGGATGAAGAATTGATCATCTTTTAGATTTTTCATTTGGATGAAAATAACAGCTACCCAGTTAATCAAGTCCAACCTGCTTGTTTTGTAGACAAAAAAAAACCAACAACAACAAAACCAAGGAACAAAGAAGTGACTTCACCTTAGCAGCAGGGCATGTACTTAATTAATCAGCTCACCTACCTGTCCACTTCTCCTTTCTCATACTCCATTTGTCTCTAAAGCAACGTTTCTTCTATCCCTAGTGGTTACCCCTTGCTGGACTACTTCTTCCAGAATTCTACTGTTTCCTTCCTGGGGTTAAGATCTAAGCAGCAAAATCTACTTGCCTCTGTCTCTTGAATATGAAGTTATCTAGGTCCCTTTCCTGAAGACATTTTTCAATTGTATATTCCTTTGTAAAGGATTCAAAGCCAAATTTCCCTAGCACCACACGATTGTCATAGACTTGCTGAATTTAATGAAACTTCCTGCTTACATATCCACAAGATTTACGCTCTTTCGACTAATTCCTTTGGTCTTTACAACACAATCAATATTAGACTAACTAGCTCTTTGAGGATAAGAAGTGCCTCATACACCTGTCCACATAGTACAAAGCACACAACACAGTGCTCTACTCACAACAAGCATTCAAGAAACAGAGTTTAATGATCAACCCCTAAGGGTTTAAGTTTTGAAACCATGAGTTGATCTCTATTGTTTTTGCAAGTTATCTTAGTTCTCTTCTTAAGGCAATAACCTCAATTTACTCTCTATCTACTTCCTGCACTTATAATCAGCCACCTTGGACTTCCCTGGTGGTGCAGTGGTTAAGAGTCCGCCTGCCAATGCAGGGGACACAGGTTCTATCTCTGGTCCAGGAAGATCCCACATGCCACGGAGCAACTAAACCTGTGCACCACAACTACTGAGCCTGTGCTCTAGAGCCCGCGAGCCACAACTTCTGAGCCCAGGTGCCTCAACTACTGAAGCCTGCGCCCCTAGAGCCCGTGCTCCACAACAAGAGAAGCCACTGCAATAAGAAGCCCACGCACCGCAACGAAGAGCAGCCCCCGCTCGCGGCAACTAGAGAAAGCCCGCGTGCAGCAACGAAGTCCCAACGCAGCCATAAATAAATAAGTGAATGAATGAATAAATAAATAAAATACCAGCCACCTCCTAGTGTTTAGAGCGCTGGGTTCTAGAAAGTCCATCTGGCACTTCCTATGGGCACCCTTGTATGCTTTTCCTGCCAGGAGGTTTTTATATGCTCTTTTTTACCTTCACAGCAACCACGCAGAATGGGTATAATTATTCCTACTTTACTTTAGAGAAACTAAAGTTCAAAACAGTTGATTTGCCAAAGATTATGCAGCCTTGGGCAGTGACAGAGCTAGATTAAAAAAAAAGGTATGAATCACATTTTTTTCTTTGATGTGGACCATTTTTTTAAAAAATCTTATTGAATTTGTTACAATATTGCTTCTGTTTTATGTTTTGTTTTTTTGGCCCCGAGGCATGTGGGATCTTAGCTCCCTGACCAGGGATCGAACCCGCACCCCCTACATTGGAAGGTGAAGTCTTAACCACTGGACTGCCTGGGAAGTCCATCAAAGAGTTTATACACTATTCTGAGACAATTATAAACACTGTGGAGATTAAGTTGTAGAAAGAATAAGCAAGAGTATTCTATGTATGTACCTGAGTAATTAGGAACAACTTAACAAATGAAATGAGCTTTGATCTGACCCTGAAAAATAAACAAAAAGGAGGAGAAAATAACATGGAAAAGTCATTTGTAAGGGTTAATGGGGCAAATATTCTGAAAAAGACTGGGCAGTGATCAATAAATTTTTAAAGACTATATAACTGAAGCTTTGAAGGAAAGAACTCTTTAAACGAAAAAGATCTTTTATAGATTTATTTTCAAGGACTATTTTCTCATTAAATAAGTAGAAAGTAAAACAATATTAAATATTCTAAATTAGGGAAGATAATAACTGAGACTATTTAGAAATGGGAAAGGCTAAATTAAGAAGAGGTAAGAGAAAAAACCATAGAAATTTATATGTAATAATGATTTCTTCATAAAAGATGCTGCCACGTCTCATCAGTCTATAATTCCCTAACTTCTCCGTAGCCATTAATGAGGCATCCCCCACTCTTCAGTCCTAGGGTGCTTTAAACTCTACAGATATCTTCCACCCTGCAGTAATCAGTTCTAATCAGCATGGCTGGAAATCTAAGGCTCTGCCACCAAAACATTCACGACCTTGAGCCTTGACCTAGTCATCAAATACTCCAGAGACTGAGTTTATCCCATGTGCAAAATAAGGGTATCACCAACAATACCATCTACCTGACAAAGATTTTGTAATAAATATTATACTTGTAAAAGAACACCAACTATTTTAAAATATTCTCAACAACAACAAAAAAGACCTTATTCTATGCAATTATCTCATCATTGTTCATAGAATATCCTTGCCAGAAAACTCATAAATCAAAAATAATTACTGAAGTTTGTGGTCAATACATATTTACTGTAAGTATCTTTAGTTTGACTGGATGTTGTTGCACCCATTAACCGCCTTTATTTTTTAAATGATTTTAGGCATTTATAGGATCAAAAAGTGCTAGAATAAACATGCACCTAGTCACAGATAAGCAGTAACACAAAAAGTATACCTCACCTTGGCTTGAACCCAGTGGTTTTTTTAATTCGCTTAAGTGTCATACAAGTTAAGTTTCAAGAGTACATACAAAAAAAAGAGAAGAACATGCTAAGCTGATGTTCATCTGGAAAAGTAAATGTGAGAGAATGACCAATAAAATTTTTAAGTTAAGGATAATGATAGGGGACTAGAACTACCACGATATCAAATATCATAAAGCTGAAGTAAGTTAAAATGTGGTAATGGCACAAAAATAGCTTGATGAATTAGAATAGAGCATCTGTAAATGAACCAATTAATAGTAATATATTTATGTTTGCTATACATAAAAATAAGAACTGAATGTTCTTATAGGAATATATAGGTTACACAGTTTTAAGTAGGAATTCAACATATGCAAAGAGATGTTTCAAATCAGTGGGAAGAGAATGGGTTATATTCAATATTGTATTGGGAATACTGGCTATCCATTTGAGAAAAAGACTCTATCATACGTTTATGGTGTTTCATACATAAATTCCTTGTTGATTAAAGATATGAAGAATAATATAAAAATATATTTAATTTTCAAATAAGACTGACAAATTTTACATAAAATTTTTTAAAATTTTCCCTGATTAAAGATACCACAAGCAAACATAAAAGTATGTGAGGAAATACATACAAGGGGTTAATATATGTGTGTGTGTGTGTGTGTGTGTGTGTGTGTGTGTGTGTATATAAAGAGCTCCTACAAACCAATAAATAGACCAGTTCAAAATACACAAGTCAAAGAAAGGTGTGGCAGAGGAAACGGGGGTGGGGGGGTGGGGACAGATAAGCAGGAGGAGCGAGGGGAGGACTGAAAAGAGGAGATGGTGGAAGAGGGGGGACAAACGGAAAAACAGCACAGAGGAATAAGTAAAAGGATTTCTACTTTTTTAAATTAGCATCCAGCGTTGCAAAGGGAAATGGGGAAAAGAGCACTATCTGACACCGTTGGCAGGAGTACAGCCTGGTACAACCTTTGGCAGGGAGAAAATTTGATAAAATAAAAAACTTTGCTATATACACTATATTTCTGGGAATGCATTCTACAGAAACACTAACGCTACTGTGCAACAATAGATGAACAACATTGTTTACCGTGATGCTGTCTGTAATGGTGAAAAAACTGTAGATGTACCTCAATAAGGGAATGGTTAAACAAATTATGATGTATCCAAACAATGAAATAATTTGCTTCAGATAAAATAGTAAACCTACATGCTTGAAAAGAAAACAATAACACGTTAAATGGGAAAAGCAATTGCAATATTATACAGCAAAGATGCTATATTATTATGTTATTGGCATTAAAAAGTCTACAAGAATGTAAGTGAACTTTTAAAAGAGATTACCTCTACAGACAGAAAGAGAAATATCGTATGAATCCCTTATATGAAGAATCTAAAAAGAAATGATACAAATGAACTTATTTACAAAACAGAAACAGAGACTCACAGACTTAGAGAACAAACTTATGCTTACCAGAGGGGAAGGGTGGGGAGAAGGGATAGTTAGGGAGTTTGGGACTGACATGTACACACTGCTATATTTAAAATGGATAACCAACAAGGACCTACTGTATAGCACAGGGAACTCTGCTGAATGTTATGTGGCAGCCTGGATGGGAGGGGAGTTTGGGGGAGAATGGATACATGTATATGTATTGCTGAGTCTCTTTGCTGTGCACCTGAAACTATAACAACATTGTTAATCAGCTTTACTCCAATATAAAATAAAAAGTTTAAAAAAAAAGTTATTACTTCTAGAGAGTGATATTAGGAAAGAGAGGAAGTGACTTTTCATATCAAAATTTACATACTTCTATGTTACAATGACTATGTATAATTTTTATAATTAAAAACCTTTAAGTGAGAAGCATATATATTAAAACATTTCAAAACACTAAAAACTTATTTCTATACTATTCTTCAGAGATGCTCTTGATTTTTTCTTATTTCATGTTTTGAAACAAAGGTACAAAGTTCATCCAATCAATAATCCAATGACAACTTTATATTCAGAATGCTCTAGTAAGGCTGAAAGTAATGCTCTAAACAGTTTTGTCTTTTGTGTTAAGTAACCCCTTGTTAGGCTCTGAGGCTTCTTGACAGCAAGGACTGAATCTTTTGGATTTTTCTATTTCCGCAACCAAAGTATGTGATACATGGCGCATCATTTATACATGTCTGTTGAATGCTGAATTGAATAAACAAAATAATTTCCTAATAGCTCTTTCAATGCTCTAATAAATTCCTAAAGGAATGAAGGTGAAAACTAAAGGGAATTATAAATGTGACGTCTTTGAACATGTCATCTCTTACGGGGAAAAAAAAACATGGTCAAATCTATCCTGCTCTTCTCAGATTTTCTAAAGCAGGATTTCTCAACCTCAGGACTACTGACATTTTGGGCAGGATATTTCTCTGATGGAGGCAAAGGGGTGTCCCAGGTATTGCAGGATGCTTAACAGCATCCCCAAAATGTCTACAGACAGAGCCAAATGTCCTTTGTGGGGCAAAATCACCTCCAGTTGAATACTGCTCTAAATAGTTATTAACAAAAGAATTAAATACATATTATACACCCAATAACCACTCCATGTCAAAATCCTCCAATTCAACTCTCACTTGAGAGTCTGGTAAAGCAGGTAAGACATAGACTCTGCTGCCACATAGCCTGGGTTGAATACAGGCCCTGCCACTTTAGTTATGTGACTTCAAGTAAGTCACTTCACTTCCCTCAGTGCCTAGTTTCTTCATCTGTAAAATGATAACAATATTAGAACCTACCTAATAGGTATGTTAAGAGAATTTAATGAGTTAACACATGTTAAGTGTTTAGAGTAATGCCTGGCATATATTAAGTACTGAATGATTCATACCACATTGAATCTATAGACACAAATTACTCTCTGACAATCACATATTAATTCATGGTGGAGAGGAGGGAAATTGTCAGCTGTATGACACTGTGCTAGGTATTGGAATAGACAGATCAAAGAATAAGACATGATTCCTATCCTCAAGAAACCTTAAGTCTAATAGAGATACCACACAAACATTATTACAGTATGAACTGCTATAATGCAGGTACAGTGACAGTGCATAGGAAAGGTACTAACCCACCATACTGGAAGAATTAGGCAAGGTTTCCTTCAAAAGATTCCTAATGAATCTTGGAGGGAAAAATAAGGAACAGGGGCTCAGGGAACATGACACAATGCATACAAGTGACAGTAGATCGGCATGGCTGGGATATAGGGAAAGAGATTAATTGTGTGAGACTTAAGGACAGAAAAACTGGCAACTCATTTAGGGCCACATATAACATTTAGGTACTTATCTTGATTTTGAAACATAAGAGCCACTAAAAGAATTTAAGCATTGGTATGACATACCATATTGTGCTTTAAAATGAATTGTGGAGACAAGACTGAGAGAAAGCACATAGAAAATTGTTGTACTGATATGCGTAAGGAATTCTATGAACTGACCTAAGATAAGAACGATGGCGATGGAGAAAGGGTTATTTAAAAGATACTACAAGGTAAAATTAGGAATGTTTGCTGCCGGAATGTATGTAGGAAAGTGAGACAAAGAACAGTTCCCAAATTTTCTAGCAAGGAAAAGTGGATGCCTATGTCATTACCCAATAGAGAATACATTCCAGAGAGCTAAAGAAGTCTGCTGGTCAGGATATTGCTTCTCTTCGATAGCCTTTTATTCAAGTGCAAAATTAGAGCAGTCCATAGAGGAACTGCTTCCTCCTAAATAGATGGAGATTGCCACCAATATTTTGTGTTTTTTTAAACACTGCTTAGACACTATCTCGGGTCTTTAGTTTTTCAAGTTAAATTATAACATTTACTTGGCATGGGGGACACAAGATGACTAATACTCTCTGTTATCAGATAGCTTTCATTCTAGATGTGATGGACATGTAGAATGACAAGACTGAAAGAAAATATAAACAAAGAAATTAAGAGAATTTTGCATGAGACCACAAGTACTCTGACTACAGCTGAGCAAGCACCACAGCATAGGAAATAAGTAAGAGGGGACAAGCATGAGAGACAATATAGTAACAGAATATGGTGATGAATTAAATGTTAGGGAGGCAAAAAAAAAGAGATCTAAATCCCTAGGGCTCTAAATTAGATATGAATATAGAACACATTGGATCTGAGATTCTTTCAAGACAAATAGAAATTGGATAGAAACCTGGATAACTGAGTCTGCAGAACAGAAGAAATGAGAGCACCATTAAAACACAAGAAGTAACTTGAGACCTGGAAATGGATGAAATAACTTACAGAAAATGAAAGGTGAGAAGGTATCAAATGTCCAATGAAGGAATGCTGACTAACAGAGCCAGGCAGAAAATAAGCGTTCACATTCCTTGTACAGTCCCTACATGGAATTGAGGTTCATGCAATCATGCAAATTTGCAGGTTGTATTATTAAAGGTCATTTGGTGCAGTCCACCATTTTATAGAAGAAACTTTAAGTAGATTTCTAAAGATCACATGCCTGATAAATGGAGTCTTTTCCTTCAGGCTGTTTCCAAGGCACCCTCTCCGTTCTACCATGTTTCTGGTTGCACTTCCTCAGGACCTCATGGAAGGGGATTTCCCAAGATAACCAAACCAGGTTTATTTTGAAGTTAAAAGTATACGAAACTTGCTCAATCAAGTGCCTCTATAAAATGTTAATGCTCTGTCCAAATCATGATTTTCTGATTTTTAGTATCTACTCAGATACTTCTGATAATAATGTTCAAATCAGTAATGCTGACTTCATTTAACGTTTGCATTTCAAAATCTCCTAAGAATACAGTTAGAGCCTAGCAGTTAAATCATTCTCAGCATAACAAAGAAGTTTCTATTTAGTACAATTTTAATTTCCAGTGGGAAATTACAAGGGTAGGCTAGTCTTCCTCTAATGACAAACATCCAGATACTATCTTCTTAACCTTTTGCTTATGCTCATTTTAGGTGGGGAACATGACATTTAGGGTCTAAAGCATACGTTATAGCATAATACTATCAATTTTAGGTCACACGTGATAATCCCAAATTCTTTTATTTATTTATTTTTTTGCGGTACACGGGCCTCTCACTGCTGTGGCCTCTCCCATTGCAGAGCACAGGCTCCGGACGTGCAGGCTCAGCGGCCATGGCTCACGGGCCCAGCCACTCCGCGGCATGTGGGATCTTCCCGGACCGGGGCACAAACCCGTGTCCCCTGCATCGGCAGGCGGACTCTCAACCACTGCGCCACCAGGGAAGCCCCCCAAATTCTTGAAAATGATAATTCCAGACCAAAATGATGTGACTTGAAATAAAAAAACCTTTATTGTATATTTTGATGGAGCATATATTGTTTTCATCTGTATTGTAAAATATCAATATAAGTATGTGCCTTACCTCTCCAACTAACTTCTGAGCTCCAAGTGTATTTTTAAAACTTTTTCCACAAGATCCAGTCCAGTGGCCTAGTACATACTAGACACTCAAATATTTACTAAGATTACATAATCTGATATATGGAAAAAAGTAATATATTCTCTGAGCCAGGGATTCTCAGCTTGGGAGGAGAAGGTAGATCAAGAAAACAAGCACAGCCTTGCCCCCGCCCCCTCTGAAAATCATTGTCACTGACAGATCTGATGCTGACAAGAAAGTGGTATATCTCAGGTGTCCTGGGACAGAAAAAATTATTGAGAATGACTTATCTGGTATAAAACTAATTTTATAGGTGAAGAAGTGAGGTTTATGTAAGTTAAACAATTTGTCCAGTTTAACATTCTTTGCAAATTATATCTTGTTGCCTGGTCTGAGGTTCATAACTAAAAAGATGTTTGAAGATCTGTCTCAAGTCAGGAAACTAGTTCAAATGACCTTTCAAGGTTCCTGCCCTCATACTCCTAGTTTTAAAAAATAACTACTTAGCCTATTCAGTGAGAATCTCTCCCCCACATATATATCATTAAATCTCTAAATGACATCAACTGTAAAATGTTTGAACATTTTAATACTATTAGCCACATCAAATAGGGTATTAGTTAATTAAAACTGTTCTCTAGGAAATAACATTCTTAAATCCAATTAAAAACAACCAAGGTTTGTTTTTTGGTTTGTTTCACATAAAATCCATAACTAAACATGAGAGGATTACAAGGGACATTTAAAAAAATAAGCTTGTTTACCTGATGGCATTAAGTAATTTCAAATTTGAATAGGACCTATAAAGATGTGAAAACACTAGTTCAGAACAGTAGTTTTTGTTTAAATTTAAAATGCCTTTTATAATTTTTTAATCAATATTTTTAAAGTAGTCTGTGGATTAAACTGGGACGTAAAAATTGACTCCACGTTTAAAAATGTGTGCTGCAGTTAGAAAATGAAAAAAGGGAAAACACAGGATACAAAATTGTATGTATAACTGTATGTACAAACCTTAATAACATAAAAAATAAAAATGCATAGGAAAAAAAATAAAAGGAAATGTGGCAAAACACAAGATTTTTGTCTTTGGGTAAGAAAATCATGAGTGGGACTTTCCTGGTGGTGCAGTGGTTAAGAATCCACCTGCCAATGCAGGGAACATGGGTTCAAGCCCTCGTCTGGGAAGATCTCACATGCCGCGAAGCAACTAAGCCCGTGCGCCACAACTACTAAGCCTGCGCTCTAGAGCCTGCAAGCCACAACTACTGAGCCCGTGTGCCACAACTACTGAAGTCCGTGCGCCTAGAGCCTGTGCTCTACAACAAGAGAAGCCACCGCAGTGAGAAGCCCGCGCACCACGACGAAGAGTAGCCCCCGCTCACCACAACTAGAGAAAGCCCACACGCAGCATCGAAGACCCAACGCAGCAAATAAATAAATAAAAAAATGACAAAAAAGAAAGAAAATCATGAGTGATTTTTCCCCTTTTTCTACATTAAAAATATACTACTTTGATATTTAGGAAAATAGTAAGTTAATAGGTGATTTGAAAGACTTCAAAAGGAAGAAATTCTTTTTGTATTTATATGGTCAAGATAGAAGACAAGTTTACAACTTAAAATCATTCAGATCAAAACACCCTGAGTTTAAAAAACATTTAAGGTTCTTTTTTTTTAAACTGAGGTTTTCCAGGTAAATACAATTTTTGCCATCAATCATTACAGTTCCTATAAATGTTTCAATATGGGCATACCCACAAAAATAAAGATTTTCAAAATTTCAAAGAAATGAGTGTTAAATTTTCAATGAAAAACTATTTCAAATAGAAAATCATTTCACTGAATCTGACTACACGTTTAAATTCTAGTTATCAGATGTACATTCAGAAAGCACACCAACTAGGCTACAGAGAATAAACCACTTCCTTCAATATTACAACCACACTGTGATTTCTTTAGTATGAATTATGTTTTCATTTTAAAACATCCTTCATATAGCATAAACTCCCTCGTCAAATCCATTATGCAGTACCCATCTCCTATGACACAGAAGACAAAAATGTTGTATCCTAAAAAAATATTCACTGGGATCAGATTTCAATTTTCTATAAATATCATTGAGCCAGCAATCTTAAAAATTAAAAGAAACTTTTGATGAATAGATTTCAACCTTATATTGGGCTGGATTATATGCCTTGAAGCAGTATCCACAAAATTTATAATCCATGTAATTAATTTAAATTATATTAGGACCAATAAGAGTTCTTGCTACTTCAAGAGTTAAGAAATAAAGGCAATACTATGTTACTAATAATTTTCCTTTAAAAAAGCCATTTATATTTCATTTTTAAATATTGCTGTAATAAAAATTTTGTTAGACCAGAAATAGGACAGCCTATAAAACAAAGCCTTTTATTTTACAAAATGAAACTGTATATAACAAAACCCTTTTTCAAAAAACTAGACAAATGTAGCAGTGTTCCTCACCATTCTTCCCTAGGCCTTCTGTTTTAACTTATTCTAAACTCTCCCTGAGAGCTCTAATCTATATCACCATCGCTGGAATTATCTACCCTTAAGCATCTCCCTAACAAGTCCTGTTAATCCTTCATGTCTTAAGCTTCGGCATGATGTTATTAAGGACAAAGCTAAGAATGTACATTTGAGAAATGCCTCCTCAACAACACAGAATAATCTAAATATAATGAGCTCCTACTGTCTGCCAAGAAATGCTATAATGGCTTCATTTAAGACTTCATTTAACATCAAAACTACCCTAAAAAATAAGAATTATTTTTATCCTAATTTTGCAAATGAGAAAACTGTGACACAGGATGTTAAGTAATTTGCTAAGGGCACACAGCTAACAGATAGGTGGTTCCACTAGAATGTAAATCCAGTCCACACAAGCAGCTGTGCTCTTCCAAATTACTGTGGAAACTAGCAGTGAGAATCGACAATTTCTCGTCATAAAATCAGAAAAACACTAAACATTTAGGTAGAGGAAAAGGCACAGTAGAAATAAAAGGCTCATAGTATGCATATGAGCTGAAATAAGGAAAAGAGTTAATAAGAACCTTGCTGAAAATTTCAAGAAAGGAGTCCAACTAGCAAGAGATGATAAATGATAATTAAACTGGCATTAATAATCAAATTAAAGACATGAATTTTCATTAATATTCTCATTATTTAGGTGTCATTTACACCATTTTATTTTAGTGACTGTAAAATACACACATGTGCACACATACATGGGCCTATACAGATTCAATTTAATCCTTATTTCAACTTTGTCTTCAATTTCTTTCCTAAATTCTATCTTTGAGATTTTCAAGAACATGATTGTAAAAAGGGAGAGGCTGCTGTATTTGAATAATCCTAAACAATTTAAGTTTTAAAAAGATATACACAAAATGGGAAGGGGGAGGGATAAATTAAGAGTCTGGGATTAACATATACACACTACTATATATAAAATAGATACTACTATATATAAAATAGATAACCAACAAGGACTTACTGTATAGTACAGGGAACTATACTCAATATCTTATAATAATCTATAAGGGAAAAAATCTAAAAAGGAATAGATACATATAACTGAATCTCTTTGCCATACACCTGAAACCAACACATTGTAAATCAACTATACTTCAATTTTAAAGAAAAAGAATTTAAAAAAAGATATACGGTAGGTCACAACCATCTCCACACTTCATCTTGAATTCATAATTGGGGCAAAGAGTCATTCCTAAATAACTTAAGAAAACTTAGTAATATCCAATATTATCCAATATCCAGAAATAACTCCATAATAACAAATGTAATGAACTTTAAAGCAATTAGTAAAGGGAAGGAAAGGGAAACTAATATTGTTTTAAGATACTACTATATGGTACAAGCTGGGTTAAGGATAAATCATAATACTTTGAGATAGATAATATTTTTGCCATTTTAAAGAAAAAAACCAAATCTCAGAGAAATTCAGTAAGTTTACAGATAGCAAATGAAAGAGCTAGATTACAAAACTATAATCTGAGAGCTATCATCCTTTTCTACTATACCACATGCCACTGGTCAGAGCATAAAGTTGATGCATCTTTTAAATTCTAATGAAACTCTGAAAGAAAATAAAGTTCGACCACTTTTTACACTTTACACAGAAATAAATTATAGAGGAATTAAATGTCTTAAATGTAAAAAACTCACATAATATTTCTCTCAAAAGAAAACTGAGAATATTTATAACCTAGAGGTTAAGGTTCTTTTGGTTTTTTTTTAATCCAAGACTGCAACCTGGTAAGTTAAAAAAGACAGATATAATGGCATCCAATTTTTAAATTTTTCTGGAAAAATACCATAAATAAAGAAAATGAAAAGATTGGGAAAATTATTTAGAATGCATATACTAATAAAAGATTAATATCTATAATACCAAGGCTTCAATTAATAAGAAAAAGACAACCCAATTAAAAAATGGGCAAAGGATATAATTAGCAATTCACAAATTCAAATTGCAAGTGAATATATGAAAACATACTCAACTTCGTTAATGGTCATGGAAATGAAAATTAAATCAGCAATGAGACATTAACTTCTTACCTGTCAGACTGTCCAAAATGAAACATAACACCTCTCATAAAGCAAAGGCCATATCTATTTAAAGCAAACAGTACACCTTTAAAATACCAATCCCACCACAGGGGATCTATCTGATAGAATCAAAAGCCCTAGTTTTTAAGGATATGTACACAGATGTTCTGTAAACAGAATAGTTCATAGAAGCAAAAATTGGAAATAAAATGAATATCCTTCAATATGGGAAATCTTGAATAAATTGTAGCACAGCCATACCACGGAATATTATGTAATTACCAAAAAGAATACATTGGAAAATACTCCAGTTGACAGTGTATTATAAGGAAAATGAAAATTATAGTACATCCTTTTTTTACAATAGTAATAAAAAATCCCTCTATGTATATGTGTCTATTTTTATATATTAGGTGAAAATAAAGAAATACATGGAAGAATCTATATCAAGCTGTTAAAAATGGCTGAGAAGATAGGTAATCCCCTCAAAAGGGCTTACATCAATGAATGTAACTTTACATCATGAATGACTTAAAAAAAAGAAAAGTGAGTGGAAGTAATATAAGCCCCTCAATGCATTCGACTTTAATATAGTCACTTTTTATAGCACTTGTTCCTTAGATGGTAGTAAAAGAACACTTTATTTCTTTGAACTAAGTTCAGCTATCACTTGTTGAGCATTCTCTATGTGCCAGACACTGTGCCAATTGCATTACCTGGGTTATTTTACTTACAGAAACTTATAAGTTAGGTACTGCTTTCTCATGAATAAATGGTATTTTAACACTGCCAACCTATAACAGCGTGCACAATGCACCATGGATACAATTTTCAGGGACACAAAGGTGACTGTCATCACAAGCAGCTCCCCCACCCAAAAGGCATAATCGATCTCTGACTATTACCTACTCTGTTAATGAATGAAAACATCAATATGAATATAAAATCTTTTCATGGAATATAATTATCCTTTATAAACTAATGCTATCAATGCTATTATGATTCACAGTTAAATACAAGAAGTAAATTAGTACAGTCTTCCCAAAGGTAACTTCACAATGTGTACTAAAAGCATTAAAAATGCCTGTACCTTTTTATCCAGCAATACTACTCTAGAAAAATCTTTTATAAAAGAATTGAAAAAAATGCACAAAAAGTACAAAAATGTTTACTGAAGCATTTTTGGTAAAATACATTGAAAAACTTAAGTTCCTATAATAGGTATTTGGTAGATAAAATAACAACACTATGAAGCCTAAATTATTGGCATACCAAAAAAGTCTGTGAGTGGTTGCTAGGGACTAAGAAAGGGGGAAATGGATAGCTGTTGAATGAGTATTGAGTTTCAGTTTTACAAGATGAAAAAGTTCTGGAGATTGGTTGCATAACAATGTGAATATACTTAACACTACTGAACTATAGGCTTAAAAATGGTTAACCCGGTAAATTTTATGCTTTCTGTATTTTACCACAATTAAAAATAAAATTTAACAAAGTTAAAAAAAATTTTTAAGTCTGCAGCATATGATTAAGTTAATGGGTTAAAAAGTGGAGTGGTTCCATTAAAAAAAAAAACTAATACTCCCTATACGTAGAAACACATACACAAATTATAAAAGATAGAAGCATCTTATTCTGAATGTTGGCTCCACCATTTACTAGTTTTGTGGCCTTGGGCAAGGTGTTTAGCCATTTTTCAGCCTCAGAGCCTCCTGGTGACATTAGAATAAAAAATAAAAATCCCTACGTGATTATTGTTAATATTAAATAAAATAGCAGATATAAAGAGTTTAGTACAATATTTGGTGTGTACTAAGTGTTCATTAATAGTGCCTACTATTATTGTTTAAATGCATCAAAATGCTAACAGTTCTGAATTCTGAATAATGGGATTAGGTATCCATTGGCTCATTTGGACTTTCTAGCTTTACTCAATAAACACTGTTATTTATTATTTAAGCATGTGCTTAAAGATGGCACCAAGCTAGCAACTATTAAAAAATTAAATTCTTCAGAATTTTAAATCAAACAGAATTGTTGCTTAAGTAAGGAACAGAAGACAACATAATGATTTAAGATTAAATGAACTAGAAAAGGACTTCATTTCTTAGGACCACTAATTTGCAAGGATTTAGGAATTGACATCAATTCTCTTATAGGAATGCCAAAGTCTGTAAGTAATACTAGCAGAAAAAAATAGTTGAAAGTAATTTTTAAGTACCTCACTAATGATAAAACTGGTTTCCCTAACAAGAAATTTAATTTTATCCGTAAGATACTTACCAACAAATCCAAAATAAGATTGAGTTATTATAGTATAAAAACTTGTTGCAAGTAATATATAACAATGAAAAGGGTAATGAACTAACACAATATTGTAAATCAACTATACTTCAATTAAAAAAATTAAAATTAAAAAAAAATTTTAAAGGGGTGTTCAAGTTCAAAAGAACTCAGTTTGAGTTACAATGTGCCTCTAATAGCTGTGTGAAATAACAAATTATTTCATATAAGCCTCAGTTTCTTCCACCTACCTCACAGATTCTCATAATAATCAAATAAAATATACACAAAGCCCGACACAAAGTTTACATTCAATGTATTAATTCACTTCCCCATCTTCCCTTGAGAAGTAGCAGCTCCCAGAACAGAATACTTTTACACATAGCCAATAAAAAGCAACAGGCAACTTGTTCAGAGGGAGAACATCCTGGCTATATTTGGTGCTTCTATTAAACCAGACTTAGCCCCTGAGGGGCTACTATAAAGTTCTAAGAAAGAGTCTGGGGCTTAAATCTATGTCCTCAATGGCTACCACATTTTTCTGATAAAAAGCGAACATGCAGTAAATGCTGGCTAAACTGAATTGTATTTATCGGCTCCCATTCTAATCCTAATCCCTTGCTGAATACCTAGCAATTCTTTAGCACATGCCAAGCACTCAAAAAATATTAAAAAGTATATATAATTGCCTGGGAATGAAACAAGAAAGTATATACAAATATATGTAATCTGATTATAATTTCTATGGTTTAAAAAAAAGCAAGGTAATTAGGATTAAAAGAAAACTGCATTTAACATTCATGCAATTCTTATATGGTACTAGCTATTCGAAGAAGATAAGCTGTTTTGAGAGTCTAAAGCAAATTATTTTTAAATTAAGCAATTAATGCTTCAGTTTTTCCAGTGTAGGTGTATACACAAAGAGAGTCTTAAGACATATCTGAGAACATTCTGAACTACTTTTTTTCACTGAAATAAACCACTTCCTTTCAAAAGCCCACAGAATTTTAAAGCAGAAAGCCAATTCTAAAGTTTTCTGTACAAGTATAAAATTCTTCTAACTGCTTTAATAAAATTACTCAGTGACAGAAAAATTAATGAAAATATTTTTCAAGGAAAAAATATATTTAAAAGGGGACATCGGAAAAACTGTAGTTAAATATAGCTCTATATAAAAAAGAATTAAAGCAAAATAATATATTTTAAGTACATTACTGAAAAGTTCATACGTAATAGATTCAGAAGTGTTCATAACATCCTATAGTAATAATTTTTCTTTGCAATGCCGACTTTTCAAATTAATCATAGTCTTTATTTCCAGGATAAGGATAAAAATCTCATAATATATTTGACCGGAGAAGGGAGAAAAAAGAGGTTACATCTCTTCTTAAAGATCTAACATCACTAGCACTCCTATTTAGTTACTCAGGTAATGTTGAAGAAAGAGACAAATACAGCACAATAACCAAGTTAAAAAAAAAATGACCTTGTTCCAAGTGTTTACAACTCTGCTTTATCTTTAATTTCTTGTACCTTCTCTAGGGAACAATTTGCCATTGAGATGCAAGAATATGATAATCATCATCTGAGTATAGTCACAAATAATACTTTACAGATATTCAAATAGTACTATACAGAGAAACTGTATGACGTTTGTTTAATAGACTATTAATACTACAAAACTAGCAAAACAATGCTAGCAAATAACTATATCCTCATTATGTAAAATTAGGCTTTATTTTTTGTAAATGAAAAAACTTTGTTTGAAGGAAAAATGATGAAATTCAAAGGGAAAGGAAAATGATGCATAATAGGTTTCTAAACAGTATGAGCAAACCAATACTACTCAAGACAAATCTTAGCAAAAATAGTACCTGAGGACTTCCCTGGTGGTGCAGTGATTAAGAATCTGCCTGCCAATGCAAGGGACACGGGTTCGAGCCCTGGTCCGGGAAGGTCACCCACACCGCGGAGCAACTAAGCCCGTGCTCCAGGAGCCCCCGTGCCACAACTCCTGAGCCCGCATGTCACAACTCCTGAAGCCCGCACGCCCAGAGCCCATGCTCCACAACAAGAGAAGCCACCACAATGAGAAGCCCGCGCACCGCAACTAAGAGTAGTCCCCGCTCACCACAACTAGAGGAAGCTAGCGCACAGCCATGAAGACTCAATGCAGCCAAAAATAAATAAATTAATTAATTAAAAAAAAATAGTACCTGAATTGTCCAGTATTAAAGTATATTTCTCCAGAGACTCCAACGCTTTTAAACAATGAATTTCCTTAATGATATGATTAATATAAACATTTATTGGCTACTTTATTTGTGAGGCAAATGGAAATATCAACTTTAAGAACCATATAAAATGTTAACTTTTTTTTTTTTTTTGTCACACTGCACAGCATGTAAGATCTTAGTTCCGTGACCAGGGATTGAACCCCCAGGAATCAAACCCATGCCCCCTGCAGTGGAAGCGCAGAGTCTTAACCACTGGACAGCCACGGAAGTCCCCAAAATGTTAAATTACGCATGATTCCTTTTCCATATTTGTGGACCAACTATTTTTTCTTTAATGGTTACTTTTATTTAGATCAACTATTTCTCTAAAAGAATCAAAGTAAACCCAACATTAGAAAAAGACTCAACAGCAATCAAAAGAGTTAAACCTCATTTCACACAGTAATATCCATTTTGTCGAAAACTATTTCTCTTCCAAGTTTCTCTTCTAATCATAAAATTTTAAACCATAAATAGTAAGATTTTTCTGCCCAGAATTTTCCTTTCAAACAATAATACTATGTGTATCTCAACTGCTGGATTTTTTGTGGAAAAAAACCCAAGAGTCTATGTTACTTAGTTTTACAGTTTTGGCAATGAATCCCCCTGCCCTTGGTAGGTTTAAGGTGGCAAGGAAAATACCAACAGAAAACAGATTGTCCCATGATTTTACCCCCTAAATATACACTCTTTTAGCAGTTCACCCATATGAATGTATAACAAAATTATATGATAACCCATTCTAAGGTTATTTGTATTTGCTGTAATGGTTACTTTCAATATTATGTATGTTAATAAAATGAACTAAAACGTTATCTAAGTTAAGAAGACACATAAACATTTAATACATCATTTTAGAAATTAAAGAGTTCCAACTTATTATAAGATAAAAGGTTAATTTTCATACAGATATTAAGTTCTCATTCAAAATTCTAAAAATACTGAAAAATTTTCCAAGTAAGTATAATAAAAGAAACTTTCTCCTAGACTGTTCAATGGTATGTCATTTTAAAGTCATGTTGATATGGACAGTAGAATTATTATACCTAAGCATCTAAACCTTTGGAACAAGGTCTGTCATAGCACACACCCAGAAAGAAATTATTCATAAGCCTCTCAAATTAATCTAGTTTCACAGCTGATAGGGGCATTTAATCTAATCAAGTGCTGCCGGAAAGATATATCCAGTTAAAGAGACAAAGTAAAGATGTTTCTATCCCACTTTGCCCAAAAAACATACCCCACACACACACGATAAAAGAAAAGATGATAAAAACAACAGAAGAAAAAGTTGAAAAGTAAGCCAGCAGAGCTCACAAGAAATACTGATTAAAAAAAAAACAAGAAAAACTACTTACAGAAATAAAAAGAGCCACACTAGAAGCAGTGGAATGGGCTAGCTAGCAACATATAATAATAGAAAATCATACAGCAATGTCTGCAAAGCCTTCCAGGAAAGAAAGAAGAACCAAGAACTATTATTTATAATGTAGATACAGGTCACAGAATCATTTTCATACATTCAATGATTTGGGAAATATTTCAAACATGTATATTTTGGGGGTAGGGGAAGGTGAGAGATGGAAAAGATGTCAAAGTCGAACAAGAGATAAACAGAGGCCTAATCATGAGAAACCAATCAATTTTAAGATAACTATGGTTGGTTTAAAGCTAAGGAAATTTTGAGTACAGAATCTAAGAAAATGCTGTAAATCTTGGCACTACGTATATAATGACTAAAACTATTAGGAGATAAAGGGAGAGAAGAGGTCAAGTATGAAAAAGTATAACTCTGATGAGCTCAACTTTTAAAGCCAGGACTCATTAAAAAACTGTTTAAAGTTAATTCAGTTAATAAGAGTTTAAATATATTATAAAAGGTGTAAAGGTAAATACTTTCCCTAAGAACTTAAAATATTAACAAAAATTATGAGAAATAAAGAGGAGGTGAAGTATAAGTGTGTTAATTTCTGCATCTTTCATGAGAGATCAACACATATATACTGTTTAAAGTTGGCAAAATTTTTAAATGGTAACATGTTATTACATTATAAAGATAGGGACTTCCCTGGTGGTACAGTGGTTAAGAATCTGCCTGCCAGGGGGCTTCCCTGGTGGCGCAGTGGTTGAGAGTCCACCTGCCGATGCAGGGGACACGGGTTCATGCCCCGGTCCGGGACGATCCCACATGCCGCGGAGCGGCTAGGCCCGTGAGCCATGGCCGCTGAGCCTGCACATCCGGAGCCTGTGCTCCGCAATGGGAGAGGCCACAACAGTGAGAGGCCCGCGTACGGTAAAAAAAAAAAAAGAATCTGCCTGCCAATGCAGGGGACACTGGTTCAAGTCCTGGTCTGGGAAGATCCCACATGCCGTGGAGCAACTAAGCCTGCACACCGCAATGAAGAGTAGCCTCCACTCGCCACAACTAGAGAAAGCCTGCGTGCAGCAACAAAGACCCAACGCAGCCAAAAGAAAATAAATTAAAAAACAAACAAACAAAAAGATAAACTACAATATTTCCAGGTTATCAAAGGGTATATACAAAGTCAAAACACAGACCATATATTAAAATACATAAATATAAAAGACAACAACATATTTTTTAAGTGACAGAAGGTACTACATCTATCCTATCAATGCCATAAATGGGAAAAAACTATCTGTCTTTGACAAACCAAATTACACACAAATATAGAAAACACGACTAAACCAAAGTGACTCAAAACACTGAAAGCAAAAGAATGGACAAATAAAACTTAGAGAAAGCAGCAAACATGATATTAATGTTAAACAAACTGAATTTAAGGCAAAAGGCATAAAACAAGCAAACCAGGAACTTTATATTAATGAAAATTTTAAATCCACGGAAAGATCAGGTATCTTCTATCAAAATGTACAGGGTGAAATGTTTATGCAATAAAATATATTTTAACTTACCTCTCTGCCTATAGCCAATCAAGGAAATAGAATTTAAGTAAGAATACTGAACTCTACAAAAATTTGAAAAGTAACAGAAATATATCATATCTTGGTTTCTTAAAACAGAATTCGTATACTTGACAGAGGCCTATGAAATCATTATAAAACTACATTGGACCACAAAGAAAAACTCAATAAACTTCAAAGAGTAAAAGGTACAGACCACATTCTCTGATAACAGTACAATGAAAACAGTAATCATAACAAAAATAGCAAACAAAAATGCCACCACAACCTGGGATTTAAAAAAACAAAAAAGATTCTTGGCTTAAAAAGAAAATCAAAATTAAATTCTGGATTATCCAGAAAATAATAGTTAACTCTAAAAGAACCCATATGCTACAGCAAATACAGTAAGCAACCTAAATGTCCATCAACAGACGAATGGATAAAGAAGATGTGGTACATATATACAATGGAATATTACTCAGCCATAAAAAGGAACGAAACTGGGTCATTTGTAGAGACGTGGATGGACTTACCTCACTCTATCATACAGAGTGAAGTAAGTCAGAAAGAGAAAAACAAATGTCGTATATTAACACATATATGTGGAATCTAGAAAAATGGTACAGATGAACCAGTTTGCAAGGCAGAAATAGAGACACAGATGTAGAGAACAAACGTATGGACACCAGGGGGGAAAGCGGGGGCAGGGGAGGGGGTGGTGGGATGAATTGGGAGATTGGGATTGACATATATACACTAATATGTATAAAATAGATAACTAATGAGAACCTGCTGTATAGCACAGGGAACTCTGCTTCACTGTACAGTAGAAACACAACATTCCAAAACAGTGATACCCCAATAAAAATTTTAAAAAATAAAAGAATAATTAGGTTCTTGGCTTAAAAAGGAAATCAATATTAAATTGTGGATTATCCAGAAAATAACAGTAACTCTAAAAGAACCCATATGCTACAGCAAACACAGTATTCATAAGAAAAACAATAACTACAGAGACAAAAGTTAAGCAAGAGAAAATAGAAACACGCATATCAACTTCAAGGGAGTGGGGAGGAACAAGGAAAGGGTAGAACTTGGATTCTAATCTAACAATTTATTTCTTAGAACAGAGAGAGAGATCAGAAGTATGTGTGGCAAATGTTACCTTCTGTTGAAACTAAATGGTGGGTTCATGAGTGTTTGTTATATTATTATCTGTGTTAGAAATTTCAAAAATTAATATTAATTTTTATGGTAAAAAACTTTAATGTATTTAAATTGAATGTTCTACTCAGAAAGGTAGAATATTAAAAATAGAAGAGATTAGGTCATAAACTCACAAACTAATGAATTAAAAACAGCAGAACTAATTACCAATTTAGGAGCCCATCTTTGGGGAAGAAAATTAAATTACAAGGTAAAACTCAAGAGGAAAAAGAGCAGGCAGAGGGGGAAAGTAGAGGAAAGAAAACAATATTTAAAATAAGAACGGAGATTTAACCACAGCATAGAAGAATCTAAAATAATAGTAAGACAATGTTTGTTACAATGCTAAACAAATACATTTGTCAACCCGGATGAAATGGACAGCTTTCTCAGAAAAGTAAAGTTTCCAAAACTAACCTTAGAATACTGAGAAAGATAATTCCTATCATAAAACAAATAATTTTAATGCTCTTCAAATTATTTTAGGATACAGGAAAACTTTCTAAGCTCTCTATAAAACCACGAGAAACCAAAACCTAACAACACACACACACACACACACACACACACACACACACACACACACACCTGTAAATTAATTTTATGGATAGAACAATTTTAAATAAAATATTTTCAAATAAAATCCATCCCATTAAAAGAATAAACCACCATGACCAATTAGGAATGTTCCAGTGTTGACCAATACTAGAAAACCTATTTAAATAATGTAATGTTTACTGTCTATTAGTGTAATGCTAAAGCCTTTTACATCTATGAAAATGGTTTATTTTTTTCTCCAAAAATCTTTTGATAACATTAAACATCCCAATAAAAATCAGAACTAGATTTTTTTCAGTAATTTGATAAGTTGTTTCTAAAGCTCATGTGGGAAAAAGAGCCACGTGAGGTAATTCAGGAAAACTATGAAAAAGGAGAAAAAAAAATAAGACAGCCTATAAAATATTTAAAAACTAATAGTAATAAAAAGCTACAGTAATTAAAAAGTTGATATTGGCATAGAACAAGACAAAGAAATGGAATAGTACAGAGTCCCAAAACAGACAAGACAGATGGAGAGAGAAGAATTTAGCATATTTCAAAGATGGCATTTCTAAGCAGGTTAAAAAAGAAAAAGGATGTGTAATACAACAAAAGGTAACTGTGACAAATCCAGCCATCAAAAAAGAAAAGATGTTGGCAGAAATACTCTATTTCTGCCTTATCCCCTAATAGCAGCTAGACTAAACACTCAAATGTTTAAAAAAGTAAATTAAAAAAGAGAGAAACTGTCAAACATATAAGAAATAATTTTTTTTTTTTTTTTTTTGCGGTACGCGGGCCTCTCACTGTTGTGGCCTCTCCCGTTGCAGAGCACAGGCTCCGGACGCGCAGGCTCAGCGGCCATGGCTCATGGGACCAGCCACTCTGCGGCATGTGGGATCTTCCCGGACCGGGGCACGAACCTGTGTCCCCTGCATCGGCAGGCAGACTCTCAACCACTGCGCCACCAGGGAAGCCCCAAGAAATATTTTTTTAAAATTATCTTGTAGTAAAGTAGAACTTTCAAACAAAAGCCCATAAAAAGATTAGTAAATTTGAATATAATAAAGTCAACAATTTGTCTTATAAATAATGATTTAAAAGATGACAAACTGAAAGTAAGAAAAAGTATATGCCATGCATATAACAAAAGGATTTTCTAAGAATTTAAATATAAAAATTGAATATATTAAATACACACACACATATATAAGTCATTATGAAAGACAGCTAGCAGAAAAATGGGTGAGGATTAGGAATAGGTAGTTCTAAGGAGCAGAAATACAAATAGATTTAAATATGTGAGAAAGCAGCCAGCCTCACTCATTAAAGACATATAAATAAATGGAAAAAATATTTTCCAATTATGAGGAAAATAACACCGAAAAGAGTAATAATCCTATCTGTGAGAATCTGAACAAAAACACTCATAAACTTGTGGGAAGGAAATTAGCACAGCCGCTATTAATGACAATTAGGCAGTATTTATCAAAAATTTTGAAGTATATACTCATTGGCATAGAAATTCAATTTCTAGAAACATGGGATGTTCATTTTGGGATCATTTAGTGATAGCAAGTTAAAATGTTTATCAACAGGGGCTGTTTAATGTACAAACATATTATGGAATTCTACACAGCTTTTAAAACGAGTGAGATTGATCTCTATACACTGGTAAGGAAAGATCTGCAATATACTTTGCTAAGTGATATAGACACTGAAGTGTTTAGTATCTTCCCATTTGTGTAATGACATATATACATTTGATATGTGTAACATGCAAATAGTTTCTAGAAGAATATAAAAGAATTTTTCTTTTCAGGTTTTACAGCTTCCTCTAGGGAACAAGATGTGGGACAGTATTTAAGAGTGGGACTTACTTTTTACTTTAAAAATCCTTTCCGACATTTATGTGCCAGACGTATTCTAAGCTGGGAATATAGCAATAAACACATAAAAACCCTACATTCATAGAAATTGCGTGGGAGGGTGGGGGGAGACTGGGGAGCAGTAGGAAAACAGATAAAAACTGTGTACACACACGCAATGTCAGATGATGTAAGGGTTGTGAGGAACAATAAAGCAGGGTTACAAAGGAAAGGAACTATATGTATGGGGGGGTTATGATTTTATATGGGGTGGTAATAAAAAGGAATACAGTGAATTATGGGTACATATGAAGGTTCCCCTATCTCAGAATTAGGAGTAAAGTGAATATAAACTACAACCTCAAGAGCTAATTGCCAGGAGGAGAAATGGAGGGGGAAGGGCAAAGTACTATAGAAGCAGAGGAAACTCAGGTAGGTGTTCTTGGGTGGATTTGGGTAGTGGGTTACACAAAGTGAAACCAGTTGATAAAAGGTCTTATAAAATAAAGGGTTTATATAGGGGAACAGAAAATTAGAGCTACATTTTACAAAAGTTACTCTGGCTGTATTGCAGAAATTGTTTTGGAGAAAATTAACTGAGAAGTAAATTTAAATATTTTAGTAATTCTGCAAAGCTAATAGCCTTTAAGAGAAAAAGTAGCAATAAGACCAAAGAGTAGTGGGTCAAAAAATGTACAATCAATCCTCATTTTAGGATTCCATATTCATGAATTCAACTACTCACTAAAAATCATTACTTCGACAATTTTGCAGTCTCTTGTGGACAAGTGCAGAGCAGGACAAAATTTGAGTAGCCCAATAGGCACGGTCCCGGCTGAGGTCAAACAAGGTGACATTCTGCCTTCTTGTTTCGGCTCTCATACTATAAGCAAGTGCCCTTTTCATGGCCTCTTTATTGCCACATTTTTCACACTGAGCTGTTAGTTGGTAATTTTGCTGTTTAAAATGGTCCCCAAGAGTAGTCTGAAGCACTGTAGTGTTCCTAAGCACAAGGCAGCTGCAATATGCCTTACAAATAAAAGATTCATGTTAGATAACACTTTGTTTAGGCATTAAGTTATAGTGCTACTGGCTGTGAGTCCAATGTCAATTAATCAGTAATATATAAATAATATATATTAAATAAAGTGTCTTTAAACACACATAAAACAAGGTTATGTATTGACTGGCTGACAAAAATGTTGTGACCAGAGGATCACAGGAACCTAACCCTGTGTTTCTTGTAGGAGCAATGGTTCAGTATTCACCAAGTCAATGTTCCCATATTTCGTTCACTAATTTATGACTTTATAAAACATAACTACCACAAATAACAACAATCAACTATATATATACACACATATATTTACTTATTTGTAAAGCAGAAATAATAGGACTGGTAATCAACTGTAAGAAGTAAATGAGGGAGAGAAATCAAGGATGACGCTAACTAGGTTTCTGGCTTAAGCAACTGGAAGACGGTGATATTGCTTATAAAGACAGCAAGCAGAGGAGGAGGTGGCAGCTTGGATCAGGAAGACAAAGATGTCAGCTCTGGAGAGTGTAACGTCATGCATGCTACACACACTGTAACAAATATAATTATGTGTTTAAGAACCCATTTTCCCCTCCCATTTGAGAATCAGATCTTTGTTCATCTCAGTACATGTCCTATAACTAAAATGACACTTTCCTTTAAGTCATATAAACCAGGCATGTCAACATCAGAAATGTGTAGTTTTATCGATTCTTTTACTTTCCACTGCCATCTTTGCAATATTACCCATGTCACCATATTCTATACTTTAATAATGTTTCTATGTGAGTCCTAAAAAGTAAAAACATAAAATTCTACCTTTTGGAAAACAAGAATTCTAAATGACAAATATCTTCAAAGAAAGTCTTCACAACCACGTAGCTTGTTTTCCAATTTGTTTACAGAAACCTCCATCATAAATTATTAAAATACCACTCTGAAATATCAAGCCTACAAAAAAAATCCTAATGGATAAATTGTGATGTTTTCACACCTGATTTTAGAAAACCTCTGAATTATAATTTATTTCAATGTAGCTTTTTAAAAATGTATATATACTCTCAAAATGTAACAAGTCTTTTACACCCTAGAAATTAAAATTACAATATACAACTGCATACACTGAGCCTTATATAATTATAAAAGAAAACTACTAAAGAAATTCATATGAATCCCCCCGTCTAGTCAGCATTACCTTTGTTTATAAAAGTAATAGAAAATAATTTCTAGGTTATTACAAAACTGATTTTACAAGAAAATATACACTTGTGTGAACACAAAACAGAAACTTGATACATAGCTCTTCCTCAATATATAAACTGTGTACTTGTTTATTTGCAATGGTCCACATATAGAAAAGCACTGGACTAGTTTTATCCTTGGTATGACAATTAGTTCTATGACCTCCCACTGACTACTAAAAGTTAAATATAACACACTGGAAATGGTTATTAGTATTTACATGAGAAAAAAAAAGGTGAAAGAAAAGTTTAACAAAGAAAGATTCAAAGCTAAAGGGAGGAAAAGAGGCTAGAATACCAGTTCAGTAACTAGGAAATAGGAAAAAGATATAACAATTAAGAAAGAAAAGTTAAGCAAAATATTCTGTACAGAAGTGAATCCCTGGTTCTTGGCAATTAATGGTAAGAACCATAACCAAAAAAGTCAACTAAAGACTTTAGAATGCAAGAGGGAAAAACATCTATGAACACCAGCTCTTTTAAAAACCAAAAAAAGTGAAGAGGAAAAATGGTCATTTTAAGTGTCTTTTGTATTTTATATCATTTAGAAGATAATTACATTATTTCTATTCCTAAACTATCAATGCACTTGATCATAATGCAAATAAAAATGGCTTTGCGCTTCAAAACTGGTATTTGAACTGGAAAATAAACCAAAAAACTTAGCATACCTGAGCTACCAAGACAGCAGTCAGTCAATAAACAGCAGCTGGTGCAGAATATGCACTTAGTGCAAACAACTGCTGTCACTAGCAATGCATCTGTGAACAAGCAGGCACTTGTCTACCTAGGGCCAATGGCCAAGGGTAGAAGGGACAGTGGGTCTTCTTGGTTCCAGTCTCTGAATCTCAGAGATCTCAGTCAACAGGACAAGAGCATGTCAGATACATGCCTGACAGACCAGAAAACGGAAATAGGGAGACATTTAAAAATTGTTACCTTCCCTATCACCCTGTAATACAGAAACTTTTTCCCCTAAAAAAAAAAAATCTCATAAATAGTAGTTACAATCCTGATCAGCCAACAAAGGGAGATCTAGTTCACTCTACAAGATCTGCTATATGGTTTAAAAAGTATATTTCCACTTGAAAATTAGTTTGTTATAAAAGAAGGTAATACAACAGTAACACTGTTCAACTTCAATATGAATTAAACAAGTATTTGTGCATTCATAAGCAAAGGGACCACTTGTGTAGCATTTAATCTATCGGGAATTATTGTCAGTTCCAAACAAACACTTAGAATACAATTCACTTCTAAACTGGAGACTGCCTACACTATATAAACCTAGTTGATGAGTCATAGACTAATAGTTCAAAATTACTAAAATGTTTGATTAAGGTTCAAGACTAGAAAAACAAAATCAGCAGTTGGAGTAATTCAAACTTTAAAATCAAGCATAAAATATAACTTGTGATTTATATTATCTAAGCATCAGTAATGATACACACTGAAATCTGCAATTAAAAACAAAAACTGAAGACATCACAAGAAAGTGTTTGGTCAAGAACAATGAAGACATAGGCTGGCTTAAGCTTTCCCACCAAAACACTGGATATAAAAACATCATACACAACTAAAAAGATTGGAATGTCATTCTGAAAATAAACAAGAAACAACAAAAAAAATTATCAAATGCATAGTAAAGTAGCTGTGAGAGAAAAATATTTCTTTACTGGGAAAATATAGCTATTTTATTCTCATTAAGAAATAACATTTTGTATATTTTTTCCTGCAAGAAATAACTAATAATATAAAAACAGCATCTTCTTAGGCAAAAGACCCTAAATTCCTAATTAGCAATATTCCTTGGTATTCCTAATTACTGGAAAATACAAATTAAAAATTCAAGTTGGCCAATGTTATCCTCAGCATTAGTAATTTCTTTCATTCTACTGATTTCTTTAAGGCAGCGGTTCTCAAGTAGAAGTAACCCATCAGAATCAACTGGGGACCATTTTGAAAATACACATTCCCAAGTGTCATCCCTCAGAGATTGATTTCACCATAGCTGGAGTGAAACCACAGTACCTGTGTTTTGAAAAAAAACTCCCCCAGTGATTCTGACTGCTAGTTGAGGATGACTGCTTTAAGGGATGAATTACATACTTGTTCTACTGACTAGAAGAGCTCTTATTTGGCCTGCCACTGTTGAAACTGTCATTATAGCACATAAGGCTGTCAGTAGCAAAGAGGAAAACTCCATATTTCATTACTTATAGTAAAAAAAGTGAAGGAAATCTGATAAGATTATCTATTCAAAGAACATGCAACCATACTTGAAAAGACTTTATATATATTTATTTTAAAGTGTTCATTTAGCACAAATGGTTTTGAAAATGTATAAAAATAATTTATGTATTAATCCATCTTTAATATGTACATGGTCCCTTAAAAGGATTTTCATTTCATTATCATGAAAAATGTACTTCAACAACCTCCACAGTATTATTAAAAGTCAGAAATTTTAAGATTTTCTAATAGAAAAGTTTTAGTACTCACCTGCAGAAAAATAATGAAATTGGGAATGATTTCACTAATATTTTAAAATATAATACGGTCTCAGCTATGCTATGCCACATATCATAAGAAAAATCTTCATCACTAAACCGTAATAATCCCAAGTGGTGGCATTTTCATTTAAGAACAGAGCACAAAATTATTTTATAAAAGAAAATGTCTCATCGTAAAAACTTATAAAGCTGAATGCTTTAAACAAAAATAGCTGCGGTTTGATTTCACAATATCAAGTTTCCATAAGCACTTTGTAAACATACACCCATTGTAGGCTATCAACTTAAAGCCAATTATCGCTAAAAGAAGACAGAGTAAAAAAAAATATTTCAGTGCAAAAGTACATATCAACTGAAGTTATCAACTGACTTAAGACAATTTTAATACAAAAATCACAACTTAAATCCCATAATATAAAGTAATCCTATAAAGACTTTAAAAGAAAAGGCTCTACAACAGTTATTAAGTTTTCCTTGTGTTACTATTCTCTAGTAAAAGCTTTCTTTTGATTAGCTTTCACAGTGTCATCAGGAGATGCTGATTTGAAGTCAAATGGTGTTATCGCTATAAGAGGACTTATCTCTTTGTCCTTTACGTCTTGAACTTGTCTACTATACAGAAAAGTCTTATAGAGGTTAAGGGTGCGTCGCTTGCAGCTTTTCAATGGGTAACGAAGACACAGTGTTGCAGCAAAAGCTGAAGGTCTGGCAGCAAGGGCCTTGGTCCAAGAAACAGAAAAAGGTGGTTTCCTAGTCAGAGAGCCTTTACTGTTTTTCTTATTAACCTCAGAAGAATTGGAACTTTTCCCTAATTTTGAACTTAGAACTTTAGTTCCTGGTATTGGAGCAACTGATTGGTCTACTACAGGTTTTGGAACGAAATCTGGGGCTTTTATGAGGACACTAAGATCGATATTAGAATCTATTCCAGGTGACCTCATTTCACATAAACTGAGCATACAGGAATCTTTCTTAATCTGAGAGCTATCTATATCAATTGTTTCTGCAATCAAATCAGAAAGTGACAAATTCTCAAGGTCTCTTGTTGGAGAAGCTTTACAAAACGCCAAAGATGACAGAGATCCTGTTAATTCTGATATTCCAGTTGAAGACTGATACCGATTTGCTAGTTGTGACAAGGGAAAGGATCCCAAACTTAGATCTGTGACACTGGCAGATGGTTGGTTACAAAGATCAGATAAAGTAAAGCATTGGCTCGGATTGTTCTCTTTGTGCTCCTGAAACAGGTCAGCTAAGGATGGACTTTCACACTGGAAAAACTGCAAGTTGTCATTTTTTAATATGCAATTCTTGGTGCTTTGTTCAACTGAAGAAACACTTCCAACTTCAGTCATTTTACTAGCATTTAAATTACCAACAGCCATATTTTCCAATGAGCTAGTTAAGAGCAAAGGATTATTTAAACTTCCTAAACTGTTTTGTACTGGAATGTTTTGCAAATCAGGTACTGAATTATTTTGAATAAATAAAGAGTTATTAGGTGCTGTGCTCTTTATCATCAAGGATTTTAAATCCGGTATTCCTTTGAACGCAGAATCATCTTTGGAAATACATTCAGATGCATGAGGTCTTAACAAATCAGCATCTAGACGCTTTGAAAGTAGACTCTCCAGACTATCTGTGGATGATAATCTGACTGATGGCTGACTTTTACAAGAATCTCTTGGCATATCATCAATTAGGTCAGCTAGCGACAGCTCTTTTGTTAACTTACATGATTCTAGTTTCTTTTCACTTTTAGGTCTGTCAAGTTTCTTTTTCTTATGGAGTAAATAGTGACTTGGTACAACCGAAGAATTATGATATAATCCATATTTCGCTACTGGGCCAGAAAAATCAAAGGGTTTGCTACTGCAATCCAAATGGTTTGCAGATTGAGGACAAGAGCTTTGAACATTATCAGCTGAAACTTCAGAGGAAGATAATAAGACTCCTTACCTTACAAGAGCCATTTTCAGATGAATAGGTTCACATATGCAGAAGACAGTCACAGCAACCAAAAGGAAACATGAAATGAGGCATTTAATTACTAAATGTTTCTTTTGATTATGGCATGAATAAAGTGACACTTGATCATTATTTAATAAAAAGCGAACATTCTAAAAAAAAAAAAAAGGATTTTACCTTCCTTTAACCATCTTAAGTGACCTTCATACTTTGTTCACTGATATATACAAAGGTAATTACCAAGTTAGTCAATGTTCTAATTTTCACAAGTTTTACAAATGTGAGGTTTTAAGATACTTAAACTATAGTCAGGATTGTCTCAAATTCAAAACGTTTAAAAAACCAATGGAAAGAACTAGGTTCATCTTCTGTATTTTTAATGTATTAAAAACATGCAAACAAATAATACCCTATAATTTCTACTGTGATCTGGGATAAACTATTAATATAGATGACACATTACAGACTCATTCTCATATTACTGGTCAGTTAAAAGTGTATCCCACCCCCCACCAAAATAAAAAAATTTTAATTTACATAAAAATGACCCTTATTTCATAGTAACAGACTGTATACAATTTCGCTATGGCAAAAATCTAGTCTTTAGGTTATGAGAAATATCAACCCAGTTAACAAATCATCATGCTCCTACTGACAGGCATCATACCAATTAATATAATTGGTTCCCTTCTCTTGTGGACTAAGTTCTAAATTTAACCCCAAATACTAAAATTTAAAATTAAAGATCTGGCTATGAAATGAAAGAGTAGTAGAATTATAATACTTAGGATATTTAAATAAAACTAAATTATATTCATAAAATGTTATAACCATAAAAGGATTTTTTTGACATTGTCTATTAATTTCTATCTCCTGACCCATTAAAGTTAAAAAAAAACCCAATAATTAAAAGCAAAAAGTGTTCTGTCTTGCTGTTATCTAATTTTATTTCCCTTATATTCTGTTAGTTACTAGAACAAGCAGGGAAATTAAAAAACAGGCTTTAACAGAGTGAAGGGAACGCAGCCATTGAGCTTAAAAATTCACAAACTGGAAAATCAATTGATAATAATTAAGAATTATTATAACATGCAAAATTTTCTGCCCATTTTTCTTAACAGCTCAATCAAATCAAAGCCTCTTTCAAAGCATTAACTGTAAAACTAAAAGAGAACAAGTAAAAGCATACCTTTTGCTATCTTTCCTGTAGATATTGCTCCCTCACTCTTGACCTTCAAATTCTGCATTTTATCTTGCTCCAGAACCACTGACAAAGCCTTTTGCACATCAAACTTGTTCTTCAGAACTGCTTCAATCAATATGTCATCTGGCACAGCATCTCCAAGTACCTCTCTCATGTGATCAAGGCATGAAAAAAGACGAGCTAGAACAGACAACAATAATTAAAAGCTATACTACGTGGTGTCATGAAAGAACCCTCAATCTTCAAAACTGAAAAAAGGATGTGAAACTATAGTAGGATGTTCAACTCATTTTCCCTTGGCAAAAATTACAGTGATTATATTTTTATCCACAATATACCTAGCTTCCCTTATCAGAGGAACAATTTCAATAATTAAGAAATCACTACAATAAATGTCTCCAAAGTAATATTGACTAATCCTTGAAAAAAGCGTAAATTGTATACACTAAAATCTATTTCAGTCAATGAGGATGATGAGGCCTATACTGATGAGTTTTTACGTGTGTAGAAAGGGAGGGTTAATTACGAAAATATTTCTAACGAGTTAGTGAACCCAGTTAATCACTAAGTACATTTCTTAGATTTCTTGCATTACTACCTTAACTATTATTAAGTACGTTCTATTTTAGGCTAACTTCAGTTTCTACTCAGCCGACTAAAATCATCCTTAACAATGCTTTAAAAATGGGCAAGATAACTTGGCATAAAAATGCCATAAATATTAGGAAATCCAATAGATTAAGGAAAGAATGGACATTTTTCTTTTTTTTTTTTTTTTTTGGCCACATCGCACAGCATGTGGGATCTTAGTTCCCCAACCAGGGATCAAACCCGCACCCCCTACAGTGGAAGCATGGATTTCCAGCCACTGGACTGCCAGGGAAGTCCCTGGACATTCATTTTAAACACAAAAATTTAAATCTGGATGTCTAAAATATTTAAGGATTTTTATTTTCTGATGACTATGTTACTATAAAAAGTAATTACTAATAACATTCAATAATGACGTAAATTCCACGACAGCAAAGGCTTTATATCCCTAGATCCTAAAATAGTACCTGGTACCTAGGGGCCACCAAATAAAAATGCATGAATATATTAATTTATATTTGTATAGCAGTTGACAATTTTCAAAATATTAATACATATATATGCACTATACATATACACATATGTATATATATCCTTTGTAATCCTCACAGTAACTCTATGACTTAGATATATCAAATTCTAAGTCATAAAGAGGACTGAAAATCATGGCACTACTAAGTTTAGCAGTAATCAAAATATAACTCAAGTTTTCAGACTCCCTAATCCAATGAAACCAGTTCACAGAATGCACTGTACATTACATTTTTACATGCTTACATACTGAACAAGGAATCTACTCGCAATATCCTTTCTTTTTAAAAAAAGAAGTATTTAATACTTTTTCCATTGCTCCCTTTTTTAATTATTAAAAATAAATTCTCAAATATTTGGGTAATTCTGCTTTGCTTGAGTCCAAAATTAATTATAGGCTAATAAACTAAACTTGAAAAATTATACCTATTTCATAAATACATGAATTACTAAAACTGGAACAGAATACTTAGTATATAGCTAGCATCAGGGCCTCTTCTAATTAATTATAGTAACTGTTGTCTACACATACACAGAGTAGACATACAGAGTCAGGCTGTCTTGGTTCATATCCTAATGCCACTTAACTAGCTGGTGCAACTTCAGCCAAGTAACTTTGTGTCTCATTTTCTTCCCCTGTAAAATGAAGACAATACCTGACCTACCTCATAAGGTTGTTATGAAGACTAAATATGCAATTACCTGAACAGCACTTAGAACAATACCCGGAAAGCAGTTAGTAGAGGTGAGCTACAATCATTATTATTGTTATCATGCAATTACTCACATATGTCAGGTGGGAATGACTAACTTTCATTCTCAAACATAACTCTGAATTTCATACCTCCTTAATCATTCTGAGGCACAGCAGAGATTCTACTTTATTCCTACCCTCTCCCCTGACAATGACAACTATAACACATTCTTTAAAAATATAATTGAAACTATCAAGGAATTTATACAGCAGCTCCTCTACAAACTTTTATCCAGATTGACAAATGTATTTGCCGAGTTGATGAATTTTTTTATTCTCTGTTGTTTCCCTTTCCACTTTCTAATTTTGTATATTTGTGCTTTCTCCATTTTTCTTGATTTGGCTAGCAGCTGACATATATTTTACCAAATTATTCAAAGATCAGCTCTCAGATTCATATACTCCCCCCTTCCTGTTTTTAAATTGTTATAAATTTTCAATTTAAAAACATTTCTAGAACAAAGCCACACTCCACAGAAAGAGCAAATCAGCTCAGCCCTGCTCATTACCAACAGATGGCATTACTGTTATACTTGGTGATTTTAGGTCTACTACATTGTTCATCAATCTATAGCTTGAGTAGTATGTTTGAAACAATGTCATATTTGAAATTTATTTATAAAAGGCAAAAACCAAAATATAATATATCTTTGTTAAAATGTTTAAGAGAACTAAAAAGAAGCAAACTCAGAACCAATGCCATTACCATTTACGAGTTCTACCTTGAAACTTAATTTACATGACTGTGACCAATCAGGACACTGTATAATATTACTTCAGACTTAATTTTTTTTTTTTTTTAATAAAAACCAGACTTTTGGAGCCTAGCATTTTGCAAGGAAATGAGCTTCTGTAATCTAACCATAAGCTCTACATAGAGCTTATGAAACAATAAATATTGCTAAAAGAAAACAAATCATTGAAGTTTCTCTCCTAAGGAGATTTCAATAAAAAATTCCAGTTATTAAATAACAGCCACACAATTTTTCAACCATACAGTTAACCATCTAGTCCTCACAAAATATAATAAAATATAAATTTTCCTTGAAGATATAAGATATAATGGTAGTTCATACCATTACTACCCACGATCATTATTATGAAAAATAAAATTGATAATTTCCGGTAAACTGATTATTAATCATTTTCAGATAAGAAACATAGACTACTTTTTACGATACCTTGATCAATTCCGCTTAGCTGATGGTTCAAAAGAGAATTGGAGGATTCTTTCAAATCTTCATAATCATATTCTTCTACGGGTTCAACAACTGAAGGTTTGTCACGTCGTGAATAAATAAACTGAGCAGCTAGAATATACAATGATTAAAGAATGTTGTACTATAGCCATTTCCCATTAACTTTTTCCTTTAACAACAGTTAAAATAAAAATCAAAGATTCTGACCTACCACCTACAGCCATTTGCCCACATTTATAATAATGGATGAAAACAAAGACAAAACATATCACACCCAAATTCTGCTCAAATGTCCTTACTAACCATTCACTAGCCTCTTATAATTGTCTCCCTTCTTTCCTTCTATCTCATGAACACTGAGCTTACTTTCTCCACAGTTTTCAAAAATTATCTTTCCTAATCCTTGCCTGCTATTCCATCTTCTCTGAAATTGTTTCTTTGATACAAATACTTTAAACCTCATATCAAATTTGTTCATTTGCATAATTAAAAAATACCAAAAACAGACTAGATTTTCACCTTCCAAGAACTACTAATTTTGCCTGAACCCAAGAGTTGACCAAAATCATAGGCCTTAACTTTTTTTTTTTTAAGATTTTTTTTTGATGTGGACCATTTTTAAAGCCTTTGGTTAATCTGTTACAACATTGCTTCTGTTTTATGTTTTGGTTTTTTGGCCACAGGGCATGTGGGATCTTAGCTCCCCAACCAGGAATCGAACCCACTGCATTGGAAGGCGAAGTCTTAACCACTGGACCGCCCAGGAAGTCCCCATAGGCCTTAACTTTTAAACAGTTTATACTTCAATCATACACTGAGACTGTATATTAGTGTCATATACCTAACTTTGACTTTCAGACAGAAGTCTGTGCTACTCTGCAGTGTTGGCAGTGTCATTACTCAATAAATAACTGGGCATTATATTTTTCATTAATAGGTAGAAAGACAAAATATCAAAGTGCCAACATATGCTTGAGTATCATACACGAAATACGTGTGAGCAAAGGAGAGAATCATCATGAATGCCCCAAGTGTTCACTCTTCCACGTCAACTGGATGCCCACTGAACTCAAGTCCTGGAGAATGTGTTCAATTGCCAAGGAATGAAATTAAAGAATAAGTTTAAGAAGGATAAAAACATCAATACAGTATTCTAAAGGCAAGGTGTTATCAAGGATTTTATATTATTTAGCTTTCTGGAAGAGCACATAACATGTATGCCTGTTGCTCAGAGTTCCCACATTTGACTTTTGTGCATGTTTTCAGGAAGGCACTATTCATGAAAGGGAATCTCTAACTGCATTCAAAATGTAAAGATAACACATATATAGACAATAGAAAATACTATGACTTAAGGGTAACACCTATACTCAGAAGGTCATGGCATAAGTGCTATTTATTTATAGTATAAATCAATGATGGCCTTACAGATTAGCAGGAAAGGCAAAAAAAGAAAAGGTAATGACATATTTTATAAAGCCAAATGAGTAGTACAGATGACAAGTGCTACAGAAGCACAGAAGATTAAGTAATCACTGAAGACCAGAGCAGTTATAATAAAGAAGGCAAGAACATCAGAAAAACTGAAGAAGAGGTGGAAGACATCCTGAAAGAGGAGAACAGAATAAGAGAAATAAAGAGCAGTTGAGAGAATTCAATCTATTCTGCTATAATGCATGTTTCCTTAACACAAACTCGTTTATACCAAATGGTCAACAGGGGAATGATGACAGTAACATTCAAGTTGCTTTGGTTTATGAGATTTTCCCCCCAACACTTTGTAATGCAAATACAAAGTTCAGTAACACCAACCATAGAACATTATACTGTAATTGGAATTGTACTTTAATGCCAGATAGCCCCACATTCTTCCTCTTGGCTCCATTTGGCCATGTGTCCTGTTTTGTGCATGCTTACCGCTTGGCTCTCTAAGACCTGTGAGTATTTTGCCTTTGCAACATTACTCATTAGTTTCACCTCTTCCTTACACCTCTATCAAGCTTTCACCTTTTTGTTAAATGTAAAGTCCCATATATACTGGAATATATCTTTATTAGGAAGTTAATGTAACTTTCCAAATGTGCAAGCATTTTTATTAGATGATTACTGGTTTATTAGTATTGATACTTTACGGGCTGAGTGGTCTGTTATGATCGTATTTTTTCCCAGAGGTTTTGCTATTTTTTAGTATACAATTTTAAAGACCACAAGGTTTTTCAAAAATGTACATATTATGCTATATACATATCACTATTTTCCCTCCCTCTTGTGCAAGTAAAATACAATACTGCCATTATAAAGTCAACATAGTTAAACAGCAGGAAAAATATCCTGTTTCCCAGATTTTCTAAGATGACCACTTTTTTCATACGTTAAAAATCTCAGAATGAGGGATGTCTTACAATCAAATGGCATCTTAGTATTATATAATACTTAGACTGACAGCTGATTATTTTTTAAGTGGTACATAAAATAACAATATGTCTTACAATCCATGGCATTTTAGATACAATAAAATGTGGTAGCATTAAAAAATGTAAACCAGGCCATTTTGTGCCTGATGATTTTCAAACTACTTTACTGGCTGTAATTAACTATTCAGCTTAGCCTAAAAGTAACAAATATACTTTCCCCAACTTTCTCTCATAGCTCTGAACTGTGAGGAAAAACCTAAGACAAATCAAAAATTAAGTGAGTGGGCTTCCCTGGTGGCGCTGTGGTTGAGAGTCCACCTGCCGATGCAGGGGACACGGGTTCGTGCCCCGGTCTGGGAAGATCCCACATGCCGCAGAGCGGCTGGGCTCGTGAGCCATGGCCACTGAGCCTACGCGTCCAGAGCCTGTGCTCTGCAACGGGAGAGGCCACAACAGTGAGAGGCCGTGTACCGCAAAAAAAAAAAAAAAAAAAAAATTAAGTGAGAGAAGAAATCAGATACGTCCGTGAACAATTTTCACTTAGGAAATATTGACAGGGAAAAAGGAAGTTGTCAAGATCCAGGATTCTACTCTACCCCCAAGGAGCTATTCTTCCTGGGGGCTTCCTACCCCCTCCCACATACAAATCCAACTCAGAAACTGTGGCCATTGTTTTAGAAGTAAATGATGGTTGGATTTGCCCAGGAGTGCAGAGGGATGGTGGGTAGGAAAATTCCCCAGGGAAAATAGCTGCTGGGGAAAAAAGAAGTATCCAGATCTCTGAAGTTGAAATGAGAGCCAAAAGGCAACAAATATGATAAAAAAGAGTGAGAGAAAAGCAATGGAGAGAAAAGGATAAATATAAAGTGCTCTTCTTTTCTAAAAATTTAATCACAAACTTTGACAGAAATGCTTTCTGAAAAATTGGACACCCATAGTGACTTTTACAATTTAAAGCATTTTGATAAACATAAAAATTCAGAGAATTCAAAACCTGACTCTGCAATTGCCTAATATTGCTTCCTAAACATCTTAAAATAAAAATCATGTGAGGCACTCATTAAAGATACAGCTTTCTAGGCTTCTTCCCCTGGAGGTTCTGGTTAAGTGGTGTTGGAATAGGGCAGGGAATCTCTATTTTTACAATTACTCCCAGCTGACTGGTATCATCAGGGAAGGTAGGAAAGAGCCTACAAGTCTCCCCTTTCATCTGTCCCAGATGTAGTCCACTTTGTATACTGTCATCAGTTACTTTCCTAAAACATGACCCCCTTAACTAAAAAACCTTCAATAAGCTAAAACTACACGCCTAAAATTAAAAACCATCTTCCACAATTTGGCTATTTCCTTTCTGAGCCCTCTTTGTGCTGCAACTGCATTAATCATGTGAGTCTTCCCAAACATGCCTCACTTAGAGGAGGCCACTGCTCAAGCACTGTTGTTTCCTCTCTAGGATGCCATTCTTACTCCCAAATTTACCAGTCCCAATCCCACCTCCTTCCAGAAGCCTTTCCAGACTCCTTCAGGCAGGACTACTTCTTTACCCACCATACTGTCATTTGAAGGGAACTTTTATCAAGCTTCCTTACATGTTAATCGATGCTCAATAAATTAACATGGAATGGACTGAATAGATTAACTACTGTTAAATTAATCATACAAGGAGGCCATGAGACTGAAGTGGCTCTAACGCCTTGGTTGCAAAGGGAAAACCAATCCAGAGTCAATCCTGCAAAGGCCTCAGGATTAAGAACAACCAATCACAGAAAGCCACCTACTCTCCCCCAAATAATGTAATGGGTTAAGCTGTAGCCAACCGAATAATTTTCTTGCTTTGCTTCATGTCTTCTCTATAAAAACCTTGCCCCAGCTCCTGTTGGTGGAGTGCTCCTAACCACTTCCAGTTTGGAGCTACCTGATTCAAACTTATATCTGCTCAAATAAACTCTTAAAAATGTTAATATGCTTCAGTTTATCTTTTACCACTTCTAATTATATTAGTTGAAACAAGATTTATAACTGTTCAAAGTTTTATTTATAGGCTCTTTTTGCTATCACCAGCTCCCTAATGTATGTTCAATATTCAGCATCAAAGTCAATCTTTCTAAAGAAAAAAAAAAAGCTACAACATTTAGAAATCACCTTTCCATCAAGAAAACTGTGCTTAGCAGAGTTAAAAAAAATACATAATAAAATTTAGAGAAACTCCTATTAATTGATAAAGTCATTCAATTACCAGAATTCATTAGACCATGAATTCAATCATCTCTTTGATGACATTAGCTGCTTCTTTAAGAACAGAAAGTATCCTTCTAAAACTATTCATTTTTAATTGAAAATTGCTTGGAAAAATATACCACTAAAGAGGAAAAGTGTCTGATCTGATATTACTACTACTTTATACATGTTCTGGAAAATTTAAAAATCCAAAACTACATGCTTTTGTTAAAAATACCAGTTTGTCACAGAAGAAAGTCAAAACCATTTAACTATCTCCTGCTTTGATAAAGTCGGTTGACTTCCTGGAGTATATACAAAAGTAACTCTCAAAGAGTCAGACTGTCCTGAATACGAACCACAGACAAGACACATATCAAGGGCTGTGAGAGACAAGGGATAAACTATGACCTCAAGAAAGGTAGGCCATAAAAGCAAATCTCAGAAAAACACCTTCAGAATGCCTGACCTTGTGTAGTGTTAGCTCATTACTCAAGGTTAAGCATGATTTATTTAGACAAGCCTAGATAAATGAATGCATTAATCTGCAATATTAAGATGTCTTTCAGTAGTCCCTCCCCCTATGAAGGTTTCCTTGTGCAAGCCATAGTCAACCAACTTCCAAGTAGACCTTAGCTCCTGCAATTATCTCTTGAATCTATCTGCAAATCCCCTGCTGTCACCCCTGTCCTAAACAAATGGTTCTCAAAGCAGTAGCTGTGTCCCACCCTCAAGAGTTTCTGACTACGGGGTGGGGCCCAGAATTACTTTTCGAACAAATCCTCAAGTAATGCAAATGATACATGGACCACATTTTGAGAACACAGTCCTGAAATATCCTCATCTCCTCTAGATTAGTATAATAGTCTCCCAACTACTCTATCTACAACCACTTATGTACCACCTTCAATCCAGTCTCTATTATATGAGATTTTTTAAAAAAAACTCAAATCTAATTATCACACCCACATCACCTTCTCAGTTTCATGAACATGCCATGACTTTTACTTCACTTGTAATACTAGTTAGTGCTACCAGACATTACTTTGTCACCTTGTCAACTGATGATAATGAACTGTAGGCACCCCAAAAGGTTAACCCATAGAGTTTTTTTAACACACTGCAAATGGCAAGTGCCTGGGAGGTTCCTTGGAAAAACTGAAATTTCTTTTATCCCTAATCCCTACAAAATATGGTCTTTTTGAATCACTGAATAAGAAGCTTTAAAGGAATGCTGATTAAGCCGCCTCTCAGCTTCTAACCCAGTCTCTTTACTCTGCTCTGTGATGCTGGGGTTGAAGTCTGCAAAGCACATTTCTTCTATGACAGCTGGCTCCCTTTTAGGATGAGCCAACAGGCAGATGCTAAAGGGAGACTGGAAGGCTGGAAGAGGAACACACATGCTCCTTTCCTTTTTGTTTCTTATCTGGTCACCATCACCCCAGCAACACTTCATCTTGCAGAAATCATTTGTTCCAGTAACTGCAATTTATATCAGTTTGCAGTTTTTCCAAAACTCCCAGACCCAGCTTCAACCATGATCATACAGCCCGCTAGAATTCCCTCTTCAAAAGGCTGAAGCCCAGCTTCACAGTGTCCCTTCAGAGACACCAGCCACAGAGCATCCCCTCCTCAGGTCTCAGTCCCAGCTCTACAGTCCCTCCTCTGAACTTCAATGGCAAAGCAACAAAGCAGAACCCTCTTGTTACACATCTAGGTCCCAGCTCAAAGGAGCCCCCCACCAGATTCTAAAGGTTGGCTTCAACCTTGTCCATTGGTTCCCCTAGGAACTAGAGATGATAAATGCTTCCTAAAGTTACTACCTCCTTGATATTTTGGTTTGTATTTTTTGTCTCTAATACCTAGTTAACAACTTTTTACATTAGAATCTCTCTGGCAAAACAACTGGTGTAATTTCTATCTTCTAATAAAATCGTGACTGATAACAGTGTAACACTAAAGGAAGAGAAGAAAGGCTCTGATTAGTTAGGCTAAATGATTAAAGTACACATAAAGAGCTAGATGCATTACAGAGTAATAAGTTAACAGGAAAAAAGATGACAGGAAGAGTAGAGGTGCTATGACAACTTCTAGAGCACCTATGCCTTTATAAAGAAAAAGAAATTCTAAAAAGTCAGAAGGGACATAGTTGGTCTTCAGAGACTAAGAGGAGGCATAAAGCAGGTTCACAAAACAGCTCAGGAGACGATAAGTTATTAAAGACAAGGCACACTGATAGAAATTTTAATTACTATATTAAACCTTTCAACTTGTGGAAAATGAGTTTTATGAATTATATTTATGCTGTACATAACTATATGTAACTGTACCCGCTTTTATGGCATAGTAAAATTTATCAAGGCATTTTAACCAACTGTTTATAGAGTAGGCTAAAATTTGAAGACAAATGCATTTTTAGGGAAATTAGTGAGAAAAGGTCTGGATCAAAGACACTGTCTCTCATGTACCACAATGTTCATTGCAGCACTACTTACAATCGCCAGGACATGAAAGCAACCTAACTGTCCATCAACAGATGAATGGATAAAGAAGATGTGGCACATATATACAATGGAATATTACTCAGCCATAAAAAGAAATGAAATTGAGTTATTTGTAGTGAGGTGGATGGACCCAGAGTCTGTCATACAGAGTGAAGTAAGTCAGAAAGAGAAAAACAAATACTGTATGCTAACACATATATATGGCATCTAAAAAAAAAAGGTTCTGAAGAACCTAGGGGCAGGACAGGAATAAAGATGCAGACGTAGAGAATGGACTTGAGGACACGGTGAGGGAGAAGGGTAAGCTGGGACGAAGTCAGAGAGTGGCATGGACATATATACACTACCAAACGTAAGATAGCTAGCTAGTGGGAAGCAGCCACATAGCACAGGGAGATCAGCTGGGTGCTTTGTGACCACCTAGAGGGGTGGGACAGGGAGGGTGGGAGGGAGACACACAAGAGGGAGGAAATATGGGGATATATGCATATGTATAGCTGATTCACTATGTTGTAAAGCAGAAACTAACACACCACTGTAAAGCAATTATACTCCAATAAAGACATTAAAAAAAAATATATATATATATATAAAGACTGTCTCTGCTGTAAAGAACATAGGAAATGTTTTTGTTATATGGTCGCAAAGAAGAAATTTTTCAGCAAATGAGACAGAAGATGCAGCTCTTATGTGGAATCCTACAGGAATTTGAACTCTAAATCACTTTGCAGTTCCATCAGAAGTTTGAATTACATGTATTTGGTTTATTTACAGTAGATAAAGTACTGTATGAAGGGAAGTCTATGCATAACACGTCAGTGTTTCTAATATTCAAGATTTTCCTGGGAATATAAAATTAACTGCTGTCTTCCTTCAGAAGTTTTAGATTTTCATTATTGACTAAATTACCATTTGAGTCAATTCAGATTAATTGCATGCTGCAAAGAATATTGGAAAACCATAGTTTTCAGAATTTTCTTCAAACTGTTTAAAGTCAAATGATGGAATCAAAATTTTAAATTCCATTCGTAAGTTAAGAAATTATTTTATATACCTTTAAAGTTCACATACAGTTATCTTTCTAAAGGGTACATAATATAACAGTCTCCTGGAACATGCTTGTCCTAGAATGACAATAACATTTACTTAACATTTTTAAATACCCAAATAATGAAAATCAAATTATTTTTAAAAATTCACCTGTTGATGGTGAAATACAATAATCATCCTCTACAGACTGGCCATAGAGATCATCATCTTCAAAATCTAAAATAAAAATACAAGAGATAAATTCACTTACAAGTTCTTTTTATATTCTTAGTTATTAATGAGGAAACATCTGAATTCTCTCCAAAATAAATTAAATTAAATTAATTAAATTGTTCATCTAAATTAAAGGGACTTAGAATGTCCACTTTTCAAAAAAAAATTCTAAAAATTCTACCCAAAGTAGGTATTTACCGACTTTCTATATTTATAAAGACATACATGTTTTTAGACTTTTAAGCTAATTGAGTTTTAAGAAGTTTTTCCAAGTTTTCACTTCGTGTGATCAAAGAATAATCCCATACACCATGTACTTGAATTGTCCTTCCAGTATTGACAAAAATCTGAAATAAGCCTTCCATCCATTTTTTCACCAGATGCCTGCTCTAACCAAAACATTTATTTTCCATACAACTGACTAGCGCAGGGTATACAATCAGACCATGAAGGCAGTTTTTCTTCATGTAAAGCTAGGTAATGCACAAAACCCACCTTATCCTAAACTCCCCTCTGCTCTAGCTAATTGGCCTTTTTTCAAACTGACTACAATATGCTCTTTGCCCAGATTTTCCTACCGCTGTTTCCTTCTCCTAGTTAAGGTTCCAGCTCAAATGTCATCTATTTCAGAAGTCTTCCCTGACCACTCTGGGTAAAGCAGCAAGCCCTGCCTGCCACTTTTATTCTCTAGCACACTCCTCTAACTGAATGTCTTCAAAGCACCGTACCTGGTTCACTCCATGGACTATAAGCTCCTTCAGGGCAAGACTGTCTAGACAACTACTGACACATGCTTGGCATAAATTAATACTTGTTTTATTATAAATTAATGAATCAATCTATAAAAACCCACAAAGAACATAAACATGTTTACATAAGTGTATTTATTCATTCAACAAATACTAACACTATGCCAGGGGCTATCAGAGACATTTGGGGTACAAGACTGAGTGGCAGGCACATTCCCAGATCTCTACAAACCTAAAATCTAACAAGGGAAGACAGATGAGAAAATGAGCAATTATAAAACAATATTACGAGTGTTTGAGACATAAGAATACAGAATGATCTGGGAACACACATAGGAACAACAAAAACAGAATTGGGAGTGGGGTGGCTAGGGAAAGATCCCCAGGAATATCATATTTTAAACCAATTCCAAAGGATAGTTAGCTAATTTCTGAGGGTATTCATGTAGCAGCAGCAGGAACAGCATGTTCAAAGGCTGAGACCAAATATTTATGGCAAAGAAAAATTACATAAATGCTACTATTGGATGAAAATGTGTAAATTTTTACACATTCAATAAATTATTAGATCACAATACCGACTTAATAAAAAAATATTAGCAAATAAATGAGAAGCCATTCACAAAAAAATATATTTGGATATTAAAGACAAGAATCTTTTTATACTGGGTCAGTTTTTCAGTACTGAAATGAACCCTAAAAGTGTTAGAGTATCAGAAGATAAAAAGAATTCTTTCCTGGGATTTTTGTCAAGTGGTTCTTTTCCTCAACAATATTTTAGAGTATTTGCTGCACATAAAGCATTGTACTGGCTAATGGAGTAAATATAAAAATAAAGTATGGGCTTTGCCTTCCTGGGACTTTATTAATTGGTAGGTGAGGCAGTCTTGTAAACTACTACCCATACTACAGAGAAGAACACAATGAAAGTTAAGGAGAGGAACCAATAGATTTTGGAGCATAAAAATCTCTGTAATGAAAAAAAAAAATCTCTGTAGTGAAGTTATATTACTTTTGAGAATTTTTAAATTATTATCTGAGAGAAGGGAAAGCTTAACTGAGAAGAGAAAAAAACTGGACACTTAAAATAAGTAGAACTTTCACAAGCAAGAAAATGGGATGGACCTCCAATGCTATAGGAACAGCTTGGTTATGATGTCATCAACTGTTCCAAAGAAATCTGAAAACCTGATGTGGGGTGGCTAAGGTGAGAAGATACTTAGCACTCACTCCCTCAAGCCAAGCACCTCTCCTTCAGGATGCCTTCCTTCACATACGAGTTCTGCTTAAAGTCCTCCGACTCATTCTGAACAGTTGTTCTCCCCTAAGTAGCTCCCATAGCACTTCATAATCATCCGTTATTTGTGTATCTCCCTCTTTAAACTCCCTCAAACATCTTTCTGTTGGTCCCCAAAGCTCAAACAGTACTCCAAGCACTCAATGTTGATTGAGGACATGATAAATATCTATTAAAGAAATGCCTAAGTAGTAATTAGACCTATTCGTGTCTTTTACAGCATATTTGCAAAAATATCTCCCAGGCTAAAGTCATTTCTCAGGTAACAGTGGTCCACAGGCAATACTTAACATCCACTGCAATACTGAAAAAGAATTCCATTCTGAAGTGACCACCAGGAACCTAACACGTGCCAGGCTAACTGGATCACTGCCTTCAAATGCAGCAAAGGGTATTAGCTGCCCTCCGCTATGATTAGAGCATACTGATGTTCTAGAATAATCTGCTGGGAATGCTAATAACCACCACCAATATACTAAGCACACTGCATGCCCTGTACTCAACAAAGTGATAGATCTTTATTCATTTGCACTCCTTCATACTTGTTTACAGTTTTAGTTTGTGTGATGCTTGGTGATGCCTACAAGTATCCACTGTATAGAAATTAAACTTCTGGACAACATTCATATTTTTTTATTTCACTTTTAAAATCAGTAAGTCCTTTTAGAAGCCCCCTTTCTTTTAATACTACTTTTTTTCCCGAAAAGTACATTTATATTCAGCATGACCAACCAAGAACTGAGTACACACCTCAAGATCATCTGATCAAGTTACCCTTTGGGTCTTTTTAATATGTATTTTTTTCTACCATCTCCTAAGTTTCCAATTTAACTTGAAAAGCATAGAAAATAAGTTAGTCAGCTAATTCAAGCCAGGTTCTGCACTAAGTGTGTAGGAACAAACACACAAGATTTACCCTTTAAATCTAACAGTTACAGCAGAACAGCTGAATGTAAGCATTAGGTTAATCCTTGTTTTACAAATAAGAAAGTTTCATGGGCCTGTTTGAAAGGAGGGTCGGGGAGAGAAGCTCGAAGTAGGAAAGTGTGTAGCCGACCTGGGGGGAAACAATGGGAGAGGTAATAATGCTTACGTGGGTAACTATCACCGGATCCCAACCTTTTCAAGAGTCCTTCCCATATGAGGCCCTGCAACATCTCCCCTACCCTAAATAAAACCAATCCCAGAAGGGAAAAAACACGACTTAAAACAACGCCATTCGGTGGAGCTCAGGCGTCCTGTAATTTTCTCCAAATGAGCCTCCTCTGAACGCCAGCCTGGCACCACTGACGAGAAACTAACATATGGAAGTGAGTGCCAACCGGCTGCTATCCCGGCTGGAACGATAAAAATGACGGCCCGGCATAACCCTGCCACCTACCTTCATCGTAGTTATAGCCTCGGACATTCCGATGCCTGGCCATGACGGCGGAGAGGGCGTTCGCCACAGCCGCTTACAAACTACCAGCTCAAATACTGACAAGGCGCCAACTGCGGCCTGCCGATTACCTATACGCCATCTTGGCTTCCGGCAGGCCTCAGCGCTGAGCGCCTGCGCACGCACGACGTCTTATCTGAGTACGGCAACCTCTCAGGGTCATTCGCCTCTCTGAGAACGCATGCGCACTCATGCTCACGGGAGGGGTGCGTTTCGGCGAGGCCGCGCCCACAGATTAAATTGACTGAAGGGGCTTTCGTCGGAGACTGAATTACACCTTTTATAATTTGTTAGTTTGGACTTAATATTTCGAGTCGGGATCCTTGACCTACGCCGGCGTTCCAGATTATTTTCCAAATTTGGTTTCTGATAATCTAGTGAAAAAGCTGACTGTGTGCTCAGTAAGAGCACGAACCTTGTCTCATCCAGCTTTCATCTTTGCGGCCTATTTAGGCGCTAATGGGCATTAACAAACTTGTATACGTTTGGTATAAGAATTAGTCCAAGTTTTAAAGGCGAAAAAAAGACTCTTCATAAACGGGTATATTTTCATTGAGAACCTGGCTACAATAGGTCACCATGCATTTGTGTATGCAATTCGTGGTTTCATGTATGTGCTCCATCCCGCATTAAGACCTCTAGTAAACACCTGTCTGCCCTTAGCCATGTAAATGATTATCATCAGATCATAGAGGATTCAGTGAACATTCATTCAACACAGTAACATGCTAAGATTACTAAATATAGCTTCTTAGATACTGGCCTTAAATGGTGATGAATGTTGTTAATGAATAAATCTATAACCTATTATTAAGCGTCACTTCTTAGGTCACAAAGTGAATGATGCTATGTAAAAAAATCAACCTCCTCATTTTACCGAAGAAACTACACTTTAGTTTTACTTTTATATTTTTGAAGTGGTGATATATCAAATTCTAGAAACAAAAGCTTACTTAGCTTTTTATTATCCATAATGGAAAAAAATAATGATACAAATTCAACTCATATTTGTAAGTGGCTTGAATGGTAACTTACACATGTGTTTGAATGTGTCTAACCACCAAATGTTTGATTTTAACTATCATTGCTGTTCAATGTAACTCCAAGACAAAATTTTACACAAAAATAGTTGCTAATTTCATATGGCTTAAGTGTTTACACTTTTAGGTAATGTTTATGTTGTAGCCCGTTTCTTCGTCTGTAAAATGGAGATAGTAACAGTATGTAACGTACAGAGTTGTGAATAATTATCCTTGTAGAAGGATTTCACACAGACAAGACAAAGGTTTGGGCTATGGGTTGTAAATTGTGACTAGCAAAAGTATTCTGGGGGCAAGGGAAGGGCAGCAAAACTAGTGGAAGATAAGGGATGTTTCAGTAAGTTTGTACAAACCCATTTCAGCATCAATTCCTAGTTTCTGTTGATAAGGATGGTATCTTATCTGTCTTCTGGTATAGGAAGGACAGTTTTCTCACAGGAAATTTTATGACCTGCTTTTAGGTGGAAAGGAAAAGGCCTGAGAGCCCTTCTTGATGTTTCTCAAGTTACTTCAATTCAAAATAATCAATATACCAAAGCATATTTTAGGGTGACATGCCCTGAACTCCTTCAGTACTCAGTAAATTCTAGTTCTCTACCCCACTAATTGGAAAGCTTTATGTTTGTTTCTCTAGCGCCCTAATGTCTGGCACTTTGAATGTTTGCTAAATAAATTAATGAATTGAAAAGATAGATATATATAATAGATATAATATCTTGCTATGAGATAGTTAACAAATACCACAAACAACTATACAACTAATTCATTTTAATATCAATTTTTAAAAAAAATTATAAGTGAAAGTAGCATAACTGCCTTATAAAGTTTTTAACACCTTTATTGAAGAATCATTGACAAGGAATAAACTGCACATATTTAAAATATACAATTTGATGAGCTTTGACATATATATTCACCAGCGAAACCATCAACCCAACCGAGATAATGAACTTATCCAAATTTGCAAAATTTCCTCAAGTATCTTTATTATCTCTCCCTCCTGCACCTCGCTGCCTCCTCACCCTGGCCTTAGGCAAAAACTGATCACCTTTCTGTCGCTATAGATATAGGATGTATTTTATAAAATGTTATATAGAGGAAGTCATATAATATGTATTATTTTCTTCTCTGGCTTCATTCACTCAGCATAGTAATTTTGAGATTCATCCATATAGGTGCTTGAATCATGTACCACTCTTTGTATGGACATAAACTTATTTATCCTGGGTCAATACCTAGGAGCAGAATGGTTGGATTATCAATATGATGTTATCTTTAGTTTTTTTTTTTTGTTTTTTTGGGTTTTTTTTTGCGGCACGCGGGCCTCTCACTGTTGTGGTCTCTCCCATTGCGGAGCACAGGCTCCGGACGCGCAGGCTCAGCGGCCATGGCTCACGGGCCCAGCCGCTCCGCGGCATGTGGGATCTTCCTGGACCGGGGCACGAACCCGTGTTCCCTGCATTGGCAGGCGGACTCTCAACCACTGTGCCACCAGAGAAACCCCTATCTTTAGTTTTTTGAGAAACTGCCAAACTGTTTTCCAAAGTGGTTGCAATATTTTACATTCCTACCAGCAACATAGTTCCATTTTCTTCACAACCTTGCCAGCAGTTGGTATGGTCTAAAGATATTATGTGTGTTTGACATTTCTGTATCCTCTTTGGTAAAGTGTCTGTTTGAATCTTTTTTCAGTTTTTAATGTCAATATTAATCTTACTTTGGAGAGTTCTTTTTATATTCTGGATACAATATCTTTGATATATAATTTGGACATACCTCTTTCAATTTGTAACTGGCCTTTTCATTCTCTTAATAGTGTCTTTCAAATAGGAGAAGTTAGTTTTGAGGAAGTTCAATTTATCAATTTTTTTTAATAATGGATTGTGCTATTGATTTCATACATAAGAAACCTTTGCTTAACCCAAGGTTACAAAAAATTTCTCCTATTTTTAAATAAGTGTTATAGTGTTAGGTTCTACATTTAGATTTATGATCTGTTTTCAGTTGATTTTTGTATATAATGTAAGGTTTGGATCAAAGATTGTTTTTTTATATGTATTTTCAATGGTTCCAGCACCATTGTTGAAAAGAAGGTCCTTTCTCCACTGAATTACATCTGCATATTTATCAAAAATCTGTTATTCATATATGTGTGGTCTATTTCTGGACTCTCCATTATGGTCCATTGATCTACTGATCTTTTGATCTAGCTTGACACCAATACCATGCTGTCATGATTATTGTAGCTTCAAAAATCTTAAAATCAGGTAATGTTAATCCTCCAAATTTCATCTTCTTTTTCAAAATTCTCTTAGCTATTTTAGGTCCCTGGCATTTCCATATGAATTTTAAAATGAGGTTATCAATTACTACAGATATTCTGGCTGGGACTCTAATATTTTGTTGAATCTATAGATCAATTTGGGGAAAATTGACATTTTAAACATGCAGTCTTTCAACACATGCACATCATATGTCTAATTTCTTTCAGTAATGCTTTCTGGTTTTCAATGACTTGTTTGCACAACTTTTGAAGATTTAATTCTAATTATTCCATAATATTTTTATTCTATTGTGAATAATATATTTTTAATATCAAGATAAATATATATAATTAAACTATTAAAATTAATAAGTTGTTTAGCACCATCAATACCCACAAAATATATATAAGAAAAAACAGTAGGAAAATAAAAATTAAAAATAAATTAGCTATATTAGCATAAAAAATATCAAATACCTAGGATGAATATAGGAAAAATGGGTAAGCCCTAAACTGAAACTAGAAAACATTGCTGAGAAAAATAAAATAACATTAAATGGAAAAATATACAATGTCCATGGATTGGAAGAGTCACTATTATTATGTTAAATGGAAGACAGGTCAATTCCTCCCAAGTTAATCTATATTTGATATTATCCTAGTCAAACCCTACAAGTTTTTTGATGGAAATTGACATATTCTGTAATAAAAATGGAGTTGCAAAGATCCTAGAATAGCCAAGACAATCTCAGAAAAGAATCAAGTTGGAGGACTTACACTATCACTAAGACTCGCTTTAATGCCATAGTAAGTACAACAGTGTGATACTGACAAAAGGATAGACAAATATACTATTGAAACACTGTGAAGAAAGAAGTCATCACATATGTGATCATCCAATTTACAACTGAGATACCACTGCAGTTTAGAAAGGAAGAGGATAGTCTTGTCAATAAGTTGTTTCATCACAACTGTAGAAAAATAAAACAAACATAAGAGAATATCTTTAGAGCATGAAGGGGGGCAAAGATTTTTAATCAGGGCACAGAAAGCACTAACCATAAAAGAAAAGATTCATAAAGTGAACTTTATTAAAATTAAGAACTTCTGTTCATCAAAAGACAACATTCACAAAGTAAAAAGGCAAGTTGCAGCCTAGGAGAAAATACTTGCAGCAAATATATCTCACAAAGAACTCATATCTATACTATACAAAGAAGCCTATGCACCCCCCCTCAAAACCCCAACAATTTAAAAATGAGTAGGAGTCCCAAAGAGGCACTTCACAAAAAAATAATATCTGTAATGGGCATTGAGCATCCTCAACGTCATCCATCATCAAAAAATGCAAATAAAATCATAATGGGTGTACCCCTACCAGAATGACTAAAATTAGAAGCACTGACAATAGTAAGGGTTGGCGAGGATGTGGAGCAGTTGGAAGTCTCATAGCTAGTGCATGTGCAAATTGGTATAACCACTTTGAAAACTTTTGGCAGCATTGCCAAATACTAAACATTTGTATGCCTTGTGACCCAGAAATGCCACATCTCAGTACAGACTCCACAAAAATCAGTGCTTGTGTACAAGAATGTTTATAACAATTTTATTCATAATAGCCCCAAAATGTAAACAAACCAAATGTTTTCAACAGTAGACTAGATTAATGAAATGTGGCATATCCATTTAGTAGGAAAATACACAGCACTGAAAAACAGCAAGGGAGGTTTTATACATATGTAAAATTTTATTGTGCTGTATATTTAAGATATCTGCACCTTTCAGTACATAAGTTATACCTCTATAAAAAAAACTAAATAAAAAGAAAAATGGGGGAAAAATCCTTGGTATATTCAAGCCTATCTTTGATATAGAATAAGAGACTATATATACCATACAGTTTTCAAATGTTTCCTTTATACCCTCTTAGTGTCCAATTTTTAAGATATATATAAAAACTAAGAACTTTGATATATCTGAGTTAGAATTCATTTGGTAATATATCAATATTTCCCAGAGTGCAGTTTGTTTTCTGTTTTCTATTCTAAACCAATCAATTTAGACTGAAATTTACAATTTTCTATTGTTGCTGAAACAACACTACTTTGGCACCTACTTAAATACTCATAGGAATTTTGGAAAATACATTATGGTGACTTCTGTACTCCATACTTCTTAAAAAGAAATAAAGGAATTGCTCTTACTCATTAAGAGAGGAAGAGTTGGAAGAGAGGGAGAATCATTGTAATTGTGACAGTAGACACAGCATATGAGAAAAGTCTAGAGTTTTCTAATTAAATGCCTAAGAAAGTATGGCCTATAGTCCAAAATGTAAAACAACATATGTAGGTAGAGGATTCTTTTGGGGTCCTTTGCAGTTCTGTGATTATGATTACACATTAATAATGCACATCTATTCATCTTTATTATTACCAAATATCTGTAAAACTATAAACAGGTGACAATTTTCCTACTGACCTTCTAAATTAGTTACATAACCCTCTGTCTGACCTAATGATATTCTTACCCTCCTCTATGGAACTTCCCCTATCTTCGTGTATTATTCATTTTTTTCTTTTCTTTCCTTTTTTCTTTCATTTATTTTCTTTCTTACTTTCTTCCTCTCTCTCTCTCTCTCTTTTTTTTTTTTTTTTTTTGCAGTACGTGGGCTCCTCACCATTGCGGCCTCTCCCGCCGCGGAGCACAGGCTCCGGACGCACAGGCTCAGCGGCCACAGCCCACGGGCCCAGCCGCTCCGCGGCACGCGGGATCCTCCCAGACCAGGGCACGAACCCGCGTCCCCCACATCGGCAGGCGGACTCCCAACCACTGCGCCACCAGGGAAGCCCCCTCTCTTTTTTTTAAACATGCACATAGATGAGTGAAAACTGGCAAGATCCAGTGAATAGGTGCTACATCAAGATAAAGCTTTTCCCCCAAAGGGCTTGAGGCCATCCAGGGATTCCTTGTTTGACAGAAGCATTGACAGCATAACTAAACAAACAAGAAGGTGTTCAGGGAAGCTGAAAGAGATCTTCAAAGAAATTCAGTGGGTGATTTTAAAATTTCTGTGTGGTATTATAGAGCTTAATGCAGAACATATCAAAACTTTGAAAAGGCAATGGTGGGGTCCTGAACTTCATAAGGCAGAATGATTCTCTACAAGAACAAAATAGAAGTCAAAGTGTCCTACATTTAGATGTGAACTACACTCATTGGGGAATACCAGCAAAACAATAATGCGAGGGCAAAACCTTCCTACACAGGTAAGTTCTTTCAACCACCAATCCTGGGCTGTCTAACTGTCAAGCACTTTGTCATAAAATATGACAGTAAATATGGTTCAGGAATTTTTTATAAGATTCATTTTTTCAAGTTCATGTTGTTCTAAGTGTTCTAAAAATAACTAATCCTCCAGTTTAAAATCTTTCAATGGAGCCACATTACTTACAAAGTAAGTTTAAATCCTTAGAAAGGCATTGGCATCCTTTGTAATTTCACTGCTGCCTGGTTTCACACATCACCTGCCATCACTCCTCCACCCTACCTGAGTCAATCTACACCATAGTTCTTGCTTTTAGTGTTTCATGCTCTTCCTGCCCCAGGACATTTGCAGATGCTACCCTTTCTGCCTAGAATGCCCTTCAATCTTCATGCCCTCTTATATTACTCAGGAGAAGCCCAGTAGCATCACACATTCTGTGATGCCTTCCTTGACTCTCACAGAATAAGCACCCCTACTCTGGACACTCAAAGTACCTGCTGGTAGTCTCTGTTATAACACATATAAATAATATTCTAATTGACTATGTTAGTATCTATCCATCTCCCCAGCTAGATATAAATTCCTTAAAAGCAGGACATCCTTGGGCTTCCCCGGTGGTGCAGTGGTTGGGAGTCCGCCTGCCAATGCAGGGGACACGGGTTCGTGCCCCGGTCTGGGAAGATCCCACATGCCGCGGAGCGGCTGGGCCCGTGAGCCATGACCACTGAGCCTGCGCATCCGGAGCCTGTGCTCCGCAACGGGAGAGGCCACAGCAGTGAGAGGCCCGCGTACCGCAACAGAACAAAACAAAAACAAACAAACAAAAAAAAAGCAGGACATCCTTTAGCTTATTTTGTATCTCCAGCATTCAATATAGTGACTAGTACAAAACTGGAATAAATAAAATACATTTTGTTGAATGATTGTTGAGTAAATTTATAACTTATAAAATAAATATGTTTGTAAGGTAGAAGAATTTCATAACTTTGGAGACATCAATATCAATAGGATTCTGGAAAAAGAAACTTTTTGCAAGGAATGAGAGAGAGTGAACAATACGGAAATATAGGCTGTGAGTAGAAATTTCTAGATTACAAGTTTCTTTTATATATACCCAAAAGAAACAAAACACATGTTCACACAAAATGTTGCAGACAGATGTTCACTGCAACATTATCCATGATAGTCAAAAGGCAGGATCAACTGAAATATCCATTAACTGATGAATGGGTTATTTTTTTAAGTGTTAATTCCACACAGTAGAATATTATCGGACAATAAAAAGGAATGAAATACTGATAATATGCTACAACATGGATGAATCTTGAAAACATTACATTAAGTGAAAGAAGTCAGTAAGAAAACATATATTGCATGATTGCATTTATAAGAAATGTCCAGCAAAGGCAAATTCGTAGAGAAAGAAAATAGGTTAATGACTACATAGGGCTAGGGAAGTTAGGGGTAAATGGGGAGTGACTGCTTATGGGCAGGGTGTTTCTTTTGGGAGTAATGGACTTGTTCTAAAATTGATTGTGGTGATGGCTACACATCTCTGAAAATATACATAAAAAACGCTTTAAAAATTGTACACTTTAAATGGGTGAAATGTATGATATGTTAATTATATATCAATAAAGCTGGGTTTTTTTGAAGAGTCTCAGTGAAATTCAATCTCTTTCAGATAAATATTTAGTCAATTTGAAGATCAAATTTTCATCCTTGAAATTGAGGAACATGGGTGCAGTGAGAAGCTTCTTCAAATTCTCAGCTGAGAAGGAGAAATATCTAGCACAGTGGCAACTTACTACAGTGGTTAAGAGCTACCTGAGTGAAAAGCCTTGTTCTTCCATTTACCAGCTATGCAATCTTGGGTCAATTGCTCATCCTCTGATGCCTTATTTACCATGCTGTAAGACGGTGGATAAAAACTGAACAGCCTTAAAGGACAGTGAGGATTTAAATATAACATCTCCTGTTATATAGAAAGCATTCCAACAATTCTCCTTAGGCCCCATTGACTTCCGTTGCAGTGGACGAAGCCCATCTTGTCTTTGAATGTTATGTCAGTCCCCACTGAGATGGGATTGGTCTGGTTTCGTGCCTTGGTGCTGACATCCATCACACTGACACCCTTGAACTTTACCACTACCTCCAGTGGTAGTGCCCCCATGAGGCCTTCACAACATTACTTCAGGCCTCTTGGCCCATCAGAATGTTTAGTACTTTCTTGCCCCTTGGCAGGGCTGATCATTCTCAAATGTTTTCTCAGCTCTGTGCTGTAGCAAGACAACTTCAAAACTTTTTTTTAATATAAGTTTATTCCACAGTGATCATTCCCTTAGCACTAAAACATATTTTCTATGGAATTATTTTGTACTTATATTTGATGGTTAATATGTGTACTTTATTGCCTTTATGACGGAATGATGCTTTGAATTATACCTGTAGAATTCTACCATGACACATAAATGCATTTGGAAGATGCATGTTGAAAGAATGTTGAAAATGCCAACAAATCATAATTTAAAGTAAGTCATCAAGAAATCTGAACTCACCAAACTATAAACTCATATTTATATTTCATGATGCCAAGCACATAATAGATTTTAAAAAAATATTTGTTGAAAATTTTATACAAATAGAAAGATTGAATTATCTTTCTATTCTCTCTACAGGAAATATTACAAAATTATTGTCATGGGAAGAGGTAATCAAATTATATGCAAATAAAGATATAGGAAAAAGTATTATAGAAGTGTGATAGGCAATTCATAGATGTATTGTTATTTTTAAGGATTTTATGATGGTGGTGGTATTTGTCAGCTTTTTAAATACATTTATAATCTTTTGAGATTCTTTTTTTCAATCTAAATATGTACCTACTTTTCAAAATAATTTTATAATTATTTCACGTTTCTCTTCCTAAAGAAGAACTCCAAAACTGAATAAGCTACAAACCCCACCAAACCTGAATCTACTTTGATAAGCAAAGTCAAGGATAAATAAGCTGAATTAATGGGCTAACTTCCTCCATTTTACTCCTCTCCTTCAAGCATCGATCAGAAGTTGCACCTTAAAAGTCTACAGTTTCTTAGACAAGGAATAATGTAGAGCAGTGGTGAAGATACCAAATAAGAAAAGAAGGATCATGTGGTCTGATTGTTGCATTGTCTGAAAAAGCATGAGCAAGGGAAACGTGTTAGTTCTGACTGGAAATTTGAAGAACAGTGGATAAGAAAGATAGTTGGGTGGAAATACTTCAGTGAGAAGATGAAATACTTATTTGTCCATTCTGGTCTCGATTCAGGCTTGCCGGAAATACGTTGTTAGTGCACACATAACTTCTTCTTGGATCTACAGCTTGTCCATTTCTTTGTGTCCTCTTGAATGCTGCCTGTGTTATGTTTAGTTTAGGGACGTATACAGCACCTTAGCCATGGGAAAGAGGTGTATCCATGGTACAAAATGCTGCAAGGCACCAGCAGAATATTAATAACACATCAAAGGGCAAAGCACTTTTAAATCCCAAGGGAAAATTCAAAGCAAAGAAAATTTACAAATTAAATTTAAAGGAGAAAAAAAGCATACACATAAAAGGTAGGGTTTGAAAAGGTAAAATAGGGTCTCATTAGAAGTCATTTAGAACAGTGAACTGTTTGAGGAATTTCCCTCCCTTGCCTTGTCATGCTCTGTTTTCTTTGAAAAGGCAGAGATGAGGTATGGTGCCAATGCGTTGTCTAGGAACCTAAATCTGGAAAAACTCTGAGAAGACAAGAGTAAAATAATTTAAATCAAAACCATTTAAGCCACTTGGGATAGTTCTTAGAATTTCTTAAGAGGAACGTTGGAAAATGGGAAAAGCAGAAGGGAAGCATTTTTTTCTTTCTCATCTCAATATGTGTATAAGTCTGGAGGTGTTGGTCATCTTGGCAAATTGGGGTATGGGACAGTCACACAACACTGTTGCCTATATATTAGACCACTGATTTTGCACACTATCCCATAAAATCTGTTAGCAGTTTTGAAAACATCACACTGAGAAGAGGCCACTTGATACTGATTAACTTTTTATGACCAAAGGTAATTTAGGAGCTTGGCTCCTAATTTTTACTTGAACCAGGAAAATTTTCAATGTAATTAGTCATTTTCTGCTTAGTTTTCTCATTTCTGCTTAGAATACTGATTTGTGATTCTAGGGGTATGATTTAAATAAGCAAGAGTTTCTTTGACTATGGTTGAAATGTACATAATCACATTGATATGACTAGAAGGTTTATAGCCATGTTTGCATTAGATAAATAATTGAATAGACATTAATCCTTTTCAAGTAGAACATTGAGCAATTACTCCTAATGGTTTTCCATCACAATTGCGGTAGATTATACTTTCCTAAAATGTTTGCACCAGTATGTTCCGTCCAACATATTTTCCTTACCTTGTAATGCTGGCACTCTTCCATTGAGAGATAGGGGGCTATATATCCCCTCTTAAAACTGGGTAGACCAGTGCCTACAGTGGAAGCAACGTTATGCGTCTTCTACGCTGCCATAAGAGGTGATGCAGCTTCCACCTAATCCTCTTGGGATGCTCATTCTTGGAACTTAGCCACTTAGTATTGTAAAGACACCAACTAGCCACATGGGAAGACCATGTGTCAGTGTTTCAGCGTCAGCCTTAGCTGAGGTCCCAGATGACAGCCACCATCTACAATGACGAGGCTTCAGATGATCCCAGGCCCCAGCCTTCCAGATGCCTCAGCTGATGCTGAGTGGAAGAGAGAAAACCTGTCCTCACCAACCCTACTCGTATTGCAGATTTATGAGCAAAAATAAATGGTGTCTTTGTTTTAAACCTATAAGTTTTGGGGTGATTTGATATGTAGCAACAGATAACCAGAATAATTATCAACCCAAAAATATTTCAAGGGGAGATAGCAATAAATACTGCCGTGTTTTAATAAAGACTTCACATACCTACAGACTGATAATTCATAAAAATATTAACTATAGTTAAAGTTAATGTTCAACACTATTGATTATGATCATTTGTATGACAAAGAATAAAAGTTTAAACAGTCTGTTTTAAGTGAGGCTTTGGTATTGTGGTAGGTTTGTTTTTTTTTTTTTTTTTGGTTACTAGCCACAATTCTGAAAACTGCCTCCTAGGTATTCCATGAATAATCACAAAAGATCTTTTTATTCCATTCCATTGATATTTTATACTAAAATAACTCAGGAAGGCTAGTGTAACAAGGACTTGATTTTCTAATTTAAAAATTTATGTTATGAAATTCTGTAGTCTCTACTCTTTAACATGTTGCCCAACACATTAATTTCCTGAAAAGTATTAAGGAACAAATATTTTATTCAAAGGTTTATGCTTTTTTTAAAAACCACAACTCAACAAAGAAACGTTTGATAAAATGTCCCCTTCCCAAGTAATTTAATATGGGTCATTTATGATTTTTTAAAAAAATATTATTACAATGTTATTACGTTTTAATTGTGCTGATAATTGATTCAAACTTATCTCAAGGACTTTTTGTTCCTTAAGTCATTTTTTGAATAGTGAAAGAGAAAGAGAGCAAGAAATTAAGCAAGTGACCACTACCCATGTCACTAAAATAGTCTTAATCAATTTCAATAAGTACACAACATTCTCTATAAGAATGTTTTTAAAACTTTAGTAAAACACTTAAGAATTAATTGTTCCCTAGCAGGCATTTAATTTTATTTTATTTTTAATTAATTAATTTATTTTTGGCTGCGTTGGGTCTTCGTTGCTGTGTGGGCTTTCTCTAGTTGCGGCGAGCGGAGGCTACTCTTTGTTGCGGTGCACAGGCTTCTCATTGTGGTGGCTTCTCTTGTTGTGGAGCACGGGCTCTAGGCGTGTGGGCTTCAGTGGTTGTAGCACACGGGCTCAGTAGTTGTGGCTCGCGGGTTCTAGAGCTCAGGCTCAGTAGTTGTGGCACACGGGCTTAGTTGCTCCATGGCATGTGGGATCCTCCTGGACCAGGACTTGAACCCATGTCCCCTGCATTGGCAGGGGGATTCCCAACCACTGTGCCACCAGGGAAGTCCAGTCAGGCGTTTTAGACCTGGCAAAAGGTGAGACAATGCTTTTCCCACACTCAGAACATATTAATGTACATACATTTGTTTTAATGTGCTGGTAAGTATAGGTAAGTCATAACCACTGATAGTCAATGAGGAAAAAAAAGAGAAAACAATAAAAAGTTTAAGAGGAAAATGATATTGGAAATTAGGATTCTTTTTTAAAAATCACAATTTGGCCAACAAGTCCAACAGGAAGAGCCAAACAGACTGGCCTTTATATTGGCCCCTCTTTCTTCTTCTCAGCTCTGGACCCAGGGCTGATGTAAGAAAATGAATACCACACTCTAGAAAAAAATGATTGAATAGCTTGGAACTAATTAGTCTAGAGAAGAGAAGACCAAAGGAAGTTACAACAGCTATTATGAAGTATATTAAGAACTTCCCTATAGGTAATGGAATCAATTGATTTTGTGTTGCCCTAGAAGGGTGGGCTTTACAAGGACGAAATTTCAGTTGACTACAAGGACAATTTAAACAAAGTTTTTCAGCAATGGAATGGAATGTCTTAAGAGATAGTTAATTTCCCATTATGGAGAACATCCTACCGAGAAAATTCTAGGATTATTTCTTCATTTGGTTAGAGATTGCACTAGTTGTCCTTTCAAAAGCTCATGCAACTCTGGTCTATGATTCAATTTTTAATCAAATAGTAAGCTAAGTCAAGAAATTATTTTAAGCAAATAATAGACTGAAAGAAAAGCATTGGGGAAGTAACAGAGGTATAAATGGGGAATTAGCAGAAAAAAAGAGAATGGAATAGGAAAAGACAAGATCAGTAAAGAAATTTAGACAGACATAATAAAGCATTCTAACTTCAGGACGATGGTTGGGACCTTGAACCAAAAATGCAACCAGAAGTTGACAGATTAACCAGAATAGGACGGGAACGATTCAGAAAGTCAATGTGATGCTTTAGAGGAGTTGATGACTGTTAAGACCCAGGGCCAAAGATAAGTCAGGCACTCAGTGACTTTGAAAATATAGCTGTTTAGGTGGGAAAAGCCCAGGAAGTGGGCTAAACCCATGACCATATATTTTTGCATAATATGTACCAAAGGGTTACATGGGGGGGAAGGAGGGAGGAAGGTGAGAAGTTGGGAGAAATGGATGGAAAAGGAGATGAGAGAAATTTGTGTGAAGGTAAGGGAGAGAACTTTCCAAAAGGCCTGCAGAACTTACACATAATGGTTTTATTTATCCGTCAAGCAAAGGGAATTATTTTCTGGAAAATAAGTAAAATCTAAGTCATTTACACACTTGTATTTGTTAAAGATTACACACTACTTCAGGAGGAAGGTGTGCTAATATCTCCACATCCTGGTCAAATTCCAAGTCAAATAATTTCATTTTCTCTACCTAAACTCTCTGCTGCTTATTTGAGGGAAGTCATGCTTCACTTCCTTAAAAGCTAATAAAACATGTCTGGAGTTGTTCACACCATTATACTATGTGGTAGAATGTGATTTTCAGATTTCTAAAAGTCCACAGATTCTTTATATCCCTCAAAAAAGATGCTTTAAATTTAGGTTGTTAATATTTTTCCCAACAATAACATTTTGGATCTTTATTTAGTAATATATATCTTTATTATGTTAGCAATATATGTTTACGGAACATCATGGTTAGGAATATAATTTAATATGATTATTTTTATATAGCAAGATGGCATCTTTCCTAAAATTACACGGTAGGAAGCAACTTCCAGCTTTTCTTATATTTTGCATGGTTCTCTTTGGAAGGCTCACCACAGAAATCCAAGCAAATATCAACTTCTGCTTGCTTCTTCACTCCACCTCTCAGTTGTCAGCCTTTCTGAATTCTCTTTTACATTAAGGCAAGACCTAACTTGGCTTGGTTATTGGAAAATCCTAGCATCATAGGAGGGTGCAAACTTGGCCCTAATCCAATAAACTTTCATGATAACACTCTTTCAGCTTCATTTTGGTTAATGAAAGATTACTCTGATAACCAGAAATAAAGGAACTACTTAACAATATGTCAGCTTACTATCTAGTTTGCTTCACATGTCTAAAGTGTAAAATTCTATCACCCATTGCTAGGATAAATGTCATATCTTGCAAAGACTAATCTTGTTCAACGGATGCACTTTTAAAATGTATAAATTTACTTGAAAACCAATCTGATAAGAAAAACATGCCTGCAGAAGGATGATTCAGTTGTATCCATGTACTTGTCACTCAGTACTCGCCCCCCCCAAAAAAATTATGTGATGGGGCTGGGTGGGTGTTAGAAGCATGCAAAGTCTTGATCATAGGAAAACATTAGCCACAAGATGAAAAGAAGAAACATTTATTTAAGTTCCAGGCAAAAAATTGTCTAATAAGTTTTTTCAGACTTTATTACATGAGTACAAAGAGACAAACTGTCATTTTGCCTGAAAAATTAGTAAATCTTTAGAAAGGTTTTATTTACTTTGGCCATTATCTTTATTTTAAAATTGAGATTAAACATTTTGCCCTGACTCATTCTCAAATGGTGTGCTTGAAGTTGGGACTATAATTCTTCTTTGCTTCAAACATTGTAGTCCATTTTGCATACTAGTAAGGAGGGAGAGCTCTCTTTTTTAAAAATTAATTAATTAACTATTTTGGCTGTGTTGGGTCTTCATTGCTGTGCGCAGGCTTTCTCTAGTTGTGGCGAGCGGGGGCTGCTCTTCGTTGCAGTACACGGGCTTCTCATTGCGGTGGCTTCTCTTGTTGCAGAGCATGGGCTCTAGGCATGCACACAGGCTCAGTAGTTGTAGCTCACAGGCTTTAGAGTGCAGGCTCAGTAGCTGTGGCACAGGGCTTAGCTGCTCAACAGCATGTGAGATCTTCCCAGACCAGGGCTTGAACGCGTGTCCTCTGCATTGGCAGGCGGATTCTTAACCACGGCACCACCAGCGAAGTCCAGGAGAGCTCTCTCGTAGAAAATGTGCTCTATCTCCCCTCTATTTCCCAGTTTCCCCTATTTTCTTGCCCCAGAGTCTTTACTTAGTTAGTTGTAAATACACTATAATTAATTTTATTTGTAGCAACCGTTGGTCAAGTCCAATAGCCAATAACTGAAAATGAGGGTGGTTTTCTATATATTCATTAATACTTTAATAGGGCACTTTACCTATGTCAAATTTCAAATGAGAAACTGATAGGGATAGAATAGGATAGTTATGCAGGTAGTTGTAGAAATCCCAGTAGGTGATTATAGATAGGGAAACCTAGGAAACTATGGGAGACCACTGTAAAACGATGATCGCTCAAGAAAGCTATCGGAACGTTGTGGAACGAAGCAGGCTTGCTTAACTATGAAGACATAAATAAAAGCATGAGACACGCTCCAGGTCATTAGGTGAAAGAAAAATGTTACCACTCTTCTACTGATTTGAATAAGCGCTATGACAGTCTGACGTCATAGGGTCAGACACTCTCCTGCCCAATACGAAGGAGGAGCTAGTGATGTAAGCCTGACGTCTACTCAGAGAAGGCGGTCTTTTCCCCTCCCCCACTTTCCTTTGATTATAAAATTTTAGCCCACTTCATCCTCGGGGCAGAGCCTCCTCGCCTGCCCGCTTGCATCTCTCACAAGCATCCTGTATTAATAAATCCACTTGCTTATCACTTTGCCTCTCGATGAATTCCTTCTGCGCTGAGACACAAAGAACCTGAGCCTCAGTAAGTCTAGTCACCAGGTGAGTGATTCTAATTAAAAGACCATGGGTTCAAGTCCCAATGTGCGGTACACGGTCTCAAAACTGTTCCTCTAAAATCTAATTAAACAAATCTAAGATAGGAACATTTTTAAAAGTTCACAAAGTCCAGCCCTAAAAAGCCACATTTTCCTAGTTATTTCAGCCAGCCCCTCCCTACCTCAGAAACAAGAGCTATGCATACATAGTCAAACAAGAGTATTATTATTGGACATATTGGTCAGGTTTCTGTACTATTCTCAGGGATGTAAAAAAAACTTTTTTTTTTTGGCTGCGCCACAGGGCATGTGGAATCTTAGTTCCCCTACCAGGGATTGAACCTGTGCCCGCTGCTTTGGAAGCACGGAATCTTAACCACTGGACCGCTAGGGAAGTCCCTAAATTTTTTTTTTAATTATAGTAAATTAGGATCTCTATCCTTACTTCATGAATGGATAATTAATTGCTCTTCACCTGACTTTTTCACTTGGCTTCTAACTTCAGGACGATGGTTGGGACCTTGAACCAAAAATGCAACCAGAAGTTGACAGATTAACCAGAATAGAACGGGAACGAATCAGAAAGTCAATGTGATGCTTTAGAGGAGTTGATGACTGTTAAGACCAGTGCCAAAGATAGGTCAGGCACTCAGTGACTTTGAAAATATAGCTATTTAGGTGGGAAAAGCCCAGGAAGTGGGCTAAACCCATGACCATATATTTTGGCATAATACATACCAAAGGGTTACATGGGGGGAAGGAGGGAGGAAGGTGAGAAGTTGACTACTTGACTTGACTTCACTTTACCATTTTACTATGACATGAGGTAGCAGGAATAAAAATTATCCTTCCTTCCTCGCCCCTCTTCCTCACCTCCTCCCTCCCTCCCTTCCTTCTTTCCTTCCTTCCTTCATTTCTTTCTTCCTCTAATTAAGAACTTAGGAATTTAAATAAAGCACTTGTTTTTTTTCACTTTTTAATATTTTTTGTTTGGTTGGTTATTGTGTGTTTGTGCTTATTTCTTTTATCTTTTTATTTTCTTTTTTGACTGTCTTTTTTTTCTTTTTCTTTTTCTTTTTTTTTTTTTTTGCCTGTGTCGGGTCTTAGTTGCAGCACATGGGATCTTTGTTGCAGCATGTAGAATCTTTTGTTGCAGCGCACAGGCTTCTCTCTAGTTGTGGAGTGCAGGTTTTTCTCTCCTCTAGTTGTGGCACACAGGCTCCAGAGCACGTGGGCTCTGTAGTTTGTGGCACACAGGCTCTCTAGTTGAAGCACGCGAGCCCAGTAACTGTAGCACACGGGCTCAGTTGCGGCATGTGGGATCTTAGTTCTCCGACCAGGAATCATACCCACATCCCCTGCATTGGAAGGTGGATTCTTTACCAATGGACCACCAGGGAAATCCCTATTTCTTTTGTCTAATTAGAAATTTGATTATATAGACCTGTGGAAAAACTCATGTTATTTTTATTTTTATCTTTATAGAATAACATCTCACCTCTCACATCTTTAAGAATTTTATTAGAAAAATTCACATACAAATAAATAGCTTTCTATTCCTATGTTCATTTAAAGTGCAAACATAAAAATTATAAGTGAATTAGATGCAAGGCTTTTTAAATTCCATTTTAAAGAACTGAGCAAATAATGATGATGTTTTACATTTGAGTGTTTTAGGTAAAGCCAAAGCATGACAACACCTGATTTCCTCTTTGAGGTCCTGAACCTCTACTGCTTTCATGAACCATCAAATGTTAGTATTGTCTCAAATTTTTCTACTATTGACTGAATATGAGTCAATGTATTATTTCTTTTTAGGGGTTGAGAACTTTATACTTTAAACTGGGCTTCCTAAAACCAGCATGCCTAAACCTGAAACTATTAAGTGCCTAGTCGTTGGGATCTTGGTCACCAGAAAAATCAGTGAGGTTCAATATTGGGAAAAGGGAAAACACATTCACTCAGACATTTTTCATTCATTTGGTGAACACCTACTATATGATAAGCCTTTCATTAGAAACCAGACATACAAACTGAAAAAGAAAAGATAATATAAAACTGTAGGAGAGTCCAATCTAGAGAAAGTAATACTGTCATTGAATCTGAACTATTCTCGACCTGGAATCCTCTTTCTCCATTCCCCTTTCTCTTGACTCCTCACTTGCTCCACATTCCTCCTTCATTCCATCCCACTTTACATCCCTTGTTCAACTCCTATTCCTCTTTCAGGGTTTCAACTCAAACCTTGCTCCTTGGACACAAGGAAGATCTTCTCTAACTCCATAGGCATAGGTACATGGGCTATAAACTAACAATTTTTTCCTTATAATAAAACCCAACAATTTTATTATACCACTTGCTTAATGTCTATCTTTGGACATTTAAAGCAGGGAACATCCTGATTTTTTTTTTTTTTTTTGCTACTATATCCTTAATACCCTGCACATTTCCAGGCTCATGGTAAGTGCTCAATAAATACTTTTAAATGAACAAATGAATGAAAAGATGCAGTTCAACATTTATAAAGAAAAAAAGTATTAATTTAACAAATAAGTTGAGTAAAATAAAAAAATAGTTTTTAAAGCAAAGATTAAAACATGATAAGGGCTTCTGTTGTGGTTCAGTGTTTAAGAATCCAGCTGCCAATGCAGGGAACACGGGTTCAAGCCCTGGTCCATGAAGATCCCACGTGCCGTGGAGCAACTAAGCCCATGCACCACAACTACTGAGCCCGAGTGTCACAACTACTGAAGCACGCATGCCTAGAGCCCATGCTCCTCAGCAAAAGAAGCCACCACAATGAGAAGCCTGCACACCAAAACGAAGAGTAGCCCCCACTCGCCGCAACTAGAGAAAGCACGCACGCAGCAACGAAGACCCAACACAGCCAAAAATAAAAAAGAAATAAAAATCCTTCAATTTTTTTAAAAAAAGATTAAAACATGATAGTACTGCGACTTCAGCACTATAACTTTCTGCTGTTCAGAGTCCATATGCACTTTCAAGTCTTTCAACAGAACGTTACACTAAGCTCTACAACTCCATCTTTATTACCTTCTGATTTCTAGTTCTAAATTATAGAACCATCAAATTATCTTGGAAAGTATGCACACATATTCACTTTTTTTTTTTTGCTAAATGAAAATTCTTAGTAATGAAATAAAAATGTACATCTCTGTATATGTATTCAAGACCAAAAAAAAAAATTAGTGTTTTATTAATGCTGTGGAATGCCTCTTTTCCTGGTGCCTAACATAATACATTGACTTCTAATGCTGTCAGAAGTCCAGTTGAGGTCACTAATATTCAAGAGCAATGATCAAAACTGTGTGTGCCGATTATAAAGGGTTTCAGCCCCAAACCCACCTTTTATACTTGGGTTTGTGTTACTGGGGCTGAGACTCTGCAAAGCACATTCCTCCTTTGCCATCTGAATCCCTGCTGGGCTCAACCAGCAGAAGATGTTAGAGGAAGGCAGGAAAGCTGGGGCTGAAGAAAGGGCTTGCCCCTTCCTGTCGGCTTCCTATTTCATTGGTGTTGTCTCAGCAAAGGTCTCTCATCCTGGCAGAGGCAATGATTCATCTCCTGTCAGCCTTGTGATGTCCCACACTGGTACAACCAGGGCCCAGTCAGGAAAACAAAAACAACGCCAAGTTAATGAAATGAAAGATCAAATACGTATTAGAAAACTGAAAAAGCAAAAGGGGGACACTGAGGTAAAACAGATAAGCAATCCCAGGGAGCAGCTGCCACCCAAAGGCTAAAAGAAAGAAGGAGGAGTTATCAGAACCTGGAAGCCTCGGACATCCCTGGTGGTCCAGTTGTTAAGACTCTGCGCTTCCAACGCAGGGGGCGCAGGTTCAATCCCTGCTCTGGGGACTAAGATACCACATGTCATGTGGTGCTGCCAAAAGATTTAAAAGAAAAAAAAGAACCTGGAAGCCTAGAGGAAGGACCCAGCAAAGCCTCTGAGGAGGAGCCATGGCTTGTTGGTACTGAAACCCCAGGAACTCAGAGGAAGAGGTTCATGGAACTGGGACTTAGCCCTGAAGTTGGAGGTGCTGCCTGGCTGGTACAACATGTAGAAGAAAAAAAACTCAGTTTGAGCCTAGACTATGTCCATTATCATGATTCAGGGATATCTAAGTATCTTTACTGAGCTTTTGAGATTTGCCTAAGAGAAGTTAATTTATATCAGTTGATATATTTGTTAGTTTGCTTCTTTGTCTATTTCTTTGTTTTGGCTCAAGGAGGAGGAAATAGCTTTTAATGATCAAGTGCCTATAGAGAGAGATTAGAGAATAAAGAGTATGGATGGCACTCAAGTCCCAGCTTGATCTCTTTGACAAATTTGGAATCCTATAAGGAGAGAGAGAAAATGTAAACAGGCGTAAGAGATCATATCCATGAAGTCTTCATAAAACACAAGGCACGGGCTTCCCTGGTGGCGCAGTGGTTGAGAGTCCGCCTGCCGATTCAGGGGATGCGGGTTCATGCCCCGGTCCGGGAGGATCCCACATGCCGCGGAGCGGCTGGGCCCATGAGCCATGGCCGCTGAGCCTGCGCGTCCGGAGCCTATGCTCCACAACGGTAGAGGCCACAACAGTGAGAGGCCCATGTACCGCAAAAAGAAAAAAAAAAAACACACAAGGCACTAGGGATACCTCTTAGATTTCCACATGACAAAGTGTATCACAAACTGCAGGGAATGAGTGCTCTGCACCCCAGTTTCTGGCAAAAATACAGTGCCACATTGGCGTGATAAGAGCTAAATTACATATGGTGGTGTTCAGCACACAGTGGACCACTGCAATGCTGAAAATCAGAAAATGCATGTGTCTAATAGGGAACAAGTTAAAGATGTAACTCAGAAGAGAAGTTCTTCCACAAATCTTAGATTCTTCCCTCATTATTCTCTACTGTACAAACAGCTTTTGAAGTAACATTTTGATATCTCAGCAAGGCATTCATTAAAGAGCTATTGATATTTTCAGTTTAAAGCACAAACTCTTGTATGAGATTCAGAAACCTTTGTAGGTTCCCATTGATAATATATATCCCTGGTGTGAAATTTTGATGCAGTTAAAATGTGCCAATTAACTTAGACATTACTAATTATATGAAACGTGGGAAACACAAATCACAAATATTTAAGCTAATTTAGGATATGCTTTATTTTGGGGGGCCTTTCTCTCACTTAGTCTCTCATATAAAGAACCCCAAAAGTCAGGAGCTTCTGTGCATTAAGCATATGTTTTACTATGAAAAGTAGTGTGCTAAGATGTTTGAAATGGAACATGGAAGCTGTGCCTCCAAATTCTAACCATGAATTTCCTTTAGAACCCTTTAATCTTAAATTAGACGAAGAAAGCCTTTACAGATGCTTTTCATAGTGTTTTCTTCAGAATTTTTATTAATTTAAAGAACATTAAATGTCTAATCATGCTTTGGGGTATACACAAAAAGATATCAAATGCAACAGAACATTTTAAAACATTCTGAAACATCACCATTCCATATGCTGGAGGGCATATTGCAGAATTACAGTGAATTCTTGGGATCGTGGTTTCACTGTAACACTTTTTATACTAACAATGGTATTTAAGCAGACAATCTGTTCAAGACTTCTGCTTGCCCAATTATTTACACTCTAAGTCTAATGCAAGCCTGACACATTTATTTCTGTGAACAGCAAGTATTTTGCTATAGAAAGAAGGTGTTTGTAAGCATTGCCACATGGTTCTAGGGATGTCTGAGTACAGTAAGAAAGTCATTTTTTTAAATTAGAAAACAAAGGCAATGTATAGGCTAGAAAGAAGCAGTGCTGATTTTTGCTGTTTAAAAATGTCTTAGGAATTTTTACATTGCTTTTAACTTAAGACACAGAAGACGTATAGTATAAAAAGTAATTCATTTTTTACATAATAAAAACTTTCCGCCTGAGGTTGAAAGTATACCTCAACCCATAGGCATACACACATGTGCACACACACACACACACAGCCCCTCAGCAAAGGTCAAAAGATTTACTAGTTAAAGGCATTTAAGGAAATCTCTAATTCCTAACTGATCACTAAGCTACCTGAGCAGAGACTTTATTGGCCACACCCAACAAAACATAGAGATCTTATAGAATTAGTTTGGAAAGTCACTAAATAAACAGACAGCAATAGCAAAAACAACAAATCCTTGGATTTCTAGATTTCCAGAGTGGCCTTGTTATATTATTTTAAATGTCCAATTTTCAACATAAAAATTACAATACACACAAAGAAACAGGAAAGTATGGCTATTCCAGGAAAAAGGTAGTAAATAAAAATTGTCCTGAAGAAACACAGACTTCGGATTGCCTAGATAAAGACTTAGATCAGCTATTACATATATGTTTAAAGAACTAAAGGAACCCATACTAAAGAATTACAGAAGAGTGTGAGAATGATGTTTCATCAAATAAAGAATATCAACAAAGAAGTAGAAATTATAATATATAAACCAAATGAAAGTTCTGGAGTTGATAATTACAAAAACCAAAATAAAAATTTCACCAGAAGGGCTCAATATCAAATTAGAACTGACAGAAGAAAGAATCAATGAACTTGAAGATAAATAGATTAAGATTATCCAGCCTAAAGAGCAGGGAAGTTGAGAGAATGAAAAAAAAATAAACAGAAACTTAGAGACCTGTGTGACAACATCAGTTGTACCAAGATAAATATAGTGGAAGTCCCAGAAGGAAAGGAGACAGAGAAAGAAGCAGGAGGAATATTTGAACAAATAATTATTTAAAACTTTCCAAATTTGATGAAAAACATTAATCTGCACATTCGAAAAACTCAGTAGATCCCAAATGTGATAAACTCAAAGAGATCAAGACCTAGACAAATCATTGCCAAACTGTAGAAAAGCAAAGATAAAGAATCTTGGAAAACCAAGAGAAATGTGACTCAACATGTACAAAGGATCCTCAGTAACTATAAGATTCTGACCTCTAATCAGAATCTAATAAGGCCAGAAGGCAGTGTGATAACATATTCAAACACTGAAAGAAAAAGACGGTCAAACAAGAATTTTATGTCCAGCCAGAAATGAAGAGGGGGAACTTCCCTGGTGGTCCAGTGGGTATGACTCCATGGTCCCAATACAGGGGGCCTGGTTCAATCCCTGGTCAGGAAACTAGATCCTGCATGCATGTGGCAACTAAGAGTTCACATGCCACAAATAAGAGCCTGCATGCCACCACTAAAAGATACTGCATGCCTCAACAAAGATCCCATGTGCTGCAACTAAGACCCAGCGCAGCCAAAATAAATAAATAAATAAACAATTTTTTTTAATGAAGAGGAAATTAAGACATTAAAAAATAAACAAAATACAAAAAATATTAAATGTAGGCTTTCAAGCTGAAATGAAAGAACACTAGATAATAATTTGAATCCACATGAAGCAGTAAAAACACCAGTAATGAAAAATATACAGGTCAATATAAAAGACTACATGCATGTATTTTTTTGGGTAATTCTTTTCTTCTCCTATTTGATTTAAAGGACAACTGTATAAACAACAATCATATGACTGTATCGATGGGCTTATAATCTATAAAGATGTAATTACTATGACAACACTAACACAATGGAGAGGGACGAAGCAGAGCAATATTGGAGCAAAATGTTTGCATACTATTGAAATTGTCACTCAATACAAATAGATGGTCTTAAAACTTACATGTTAACAATAATCCCAAGGAAACCACTAAAGAAATAACAAATATTTATATATATGTATGTATATATACACAACAAGGGAATTAAAATCTTAACACAAGACTATACCAATTTAACATAAAGGCAGGTGATTATTATCAAATTTCATTCAACTCTTTGGCTTAATGTGGTAAAATTAAACCACTGAGTTCTTATTTGTCAAGATGACCATAAAATTTATCATGGAAATCAAAGCAGTTTTGAGAGTAACACAGGACATTGTTAATAATTATGTCAGGACAAAAGGCATAAATAGGAAATGTCTCTGGTTAATCGGTATGTAAGATCACCCTACTTCCCTACTTTTTTTTTTTTTTTGCGGTACGCAGGCCTCTCACTGTTGTGGCCTCTGCCATTGCAGAGCACAGGCTCCGGACGCGCAGGCTCAGCGGCCATGGCTCACGGGCCCAGCCGCTCCGCGACATGTGGGATCTTCCCAGATCGGAGCACGAACCCGTGTCCCCTGCATCAGGCAGGTGGACGCTCAACCACTGCTCCACCAGGGAAGCCCTACAGTAATAATTGTATTGAGTATTTTCATTTATTTGATTAGCATAGGCAGCTAATTTCAATAAGTGTAATGGCTTAGAATGAATATTTCCTTCAATCTTTTGCAGGTTTTATTTACAGTTGCTCAACCCTTCATCTATTCAGAGGGAAGATGCCAAATAAATGTTTACTGAAAATCAATACGTTTTAACTGTGATGTAATAGCCATGAAAACGTCCTAATTAGAAGTAGTATTTATAGTATTAGTCAAATATAGAAAACCATAATTTTATGAAGAGTGGAAAAAATAAATGAATGGGGCTTCCCTGGTGGCGCAGTGGTTGAGAGTCTGCCTAACGATGCAGGGGACACGGGTTCGTGCCCCGGTCTGGGAGGATCCCGCGCGCAGAGGAGCGGCTGGGCCCGTGAGCCATGGCCGCTGGGCCTGCGCGTCCGGAGCCTGTGCTCCGCGGCGGGAGAGGCCACAGCAGTGAGAGGCCACAGCGGTGAGAGGCCCGCATATAGCAAAAAAAAAAATAAAAAACAAAAAATATATGTATGAATGAATAAATAAATGGATGGATAGATAGACAGATAGTAGTTTCTGAAATTCAGTCTTCACTCTAACCAACCTGCTGAGAATTGAATTCATGCTGCAAATTTAAAGCATGGACCGAAAAAAAAAAAAAATCAAAATTAATGAAAAATCTTGTAAACTTGGTGGAGATGCTGCAATCATCAAAATAAGTAGCAGTAAAATCACTGTAACTTAGAGCTGCCTTTTACTAAAAATTATACGTAGGAAATATTTCATCAAGAAAATCCCAAGAAAGAAAAAGAATCTATGTGATAGACTTTGGGTTGTCAAAGCAAAAATTACCCATGATAAATAAGAGGTGGAGGATGATAATTACAATCCATTTTTAAAAATAAATTTATTTATTTTATTAAATTTATTTTTGGCTGTTTTTGTTGCTGAGCGGTCTTTCTCTAGTGGTGGCGAGGAGGCGCTACTCTTCGTTGTGGTGCACTGGCTTTTTATTGTGGTGGCCTCTCTAGTTGCGGAGCACGGGCTCTAGGCACGCAGGCTTCAGTAGTCGTGGCGCACAGGTTTAGTTGCTCCGTGGCATGTGGGATGTACCTGGACCAGGGCTCGAACCCGTGTCCCCTGCATTGGCAGGTGGATTCTTAACCACTGCACCACCAGGGAAGCCCACAACCCATTTTTTTAGAACAGTGACATTGGTATACGTCTTTGAGTCAAAGCTGGGACTCCTCTTCCCCTACAAATAGATAAGGTAGGCTGTAAAATTACCTCCAGTTAAGCTCTCGGCTTAGGGCTGGGGCTTAATTTCAGAAGATTTGCTTTACACTACCTTGGGGCCTGTAGGGGAGCCCCTCAGCAGAGGGGTGTCTGGGGTGGAGCATGCTGATTTGACATCCCTGGCACATCCACGTCTACAGACAGACAAAAATGCTTCTGTGGATTGACTCTAAGGATGGCCTGCTCAAGATCGCCTAATTCAGGCTGACGTTTTAATGTGTTTTGCATATGCAATTATATGGTAGAGAGACAAAGTCACCTGCTTTCACTTTGCTTTCACAGAGGTAGTTCTCTTAATGCATTTTCTCTTTTTGTTTATGTAATAATTTACCTGGATTGGCTGGGTTCTAAATTCATTATGATTTTGGCAAAGTTTCTGAACTTTGTGTTTCTATATTACACACCTTGTGTCTGTTACTATTGTTGTGGTTCTACACTCTGGACTTTAAAGTCTCAAAGATAATCACGGTAAGTCAACACCAGTGGCTCTGTTTAAAATATTCCATCAACAGGAACTCAGCACAGAAACCTTCCCTTGAACACCCCAGGCTCTCAGAAACCCTTAAAGATTTTTATATTTAAAAGATGTGTTAAAAAAAAAAACACACCTATTTTTACTTAACTTCAGCAGCATTTGAAAGAAGATAAGGAAATTTACTCTGGACTCCATCACTTGAATAGTATGGTTACATCATTGTTAAAACTAGGAAAAATTAGTCTGAGATTTAGAAAGAGCAACTAAATAATTTATTCCAAATTCTTACCCATAATGACTAGAGTATGCAGAAAAAAAGGAGAGAAACAAAAATACTGTTTTAACATAGTAGAAAGAGTGTAGGCTTTAGAGCCACATATAGCCACACTCCCTGCATAAGTGCATTTTGTGAAGCTATTTAATATCATTACGCTTCAGTTTCCTTATCTATGGAACGGAGATGATACCTCCTCCGTGGCATTTCTGTGAGGATTACAGCATGATAGGTGAACTCTAATAATTGGCACTCAGTATACACTCAATATATGGATGCTGTTAGTATTAGGAGGGGCTCTTTCTGCTCATGGTATAGACAATGGTTAAGAGCTGGATCAGGGTATTTATAATGATTCCGTGGAAAAACTGTGTTCTGTGGTGATGTCATGGATATAGGAATTAAGACAGAACTTTATAAACATTTTATGAGACTCAATGAGAAAGAAAGAGCTGCGAGTGTTGAGGGCTAAGTGTCAGGACAGCAATGGTTAAATTAATGCAGTGCCTGATGGCTGAGCACACCTATCTTCTTCCCCTTCCCAGCCCATAAATCTTAGACTACTGTGTGAGCTTTGTACCTTCCCACATGAGGCAACTAAGATCTCCCACCACAGGTCCCAGTTGGCATGTCTACCAATGACTCTCACCAAATAATACTTGTGTCCTGCCTACCTTCCACACCTCCTAGCCCTTTCACCACCAAAAAAATATATATTATGATTATGTTTTCTTTTTTTCAGCAAAATATTCTGACATTCTGCATACAATTGCATTCCAAACCTAAGTTCCGCTACTTTAACAATGATAGCATGTGTGTGTGTGTGTGTGTGTGTGTGTGTGTGTGTGTGTGTGTGTTTCCTTGAGGGAATTTTACCTCTATAAACCATATGGCAAAGGGACAAGACAGAACATGAGTCACAGTGCACATGGGAACAAACAGCCAGACATGAAGACAGACGGCGTCACAACAACTCAAGAAGCTAGCAGTTTCTGGGCTTCTAAAGTAGAAAAAATTTTTTTTTTAACTAGGCAAACCACAGCTACCTGTGTGGTTGGTGTGTACCTAAAGGCCATGGCTTTCCTATCATCTGATCTCACACAGAGCTGGAGTGCTTCCAGTGAGCAGGTGCCAACGGTCCCTGAAAGCCAGTTTTTAAGAGACCAAAGAGGGGTCAGAAAGACACCTCCAGCTGTTGTCTCAGAGTGATACGCTTTTGAAATCGAAAGAAACCCAGGTTTCCCGAGAAATTGCTATCAAGGTTGAACAGAGATTCTAGTACACAAGCAGGCAATTTACCTACCATTTATCTTTATTGAGCACCTTCTTTGTACTGCACCTCCCCATCTTTGTCTGTTTAAATCCGGCTGTTTCTTTAAATCTCAAGGAATCATCATTTAGTACGGACTTTCCTTCCTCCCCTGAAGAGTTCAAATCCTCCTTTTATACACGCTGGAAATATTATTTATCTCTCCTTCACAGCTCTTACTACAGCTGAGTTTTACACTTATATTCTTCTTGGATTAACATCAGTCTCCTCCACCAGTTGTAAGCACCTTGGGAGCAAGGGACCGTCCCTGACTTTGGTCACCTCCATGTACATCCACAGTGTGTAACAGGCACTCAGTATAAATTTGTTAACGATTGAGGATCCTTTTGTTGCCTGCAGTCTTACATACTCTTAAGGTAATAGCTCAGCTGACCTAGCGTGGAGTCAGCTGGGATAAAGTGAGTAAATATTGAGAGACAGTGTGTATTTCTTTCTTTGGGAGACAGAAATCACCCACACCAGTGGTGAGCTGGTAGGCCAGCTCCCAATAAATAAACAAACAAACAACTGAACCTGATTTGCATTGTTTGCCATTTTCCATGGTATAAAGACTCCTACCATATCCAATTTCAGGTTACCATCAGGAAGTCATTGAAGCTAAGTTGGGAAGAAATGTACACAATCAGTTCTCACGAGCCAGTCTGAACCAGCACCAGCCTACTGCTGCCTCACACCCAGGGATACTCTTGATATTCTTAAATATTGCATTGTTGCTATGGTTTATCATATCTGTAGACAAAAGAGCAACCTACAATAACTTCTGTCCTCTGGTAGCATGTAATTAGAGAGCTCATGAAACACAGTCACATGCAAATGATTCACCAGGAAAAGCCAGCGCCATTAGGAATGGCATATTAATTTTTTAATCTGTGTAGGATTGAAAATATAGTTAAGATGCTGTGTGATGGAACATAAATTCACATTTGCACTCTGGGGAAATAGTGACTTGGGAACACGGATTCTCATTTTAGAATGTTGCTAATTTGATACTAGGAAAATAATGTTTACTCTATAAACAGGCTCTGTGGGCCTCAATAGATGGGAGCAATAGATGGAAATATTGAAAGGGGAATTGAAAATTTACATAAACTGGTCATCTGTTTCACATTTCTTATTTATTTATGCACTATCTAGCCAGCTACTTCTCTTTAGGTTTTGGTAGTGCTTAATATTTTACTTTTAAGTCGCATATTTAAGCTAACATTTATTGAGTGATCACATGTGTTGAGAAAATCTATAGGAGCTAGGGCTTTAGATCAAAAACTTTGTTAGTTTTAACCACCTACAACTCTCACACGTATATGACTGAAAATTAACACTGATTTTTGCTAAATAAAAGTAGCAGAAACCAATTATCTAAATAATTATTATTTTCTTAAAAGCAGTTGTCTTGCCTATGTATTGTAATATTTCTAAAATCTACCAGAGCCTCTGGAGCTTTCAATAGCCTCCACCTTAGCAAATCTTTGATATTGGAGGAGGAATGATTACTGTAGTTAATAACATATGGAGCCAAGTCCAGGCTATATGTTGGTGAGTGGTAACATGGGGAACACTGTTGGGAACAAACAAGGCCCAGCTCCCAGTAATGGGCTATATGCCTCCTGGACACACTCTGAGGATTAACTGTGATATGCTGACACACGTTGAAGCCTCTAACACAGTTTTGGCCCAGGTAGGTACTCAGAAAGCCTCCATTTAATTAACTATAAACAAATATGTGAAACAAGACCTCTGTAAAAGATCTTAAGGTTGAGAACATATTTTATAAGAGGCCCAAGATTGAAGCCGTAAATGGGGGCAGATATGACAATAGAGTCTTTGATGTTGATAGAAAGTCAAACTGGAAAATATTCATCTTTCAGAAGCTCAAATCCACCCACACTGGAAATTGTCACTAACGTACTCTTGCCCAGGAATAACACGTACTCCGACTTATAAAGCTAGTCTTGTTCTTTTACTCTTATATAGAAAGAGGTCAAGAAGCAAAGAGAGGACAATTTATAGTTTTAACAAAGCCAGTTTTATATACATTTGGAACTTAACTGGGCAAAAAATGCTGAGCTAATTTAGACACTAAAAAAGTGGGAAGTTATGTGGCTCAGATTATTTTTTTAATGCTGAATATTTTTTTAAAGATTTATTTATTTATTATTTTTTTATTTATTTATTTTTGGCTGCATCAGGCCTTAGTTGTGGCACCCCGGATCTTCGCTGACGCATACAAGATCTTTCGTTGTGGCACACGGGCTCTCCGTTGCAGTATGTGGGCTGTTCTCTTATTGTGGCGTGTGGGTTTTCTCTAGCTGTGGAGCGCAGGCTCCAGGGTGCGTGGGTTCTGTAGTTGTGGCACGCGAGTTCCAGAGCACGTGGGCTCTGTAGTTTGCGGCACTCAGACTCTCTAGTTGAGGCGTGCAAGTTCAGTAGTGTGGTGCTTGGGCTTAATTGCCCCATGGCATGTGGGATCTTAGTTCCCTGACCAGGGATCGAACCCACGTCCCCTGCATTGTAAGATGAATTCTTTACCACTGGACCACCAGGGAAGTCCCATGTGGCTCAGGTTTTGCACAGTCTAGAAAATCATTATCCTTCTGATATTCTAAATCTCTATCAGGAAAGCCTCTTGGCACTGAAATATCTTATATCCATTCTGGCAGACTGGACAATTTCCCCTTCACCTAGTTGCATTGCTTGGCTTGTGATAAAATCTCCTGCATACATCTCAATAATAAAACATAATATAGTTGCACCTGCTTTGTGATAACTTCCTTTTGGGGGTGCTATAAAGTATTTGTTGTTGCTTTGCAAGAAATATAGAGCTGTGGTCATTTCTCAAAAGACAAATTTTTGCTTTACCCAGTGTGGTAAGCAGAATAATAATTTTCATGGACATCCAAGTCCTAATTCCTGGAAGCTATGACTATGTTAGATTACACGGAAACAAAGGGGACTTTACAGATCTAAAGATTAAGAAGTGGGCTTCCCTGGTGGCGCAGTGGTTGAGAGTCCGCCTGCCGATGCAGGGAACACGGGTTCATGTCCCGGTCCAGGAAGATCCCACATGCCGCGGAGCGGCTAGGCCCGTGAGCCATGGCCGCTGAGCCTGTGCGTCCGGAGCCTGTGCTCCGCAATGGGAGAGGCCACAGCAGTGAGAGGCCCGCGTACCGCAAAAAAAAAAAAAAAATTAAGAAGTAAAAGTGTAAAGATTAAGGTTAAGAAGTAAAAGTGTAAAGATTAAGGTTAAGGACCTTGAGATGAGGCGATTATCCCAGCCTATGTAGGTAGACCCAACCTACTCACGTAAGTCTTTAAAAGCAGAGAACATTTCCCAGCTAAGGTCAGGCTCAGAGGGAGATGTGAATATAGAAGGTTAGAGAGATGTGATTTGAGGAATCAACCCGCTGTTGCTGGCATTGAAGATGGGGGAAGAGGCCCAGAAGCCAAGGAATGGGAGCGGCCCCAGGAAGCTGGAAACAGCTTCTCCCCTACAGTCTCCAGAAAGGAATTCAGCCCAGCCAACATCTTAATTTCAGCCTTGTGAAACCTGTGTCAGAGTTATGATCTATAGAACCATAAGATAATAAACACATGTTGTTTTAGGCCACTAAATTTGTGTAAACTTGTTATGCAAGTAGTAGAAAACTAATACAACAAATATCAAAGGTAGGCCCCACTGCCTTCTTTAAATGCCTTTTTTTGTAAACAGTCACTTTTAATTTCAATGCCAAATAATAGTTTCAAATTTCGATGCCAAATAATACTCTTTTAAAAGACATCTTATATGACAATTAAACTCAATACATGTAGTATCAACATGCATGTAATTAAATTGAATCGACCAGAACATAAACAGCTATGACAAGTTTATACATGCTTAGGCCAGGACATTACAACTGCCACCCCATTGACAAAGGCTATATCATTGTAAAATGCATCCCAATTTCAAAAATGTTGAAATGTAAACAAATAGAATCTCTACAATATGGAAGATACGGCCCATGCTTTCGAGTTCTTCACATCCCCACCGCTCCCCACCGCCAGCTCCATGTGCTCAGAGGCATTACTTGCCTGGGGCCTAGGGACCCTGGTTTAACCTCTCAGTTTCCTCTTTTGTAGACAGGAAAAATGATATCCACTCCATAGGTTCATCATAAGGGTGATGGGTGAAATAACATCATAAATGTGAAGAACGGTGGATATTACCGAATATCATGCAGATGACCAATATGCTCTCAGTCTTCTTGTCACCAGACCAGACTCCTTCATTTTTCTCTTTGCCCTCTCCTCAGTTCATGTCCAATAGGTCCTGAGGTCTTTCCATCTATTTTTTCCTTTTCCACTGCCCATTCCACATGTTAATGCTTAATTATTTTAATGGCTTCCTAATAGTTCTAACTCGAGCTGCTGTTTCTTTTTTCTTTAGTAGGTTTTACAAAAACAAAGTCTTATCTCTGTCTGTCTTTCTTGACAGGCAATTGTAAACTTTCAATGGTTTGAAATTTTGACTGAAAAAGCATAAACCCTTTAGCATGGACTCCAAGGCCCATAGCAATGTTGCTCTCCACCAAAACATACCATAAACCCAGCATGTCTTTGTTGAGAGCATTCTCCTGGTCTCTCTTTCCTCCTCTACGCATATCTAAATTCTAAGATTTTACGAGAATTGAGCTGAAGATCCAGCTCTGCCATGATGCCTTTCTCAACTAACCCAGGCCTTGACTGCCCTCTCTGATCCCTCATATCACATGTCAGATGCCTCTGAATTTTCTGACATATCCAGCATCATGCCCTAAATCATGTAAGATGATAGCTGTTAATGGTCATGAAACTCCTCCCAGGTTTTTTATTGTCCCTTGACTCTGTTATGTTCATCCCTGTATTGACAATTTACTGATGCATTTCACTTTGTCTGAAACACCTTTCCATTACAGGTAACTAAATCCTGCCCACCTATCAAGGGTCAACTCAAGTTTTCCACCTCTCCTAAGAACTTCATCCTTCTAGCTCATGCCATATACACTATTTGAACAACTGAGTTTGTTCTGTGCTGTATCTCTACTTATTCAGTTGATGCATGTAACTCATGGTTTTTCCTCCAACCAAATATCAAGCTCTTTAAGACAGAAAACTTTATCACTCCTTCTGGATGTTAAAATTCTACCCCTCCCATGTATTTGCCGTGTGGCCTCGCGAAAGTCACTCAATCTCTAAAAACCTCAATTTCCTCATTTGTAAAATGGAGAAAATGTATGAGAAGGGACCTATCAAAGTGCCTGGCACATAGTAAGCCCTCATTAAATGTTTATTGTTTGCATAATATTAATTTATAAGCTTCTCCATTCCATTCCCTGTCACTGTCCACATATACATAAAGCTGCTCATTAGACTAATTATTTCATCCCTAAACTGGCGTAACTCTAATCTTTGGGATGGCTTGTTGCTCACCACAATGACCACAACTAATGATATGCTATCCAGAAGACAGACACTGCCGGAGGTCGGTGCTTTGTTAGTGAGATATTGAAGAAAAACACTGTCATCTTTTGATCCTGAACCTTATGTTTTCCACCTATAATACCACTTGCCTCCTTTACAAGAGTTTTGTGAGGTTCAAATGAGATAAATTATGTGAAAGTGTTTTACATGTACTATAAAACACTACTAACATACATTATTATTCCAATGTCCTTATTCACAATTTTGTCTTATTCAAATTGCTTTCCCAAATACAATAAAAGAGGCTACAAAATGCAAATTATTATATATAGGATGAATAAACAGCAAGGTCTTACTGTATAGCACAGGGAACTGTATTTAACATCCTGTGATAAATCATAATGGAAAAGAATATGAAAAAGAATATATATGTATAACTGAGTCACTTTGCTGTACAACAGAAATTAAACAAAACATTGTAAATCAACTATACTTCAATAAAATTTAAAAAATAAAAATAAAAAAATTTTTAAAAGAGGCTACGAACAATTCTCAATGATTACTCATTTATCCATTTATTCTCTTTGTCAACAAATATTTACTGATGTCCTATTACGGGCGGAGTAACCATGCTAGTCACAAGGAGCGAATACAAAGATGTAATATATCTACCCTCAAAAAACTTCACATTATCCTTTTTCTCTTCTCACCTTTCACCTTAAACCATCCTGTTTATCAACTGAACATTTTACTTGTCTGCACATGAGACAGAGTGGGGTGGAGAAAAAGCCTTAGCAGGTGACACTGAAGGGAACTCATCTGTATGATCAACTCTGTTGTACCATGTGAACCACAAGCACTGTATTTATAGTGTAGTGAATCTTCTAGAGATGAAAAGTCTCAACCCCAGAAAGCAATGTCAAATTATGAAAAATCCGGAGGCAGGAGAAAACCACCAAAGGGTATTCTTTAAAAAAAAAAAAAGTCTACCCACTAAAAACTCTGATCACATATCATTATGACTCATAGTAAAATGGTCCTTGGTGATTCACTGCTACTTATTCTTTTTTAAGCATGATAATTATCTTTACTGCTTAAATTAAGCTTTTCTTATTTCCAAAAACAATTTTTTAAACACTTGAGGCTTTGTTGGATTTTTATTGCATTGTTTAATGTAAATAAGATTAAATACTCTGAGCCTTTCAAGTCTAACATGAGACTTGTAATACAGGATATATTTTGAGTTTCTATTCTAGAGAATTTTTTTGAAAAAATAAAAAGATTTTTCAAATTGCAAGTTAGCTATAAAGTAGAATTTTTAAAGCTATATTATAAGATGTTATTTCAATGTATTTCAAACAGTGAGCATTTCAAGATAAGCAAAGGAAGACAGAGAGCTCAGTAGGGAAGTCTATGGGATATTTCACTGGCTACACTTAAACCTATTTCAAAACCAATATCAGTTTCATAGTAAATGAGTTTTGACATGTGCATGGTTATGGTTATATTTTAAGTGAAAATGGCCTGGCCCGAGGTTGAGAATCTTCTGAGATACTAACCGCTTCAGATATTCTCACTACTCCATTTGTTCGTTAGTGAGTGAGTTCACCTGATAGGTAGATTGGTCACAGTTGAACTCTCCATTTAGTAACTGAGTTTTTTTCCTTAATGCCTGATAATTCATGAATAAGGAAATTACCTTAAATACTCTAAAGAATAGCAAAAGCATATTTTCCAAAGACCAGATCATCTCCTGAGTGTGGTCAGTCCTTGTTCTTTGTTATTCTTTGAATTGCAATGAAGTCATAGAAAAATAAACCAGATTAAGAGAGAAAGTGTGCATTTCTGTATATATAGTTTAACAGTCTCATCTGACTTAGTGGACAGAAAACTGTTCCTTGCCAAGAGTTTCAATATTTAACTAATCAGCACTGCTACTAATTTACGTCAGGTGCTTAACCAAGTCACTTACTCCCCTGTTTCTTCACGTTTGTTCAAATAACTCTCTTATTATTTATGAAATAGGGCTGTCTTTTCTGACTTTATCAATGTATGAATATTATATTCTTGGTATTTGCCAACTTTGGCGAGGATGCATACTCAGAACTTTGTATGATATCACAAACTCATTAAAAGACTAGTGTTCAAGCCTATTAAAGTATTAAAACAAGACTTACACCCGATACCTACTCACAGAATCCTGTGAAATTTTAGAAAAACATCTATTCACAATGTCTGGCATGTTTGGAACATATTTAAAAGAAGCAATACCTCAAACACTTAGGAACTACCTTGTTGTGAGAGTTCATTCTAGATTTGACCCTAATTATGATTTTTAGTGAAATTTTATCTTCTCTTAAACCTATGTATTTAAAAAAAGCTGCTGAGAAGACAACTGACTGATACATACCAATAATAAATACACATTTTGAATACAATTTCTTTTCAAATATCTTGTATTATTTAACCTAGCCAATGGACTGGTGAATTTAGTAATATTACTGATCCTATTTTTCAGATACTATAGTCAAGCAGAGGACCAGGTAGCAAAAAGGCATAAATTAGTTCAATGCGTAGATATATACACACACACAGGGCCATTGCTCAAGAGAAATGTGGATGTGGCTTGAAGGAATTACAAATTCAAAGAAGTAGACCAGTAGTTCTATCAATGAACACTATCAATATTATATAATTCACCACAATAAATACATATTAGCACCTTAATAAGTACCAAACACTATTCTAAACACATTATATATAACTCTTTTAATCCTCCTAAAGAGGTTTCAGGTAGGTATTATTATTGTTCTCATTGTATGGATAAAGAACTGGGACACAGAGAAGTCAAAGGTCCACATAGCTAGTAAGTGAAGGACCTGGGATCCAAACCCAGCACTCTGCATTTTAAACTTCTACAGAGCAAGGATCATTTTCAACAATCATGTACTCCTGCCATAATGAATGCAGTACATTGTATTTAGAAGCATTTATTAAGTATTTGTTGAATAGAATTATGACAGTAGTGAAAGTTTTTCGGTCAGGATAATTTATTGAGCCTTTCTTTGTAAGCCACTGCATCTAAAGTAAATTAAAGCTACTGTCTTTAATAGATGTTTAGTGGGGCAATCAGGGCTTTAGTGAACGAAACAAACTGGAAATATTGTCACACCTTTTTCTGAAACTAGGAAGGTAGCTAACAGTCAGCAAGCTTTCTAAACCTCAGTTTCTTCAGCAGTAAAATTGGGATACTTAATATCCTGAGAAAGAGCTTGTGAGAATTAGTGATAATATAATAAAGTGCTGTAGAAAGTAATATATAGTAATCAAGAGGTTAATAATAATAATGCCTGTAATTATTATTCTTTTTCTCATTAGCTGCAAATCACTCTTTTAGCTGATGGACCAAATGGAACTAGAAGCTGGGTCTTCAGATTTCTCTTCCAGCCTGCCCCGACACTTTTGTTATTCTTCTCCTCTATGGTTATTAGGGGCAAATTAAATAACTTTTACATTCACCTAACACCACCACCATGGTTTCAGTGCACACCATTTTTAAGTTCTGTTTTTAAGCCTGATTGGGAAAATAATTTTGCGACATTGCAGGAGAAAAAAGCAATTTGGTCTTTCTGATTAAGGAGTTCTACTGACACTACATCAGGATTAAATTCACTCTAGAAAGCAGATGTTACAATATCAAAACCACAAAATGTTATCAGGGCGGTTCCCTCAGAAGACACTTACTGGCAAAAACTTCTGACACTTACTATCAAAAAATTTAACATTTTTCTCTTTATAAGAGTTTATGGTAGAAAATTTAGAAAGTACAAAGGAAAAAAGAAGAGTAAAATAAAAATGTCCAGAAATGCCATCTCTGAGAAAAGCACAGGCCTGTGTATGTGTGTGTGTGTGTGTGTGTGTGTGTGTGTGTGTGTGTGTGGCATGGCGGGGTAGGGAACTGTTCTGAAGTGTATGCAATGTCTATAATTTGCATTTTACTTCTACAGTAGATATATTTTCATGTCATTAAACATTCCTGTACAGCATCACCTTAAAAGGCTATGTGGGATTCTATTGCATGGATACACAATAATTTAGTTAACTGAACATACAGTTGTTTACAATTTATTCACTACTATAAGCACTATTGCTATGAAGATTCCTATGCACAGATATAGTTCAATTATTAGGATAGAATTCTGGAAGTGGAATCACCTGGTCAAAATTTTAAATATTTTGAATTCTCACCAAAGTACTTCCAGAAGTGAATAAAACTTGCCAACAACAAATATTATCACTAAAAACAATCTTTGTCTATCTGTTGTTGTTTTTCTTTAAATGATACCTTGCTAGGTTTTTAAACCCCTGTACTTCTTTGGTTACTAATAATACCCAATTTAAAAAATATATTTATCTCTCTTTTATATTCTTCTTTTGTGAAATGCTTATTCATGTTCTTTGTCACTTTCATATTGGATATTTTTATTATTTATTTCTGTGAACTCTTTATGCAGTAATCCTTTGTTACATATGTAGCAATACTTTCATCAGTCTCTTTCCTTTTGATTTTTAATCTTTGATGTTGTTATCAAAAAAACTCAAGGTTTTCACTTTTATGTAATTTAATCTGTTACCTTTGGCATCAAACTTGGAAAGTTTCACTCTACCTAGAGATTGTAAAACTATCAACAGTTATTCTCTGGAAGTTAAAGATTTGGGTTTTAACTTTTTTTTTTGGTTTTAACATTTAAGAACACAGTATCTCTCGCACCTGTTTTTGGACATTACTTGAGGTAGGAATACACATATACATTAGAGACTCCTGCATAAAAAGATATGTATACTATATATTTATATTTTTTCACTCAAATGATTAGCCATTTGTTATAATACCATTTATTGAATAACTTTGTCTTTCCCCATTGATTTGAAATGCCACTTTGTTCACATGCTACACTCTTGTTTCCCTATGTGTGTGTGTGTGTTATATCTATCCAGTCTCTCTACAGCAGATTGCTCTACACGCCATTAGCCCCATGCTCCAGAGAGAGTACACAGTCAAAATGTGTTCTTCATGGGTCATTTCCAATCCTGTGATCCATGTTTTTTTCTTTTTAATTTCCCCAAGATTATGCTACCTATTCAATCATAATCATAACTTTATTATAGTTTCACACCAGTATTTAAGTATTATAACACTTATTTGATTTAAAATATCATGGCTTTCAAATTTAATAACACTGATTGGCATTATGTTGGTGTAGATCATATAAGAATCTTTATTTTGGAGATATATTTTTCTAAAGATTTCTGGGGAAAAATTGTAGAATAAAGCAGAATCACAGAATCTCCCTTCCAAGCATACCAGGAAAAGTAAATAAACTTGGACTATAAAATTAGAAAAGGGGTGAATAGGAGGGAAAAATTTTTGATGGGACACAATTTGACATTGTATAGTTTCCAATTCTTTCCCCAGACATAATCAGTAAGGAGTAAAAAAAATGAGCTAAACATTTTGTAGAGTAGGCTCAAGGAGCCTATTGTTAGTGGTGGGAAAAGTCAAGAGAAATTCTTCAAGAGTAGAATCACCTAAAATTAACTTAGAAGCTTGTCTGAGGGAGTAGGCTAGCAGTACTTACCATCTTATAGGTGCGGTGGTATCTTGGGGTGGTAAGCCAAAGCCCATAGATGAGATATACCTCTGGCTAACTGGAGTGGGCCATGGGACAGGACATGTAACACCCTAGGAAGACTCTGCAAAATAAGATTTCCCAGCATGGACTGTACCAGCCCAAGTTAAGCTCACTCTTTTTCTCTTCCTTCCTCTCTGTTGTTAGGTTACAGAAAAAGCAAATTGAAAGAATAAAACTACCCTCAAACATTAGCCCAGAAGGGAAAGAACAAATAGGTCCCAGGGATAAGTGGGAAGAGAATTAGGGAGAACACACCCACACTTTATTATAGAAGACAGGGTGTTTGAACTAAGCCGTCTAAGTAAACCTGGATAAGAGGAAAAGAAACGTCACAGCAACTAGACAAACACACTAGAGAAGAAAGAAAGAAAGAAAGAAGAAAGAAAAAGAAAGAAAGAGGAAAGGAGGAAGAGAAAGAGGGAGGGAGAGAGGGAGGGAGGGAGCAAGGGACAGGAAGGAAGGAAGGATGGAAGGAAGGAAGGAAAGAAGGAAGAGAGGAAGGAAAACAGAAAAGAAAAGAAAGAGGGGGAAGAAGGGAGGGAGGAAGAGAGAAAAAGAGTAAAAGGAGAGAAAGGAGAAAGAGGGGGGGAGAGTGGGAGGGAGGAAAATATTTTAGCATCAAAATTAGGTGAAGAACCTTGTTCGAAAGAAAAAAATGAAGAAACAGAAGCAGATTTCTCCATAGTATTTTGTATATAAAATAATCTACTATGTGTATAGATTTAATAAAAAGTACAGAAAGTCAAGCTGATAAACAACAGAATGAGATGATAAAGTGATTCTAAAGGAGGCGTACACACACTACAACTTTTTTTGTACGATCTGTGACTGCAACTAAATATTGGTTTTTACATTTTTAAAGGATTGTAAAACACAAAGACAAATATATGACAGAGACCATAATATGGCTGGCAAAGCCTAAAATATTTACTCTCTGACCCTTTACAAAAAAAAGCGTGCTGACCCCTGCTCTTAGTGAGCAATGAAAAAAATTGAGACACAAAATTATACTATTATAGATTTTAATATCTATAGGTCACAAGGATCTGAATGTATATATGCATATATGTATGCACATATGAACACTGAACTGTCTGATATTCAATGAAAAAAAGCTTGAAATATCCATTGTGAATCCAAAGATAAAGATATTTTAAAAAGTATGGAAATAGAGGACAAAGATAATTAGGTAATTAGAAGATAGAGATAATTTATCCAACATTTTGAAAATTTGGTCCTTGAAATAGCATCTCAACAAACTTAGTGAAAAAGTTATAGATGTAATAGAAAGAAAGAAAGAAAGAAAGAAAGGGAAAGAAAGAAAAAAAAGGAAGAGAAAGAAAGAAAGAAAGAAAGAAAGAAAGAAAGAAAGAAAGAAAGAAAGAAA